>NC_134044.1:19293032-19645032 GCF_965140245.1 Athene noctua
TCTGCCAAAACAAACATACACACACACAAACACCACGCGCTAAAAATGACAGCAGCTCAGTACAGTGAGAGATCCAACAGTCACGATGGTATGATATAAATGTCCTGACTATATTAAGCATAAAATTGATGTGATAGAATTGAAAGATCCAGTAAAGAGTACAAAAAACAAAGGTGCTATGATTAGTCTAGCAAGTACATAAAACAATCCAAGCTCCACTCCAGCTTAGACATGAAGACACTTCCATAGTCCTGACAGAAGATATCTTAAACAAAGGCAAACATGTAAAACGTCATGAAAAACAGAAGATACAAGGGTTTGTTATGCCTGGATGTGCACAGGAAAAGACAGAGTTGAATCCAAACACTGGGCTGCAGGCATAGGGCAGCGTATTATCTATTAGAGAGAAGGAATGTTCAAAATAAAAATCAATCATACATGGAAAATATCATCTCTGCTTCTTCTTGCAGGGCACACTTGTATTGCCAAATCTGCACTCTGTTGTGTATGACTCTGAGCACTGGGCAACCCCTTGGAAGTTCAACCCTAATCATTTTCTTGATTTAGATGGCAACTTTGTGAACAAAGAGGCTTTCTTACCTTTCTCAGCAGGTAATGCCCTGATGTTTGAATATTCCTGTTCACTGTGTCTTGCAACAAGACTAAAAACACCATTCCTAAATTCTAAAATTTTAAAAACATACTTTCATAAAAATATATTTGACACGAAGATTTAAAGTCAGATGTTCTACTCTTAAGAGGCACAAATACTGTCTTGCATTTTGTATTTTTTATACATTCAAACAGAGGATGAGTATGGCTAAGAGACATCATGCTATCTCCTTGGTATATGTGTAGTTCCTACTATAAGGGTATCTGAGCTACTTAGTCCCTAACATATTAAATCCTGGTAACACCCTCAAATCAGAAAATCAATTTCTTTTCACCTAACAAACAGGGAACCCAAAGACAAAAGTAATAGGATTTGTCACAGTATACAGAGAAAATCTGTGATAAAGCAGGAAACCAAACCTCAGTCTTCCAAATCCTACAGTAATAGTTTAGGACCAGGTTCTCTTGTATATCCAGAAAACTAGCAGAATCTAGTCTTTTCAGTAGAATATTATTAGGCAACCAAAAAAAATTTCTAACTTTCCAAAAGCATATTATGATGTGTAATTTACGATGCAAAATGCAGCAATACAAAGACACAGAGTGAAAAAAAGAAGTGAAAACACTGGGAAACAGCTGAGAGTTTTTATGTTACTGTGACAGATTATACTATTATACATTTTCTGTAAACAAAAAGCAAATAGTATGCTAAGTAATGTACAAAGCAGTCAGATTAAGCATAGTAAATCCAGATTTTAAAATCATGTGCCCAAATCATCTATAAATCCTGTAATTGTATTTGCAAACCAGCTACTCAGTATCTTACCTCCTTTACTCACCAAATGTCCACTAGTTTGCATGAATTGAAACAACTAATTGAGGCTAACATTTTAGCCCAGCACGGGAATTTTTTTTTTAACTTGCTTTGGTTGTTTCCTGTTTATATATATAATGTGAGTATTTATATATCCCTTTTTTTTTTTTTTTTTAAAGTCTGAAATAAATAGATAGATAGATATCCTGAAATATACTGTGAAAACAATATGCCAAAATGAGTCACATGCCTACGTTTCCTTCCCTTAGTTTATATATCTGGTCCTGGACAGTGTTAGAGGGTACTGGGCTACAAGGACCCAATACGGCCACTTTAATTTCTGTTGAAGAAAGCCTGATTACATCCTTCAGCTTAACTTCAGAATTGCATCCTGCAGTGCTCCAGTCCTCTCTCCTCAACAACCAAAGATAAGACCATGAAGTATATGAAGCTTTTTAAAATCTGGCTTAACTAAAAAGCAGTTCATGGTTCTCACAGAAGCAAAACTGAAAAGGGAGAATCTCATACATGCTCCAGGGGGGGAAAAAACAAAGCAAACCCAAAGCAAAAAAACAAACCAAACAAAACCCCCAGGTGACATCAAGATGTAGTTTCTCGGTTAAAGAAATGTTTCCCTACTTCTAAAGGCATCCTTTGTCCTTACAGAAGGAATCTGAAATAATTATCTTACATTAATAGAATTTATGGTACTCAGCAGAATTTTGTTTGAAGCTCTTTTTCAGACCTTAGTTTGATACAACTAACTTTTTTTCCCCTTTCTTCTGCAGGGCACCGTGTATGTCTGGGGGAACAGATGGCACGAGTTGAACTGTTCATCTTCTTTACCAACCTGCTTCGGGCATTCACATTCCAGCTCCCTGAGGGAGTAAAGGAAATCAATTTGGAGTACATTTTGGGTGCAATACTGCAGCCACATCCATATAAACTCTGTGCTATTCCATGCTAGTCTGTGACATACTACAGCACAGAGGGACTTCAACATAATTGCAGATATTTTAAAAGCATGTATCACCATCTCAATTGTATTCAAATGTAGGTAGCTCAATATAGCAAATTATTACAGAGAATTTTTAGTTAGGAGGCCTGACCTCATATAGTTGAGCTTTTGGAAATTAAAGCAGATGTACTTGCCAAAGCTCATATAATTGTATTTTAGGCACATACAAGTACACAATGTTACTCAAAAATATGTATTTTCACACTCACGGTAGCAATGAATTAGATGTAGGATTTGAGAAGTGATCTGTATCAAGCAGAGTTTCCTCTTAAATGGTACAACTGCTCTGATATGGCAAGGATGCCTGAATAAAAAAAAAAAAAAGTATTTCTTCAGTATGCTGTTACTGCTCTGTGTTCACAGAAGGGCTTTTCTCACATCCTTTTGCAGAAGGGAACAGAGTATGCAGAGTATGCACAGCTAGCGTTGACTCCTTTTCCTTTCACACTCCCTTGAAGCACACATGCATAAATGACTGCAGAATGGGGCCTCTTATAATCATAGTCCATTTAAAAATCCTTATACCTTTTTTCTTTACTCCCTCAGTATCTGTTTACTATTCTACCACAACTCAGATCCAGATGCTTTCATGAACTTTTCCATCTTCTGTTTAGAAACGCTATTATATCCTCCAATAACTTCCTATTTGAAGGGAAAGAAACAGCCTTTCAAGAAATGAAGATGCCAACATTTGTTAAAGCAGGCACAATAAAAATTTATTACTCACGGTATTTTCTTTTGTTGTCTCGTCATCCACAGCAGACGTGGAAAGTTTTGACCACTTAAAATTCAGCTGCAAGTATCCTAGATGCTTTGAATTTTCAAAGTTCAACAGGAGCAAACATAAATTATGCCAAGATGTAGTTAAAAGCAGAAATAGAACATTACATATTTCTCAGACATAAAACTAATGGAAGACTTTATTCTCCTCTCAAATATTTCCAATTATTCCTTCCATTTGGTGAAAACCCCAGGGCTCTAACACACTGTAAAGTTTGCCATTGCAGAACAAATGCAGACTTGACATCATTGACAGTTTTCACCTTTTTAATAAAAGACATCATAAAATTTTCAATGTTACTCCATTTTTATTGAGGAAAATATAACATCTAAAAAATCCCCCTTGAATAAGAAATACTTTCAAACATAAATTAAGAAAATTCTCTTAAACTTTGTATTTCTTGCAGTGAGGGCAAATCTTGCATAAAACACATTCTTACAGATTTACAAAAGCAGTTTGACGTGATAGTTCAAAAGTTTTCAAGTCTTATCTTTTTCCTTTGTGGTGTTCATTAAAGAAGAACTCACCAAAAAAATCCTTCTTTTCAACCCACCATTTTCATGGTTCAATAAAGGGCCCACAATAAAGTGCTCAGCAGCATAACTGGCAGTGTAAGATACAAGCTTGGACTTCCTCTACTCCAGTGTATTTTGATGGCTCTTGAGGTATGTTCTACCTGAAAAAAAGACTCCAGTTTCTTTCCTCTATGTTTACCCCTTTGGTCTCCTGAAGTTATTCTGTAAGCTTGATTTTTTTTTTTCCCCAAAAAATATTATTTCATTATGCACATATGTTTTCTGGTTTTCTTCCAGAACTGTAGCTTGGGTTAAAACATGCACATATTTTTCACCTGTATTTTTGAAGAACTGAGGTACGTTATGATTTGCTGTACAATGCTGGTTCTAAAAAACACGGGAGGAGAGTGTACATGATTAAGGAGGTATTTTTACAAAGAAGTTGCTGTAGGCCTGACAGTTGGTACCAGTGAAAAACAGCTGGGCTAAGAGTATCTTCTTTTTATTCCATTTAAAACAGCAAGAGGTGACGCATTCCTCAGTTTTCCAATGTCTCTCGAAATGACAGTGTGAGAATTCTAGACTACCTTTTCATCACAGTTGTAAATGAAATCTGTAAGAAAATGAACAATGCAGAGAAAAAAAGCTATTTCATGAGGTAACTTTTTTGTCAAGAAAGAGAAAAAAATTCATAAGGAATTCAATCAGAAAAAAGAAAGATTTAGAAATTAAGGACAAAATGCAAGCTTTTCTTGTGAAACTTCTTTTTAAAAAATGTTATAAATCCCATCATTTCAGTAACCAGAAAACAGATAGACAAACTTTTAGAAAAATACACTGACATGCAGCTCTAGTGTGATGCACCCCTTTGAAATCAACAGCCCAACTTCTCAGTAAGGCAGATTGCCTAGATCCTTCAGGGGTTAAATCCCCGAGAGCACCAAGTGATTTAAAGTCCAGTCTTTAGAAAAGTCTACGCTACTGAAGATCAGATTCAAACATTAATTTTGGCCACTGATAAAGAAAACTATAACTGCCTTTTCCAAATTCTTTAAGTCTTCAAGTAGTTAGGAATCTAAACTGTTTGTTCCCTTGATATCAGGGAACGCCCTTTGCACAAGTCCAACTGTTTTCATCAAATAATATAAAAAACATATTTGTGAATATATTCCTTCTGTAATAATGCCCTTGAAATGTTTTGTTTCCAAAACAACAGCAATAAAGGACTTCATTACATACTCCAGCTCCTAAATATTAAAATAACAAGCACCATGAAGAAAGTACATACATGTCTTTGCCCACTTCTGTGAAGCACACAAAATCCATACTGTTTGTGTAGTTGTAAGGACAAAAATGTAATCACTGGTCAACATGATTTAGATTAAGAAAATTACTAAACCAGTTCTAATCTTGGATGAAGAGTTTTTCCTAAAATCTTTGTTTTATTTTTATTAAAACCTCAAAGGGAAAGAGCCAAGTGTATCAACGGTCTTGTTCTCACCTAATAAGCAGAGTATTATCAAGTGCATGCTTTGATCCACCAACCAAATCTGGTATCTTTAAACAGTTTTTAAAAATAATACACTCAAAGTTCTCCTCTTCACCCAGTAAAAATACCGTAAGTATCTGGTAATCAGCATTCACATCCAACCTTTCAGTATTATATCTAATCAAGCAAAACACAATACCAAAATATCGAATAGGTGGCATTAACTTGATCAGAATGGCTTGCACATCAAGGATTATAATGGTAGAATGGGTTGGCTATAAGGAAACAAATGAAAAACTAAAACTCTAGTGTGGAGAAAAGCTAATCTTTGGATTGCCTGTTTGCTTTTCTTCTCTTTTTGCTGTGTTTTCTTAAGTCTTTACAACATTACAATAGTATTAGAATTTCTAAATCACAATACATAGGATCCCAAATTAATATCAATGCCAATCAGATTGGGGAAAGATACAATATACAATTAAAGCTAGCAGACTTATGGTGACACCAGAATGAATAGATCAAAATATATCCAAATGTATAAAGAGTGTTTACACTCTCGAAGCAAATGTAAAAGTCAAGTACACTAATAGTCCAATTTCTCAGACATTACAGCAGAGTTAAGTACTGGGGAATGACTTGAGGAGTAAATAATAGCTTTATAAAATAGTCAGAGAAGCTTCCATATATCTGAGTGGTGTGAACAGACACATTTTGTTAGCTGCTAACAAATGCTACTTTTCTGGCCGAGAAACAAAAACCCAAAGATTAACTGCTTTACTGATTATCAGTTTGCAGCAAGTAAATGAGAACATTCAAAGTCCAGTCCACTACCACATTACTCTCAACATTAGTTAATATATAAGCCTCAATGATGCCTCTGCAACACCTCTAGAACAACTGAAATTAAAAATGTATCACTCACTTCTTGCAATACTTGTCCAAGTGTCTCCCGGCTGTGAATGCGCTTCCTGTTAAAAATCAAAACCATACTTATTTCTGCACAAAGCACCAGGGGGATCTTGTAAACAGCAACCATTTATTCCACTTCAAAGAGAAAAGATTGTTATGCTAGGCTTTGTTCCACATCCCTTCCCTTATGAAATCTTGATGTAATTTTATGGAATCTTACTGCAATCTTATGGAATCTACAAACTCTATTTCAGACCTGATATTATTTACATCAGGAGGAACTACCTGGAATAAGGCCTGCTAATCACTGCATTTTCCCCAAAACACCCCGTTTATTGAAAAACTTAGCTAAATCTCAGTGTAATTCCTAATATCCAGATATAGCTGATAAATAGTTGCTTTAGTGACATCATTTCCAGTACTACACATCTGTTATTCAGCAACTGATGCAAGAGTATTAACAAATATTTCTTTTTTTAAGTCATTCTTCCAATATAATCAAAGTGGTAAACAGTGCTTGCAAACACAAGAGCAATGTAAAGACTTAAAAAAAAAAAATTCTATTAAAAGTGAGAACATGTTACTAGTCATTGTTTCCAAACATCCTGTAATACATGCACTGAGAATACTAGAAATGCAAATAGAAGGCAACATATTTTTTTACCTGTCTATTTTGGTTGCTATGACCACTGTAAAACTGCCTTCTGTATTGGGCAAGTACGTAGAAGGTATAATGACATAACTTCCTGCAGGGAGCCGGCAAAGTTGGCTTACTTCCTGCGAATAGCAGTGAGGCACGCAGCTAACCAGGGGCTCCAAGTGTAGAAAAGAGGAAGTATGTGGTTTCCAGCTGCTGTTAGGCACCTGCAAAAAAGCATGAAAACATGTCTATCTTTCTGATATATTTCAGGCCTCGACAATGTTAAATTCCTAGTATACCGTAGTATGGTATGTTCTCTTATCTATTCCACTACAAATACTCATTCTTCTGTACAGAGCTAGAGAAGAGGATGAGAAGGCTTCCAGAAATCCCAGATGGCAGTATTAAGTACAGATACATCATTCCTAGCATGTCTGTAGCCAATTTATACAACCCGCTACCCCCACAGCTCAGAAGCTTTTTCTATTGTCTAACCTCACTCTTCCTCGCTGCAGCCTATTGTCCTTGGTTTTCACCTCATGGATATGGTGAACAGACTGTCTCCTTCCTCTCTGTAGTTGTCTTTGATATACTAAAAATTCATACTAGACAGACTATAGGCATGAAAATGCCATTCTTGTAATCTTTTCCCACATAGTATATATTTGAAGCTATATGATCACTCCTAATATGTTCAAACTCCACTTAAGCAACACCTTTTCTGAAGCACTTTTTCCAAAAATAAAGCTATTTTTCCCTGAAAAATAGCCACCTAACCAGAAGCTTTGCATCCTACATTTATGCAGTTATCACTGGCACATACAGGTAGAACCTGTATTTGTCCATATCAAATCATATCCTATTTCAGAACATCTGCTTAATATATCACATTCCTTTTGATTTCTAATCTTGTCTGCAGATCCAACATCACTTGCCAATGGACAAATTAGAGATGCAGAAAGTAAGTTTTCATGATGACTTATCAAAGAGCCTGGTTTTCAGTCACTAAGACACTAGTCTTAGTTTTTGCAAATCCTCAAAAGAGTTCATCATTTCTAAAACGAATTGAGAAGGTTGGAAGGATTCAGTGGAACCAATTATCTGGTTACTAGGCTATGTAACGATGTAGTTATTCTGTATCTTTCACAGGCATTACTTCATAGGATCAGCTTGTGTTTCTCCTAGAAGCAGCATGTCCCTCGCCAAGTGGAAGGAGCACTGAACTGACAGGCCTACCTGCACACTTGGCAAATGAGCAGTCAAAGGGATCAGAAGTCTTACCTGGAAAATATGGAAACCTATTGGACGACACTTGCTATCTTGGCAGTGCTGGCGGAGAGTAACTTTCACACTGCTTTTTCCTGGTCCTGCAGGAATGGACAGGGGAAAGCAGGGATTGATATGGAAGGAGGGGAAGTTCCTGCTACCTCCAGCACTTTGCCCATTTTTCCAGCATCCATGCAGCTGCACTGTCTCCCATTCACCCGCGGGGAGTTCTTCACAGAGGGCAGCATCTGTGGGTGGTGGCTTTAGCTCACTGTCAAACATAAGAGAGAGAAGAAACGAAAATGTATTAAACCTGTATGATTTCACAAAATCTAGAACACCAGCTCACAAAAATGAACTAATTTTACATAAACTTACATGAATACAATTACTCCAAACTTTCAGCACAGAGAAAGAGAGAACTGTACAACTCTTAAGTCCTTAGATAATGCACAGAACTCCAGAACAACATACCATATACAAACCATGCACTGAAACCAAGTAAGATTTTTGTACATTCACAAAATAACACAGCTCACATATTTTTTCCCCTCAACACCCTTGTACTGTTTATCCTATCTGAAAGCAATACAACTGACAGTGTCTTGAGTAGACATGAGCACCTCAGTAAGTCCAAAAACATACTGCATTCTTTTTTATATTCTCTATGTCTGCAATCAGAGGAAACTACCATTTTACTGCTGACTTGATCACTGTAATGTTAACCCTATCTCAATCCTAGCACAGCACTGCTTTTCACAGCCATATGAACCATTTATTATCATTATCAGTTGTGTAACATTTGAAACCATATTTCAGCATGACTTGAAACACATTATCTGTTCTTATTTCCAGTTTTCTAGATGCAAACATGTAACAGGTGTTATGATATTCTGCAATTGTTCATTCTAGACACACATCCAAGCTGGCACCTCTGTTTCAGTCTAAGTAAATGTTACACTTAACAGCAGTTTTATCCCACCACTGAAAATGCAACACGTTCTACAGATGATGTCCAGAAACCAAATATATTTCTGGTAAGCACACAACCTGCACCCGTACAGCAAAATTAGCCTCGTAGTTTTGCAGACCTTTATTTGGTCTAAAACTTGATGACACATTGTTGACAAATTCTGCAAAGTAAATGACTAATGCAGTTCTAGCTTTGTAGTGTGATCTGCCACCCTCTCTCCAAGGAGATACAAGTTGATAGTGTACTACCAGAATATAAAAAAATTGAACAGCTTTTAAATATGTTGCCAACAGTACGTTTTACCTCTGCATATAGCTTACCTGGTGCAAACTGTCAGACAACCTCAGATTTTTTCAGGTTTATTGGAAGAAGTTATGACTTTGCTGACTCCACACAACTACTCATCATCATATCTTAAGTCTTTATTTCAAGGCTATAGTAACCAACAAATAATTGCTCACAAATAATTGACTTTCAAATGTTGAGGTAGCTATGTGAGTTCAGCTATATTGTCAGTGCGGAATGCTTTATTTCAAAAAACAATTCTTTGTTCAGCTAAAGCAGACAGCATTAGTGACATCAGTGTTATTTTCGACACCTGTCCTGAAAAGATGAGCTGTGAGTATTATGCCATCTGAGCCCACTGCTGACATTCCATCTGCATTTGAAGCTGTACTGCTCACCAATAACAATGTTATATGTCAGGCAATCTGTCAGTATATGTTTTCCAGCATACATAATAAATATACTGCTCTCCTTTTCTGTCTGATTGCAGTAACAATAGATGCTTTTAACTTCTGTGGTACATCTCCATTTTTCCATACATTAAGAAAGAATCTCCACATATTGAGAAACATGTTCTGAAGAAACTGATTCACTTCTTTTATGCACTTTCTCAAAACGCAAGGCTGCAGTTCAGAGTCAAGATGCTACTCTCGGACTACTTCTGATATTTTAACAAGAGATAGTAGCAGCATCATGCAAAAAAACAAGGAGACAGAATGCTACTTACATGAATTTAAAGACAAAACAATGCTGTTACTTGGTACTCTGCATAACCCTTCAAAACACATTCTGAACATTTACACCTAGTTCTATACTTCATATTAGTTGTTTATGTCAATGACTATTAGAAATTGTCTGTTTTATTTTAAACTTACCTGAGAGAGATCCTTCCCGTTGAAAATACACGAAGCAAGAAATTCCCTACTGCATCTTTCAGAAAAGTGCTGGGAACAACAAGATAAAACCCAGGCGAAAGGTCACAGCATACATGCACTTCTCTATCATAGGAATGGCAGACAGTACCTACAACTGGAGGAGCAGAGAGGGTCTTTGGAAGGTTAAATCGTTTCTTCTCCACCTAGAATAGATGCATAATGACGCATGGTGTTTTAGAAAAAATTAGGTTTTAATAAAACTAAAAACGATCGAATATTGTTTAAAACATTTTTAAACATGCATACATTTACAAAAGTAAGAAGGAGAGTATCAGCAGATAAGCTGAACATCAAGGAGTTGGAAGAGTTACTATACAGAAGTAAATTTAGGAACAGTCATCAAATAATCAGCCTGAAAAGTCACGGACTAGTTTGGAAGAGTCCCAAAAGTTCCACTACTTGGCACTCCACGATAAGGAGAAAGTACTAGTCCACTAATAGATTGTACAGACAGAAACTGCATCATGAGATAAAGAGGATCATTCTAATGTAAATCACAGGTATAAAATGTGTAAACAACTGAATGATATCCCTCAGATGTTTCATTAATGCTTTAAAACTTCTATTTGCAAAAAGAAAAATGTCACTCCTGTATTACCTTCCAGACATGCAGTCCCACAGCCTGATAATTCTTCCCCTGCGTGCCTTCAGTCAAAGATAGATTTTCCTCTGCTAAACGAGTCAGATTTTGAATTCTTCCAGCCCAGTCAGCACTGTATTTCCTATGTTTCTGCAGCAGAGCAATGCACACCTCACTCTTTTCACAGACTCTCAGCCAGAACTTAGGGTTGGTAGGGAAGCTGCTGTTGTTACGGCAGCCGCCTGCAGACTGGCCTCTCACCCAGGATCCAAAAAGATTCTGCGAATGACACAGCACTTTCTCTAACAAAATAAGAAAAACGTGGTGCAGGTGTCAGACACCAGAGGCTACTTAATTTTATACAACAGACATATAGCAGAAATCCCCCGCCCCAAGAAAACATGCTGTCCTAACCCTGACACTCTCCAAGCAGATATACCTGACCAACATTTTAAGAGACATGAAAATGAATGTCACAACTGGTTATGGCAGATGGATGACATGATTTTTATAAAAAACTGTTTCTAGAAATTTAAAGTTTATCTCCCATTAAAAAAATAAAAAATGACAAGGTTGTCCAGAACAACAGCTTTCTAGATAGAGAATACTAATCTCAAACTAGCCAGTAACTAGATCTCAGAGAAATATCAAAGACTCCTCTAAAGATTTTCAATTTCCTCTTGTCCCTCCTATTCTTCCCAGAGACAGAAAAGCCTATAGATCTAAAGGAGCAGAAAAGACTGAAAAAGAGAAATTATGGTCTAGTTGCATGCATTTAGAATTCAAAGAAGTCTCTCCCACTGACATGTTATTTACATGAGAAAGATGTTTTCTCATACCACACCTGTATAGAGGCTCTGAAGTTGTCCTTCCTCGTTGACTGGAAAGCCCATGGTAATCTCATCAAATTCCCTGTAAAATTCCTCTTCATCAACCCAGAATTCTCCCTCTTGGATCTGTGAGAGCAGTTCTGAGGCAACTGCTGGATCTAGCTGGTTCCATCCTTGACCACTGCACAAAAGACAAAAAGTTAACATTTATTTCTTTGCCTAATAAAGTTCCATAACAATGTCCTATCAAATATCCTGTGAAGCAGGGCAATTAAAAAAGACTTCTCGATTTTATTGTCAAATACTTCCATTGACTATTTCTGTACACATGTTGCTAGTCAGTGAGAGGGATAACAGAAAGTATGAATTGCAATGTATCAAAGAAACCTGAGGAACAGCCTAACACCAGATGGGATACGGCAGCATATTTCTGGGTGAAACAGCTTACAACAGAGAGCACAGTCCAAAATGCGACAACAAATTTTAACAGTTGTTAAAAGTAGGTATGTGATGAACAGTGACTGTTCTGAAAGAATTTTAATGCTGTACAGTGAACATCAAAAAACACTATCTGTATGAAACACCTGGTTATCCCCATGAATTTGCTGGCTAAGTCATGATGAACCAAGAATTTAAACACCTTGTTATTTAGGCTGCATTAAAAGCTAGTACTTTCAGCATTTTTGATTGTTTCAGTAACAACAAAAAATTCTGCACTTGAATGAAACAGGGCTCTAAGGTCACCCAGTGAAATGCTATCTATCCTCTTGCAACTACATGGCAACTGACTGTTTGACAGACTACAAGAGACCACAAGTAAAATCAAAACTCTGCCAAAAGCAAAACCCATCAACTTTAGTCTCAATGAATGTGATTAAGCCATCTTTTTAACTCAGGGAAAAAATCCCTATTTCTCTCGAATGTTTATTAACATGACCATATTGTTATCATATTTTAATGATGAAAGCTTGCTCCTTGGGTCAAGAACTGCATGTTCCTTTGTACAGTCTAAATATGCTAAACACTTTTCAAAATAAATAAGTAGGGTCTACCTTTCATTCCTGTTACTTTGGTATATGAACCCAAAACATATTTCTGCATTTCCTTTATAACAGATCTCTTCTTTATATCTACTTTATATCTATTCTTTATATCTACTTGATTCCAGCTCCTCCTACTCCTATTGATCTACAGAAATGAGAGCACACAAGCAAAAAAAATAAGCATCTTTTCTTCTATTTTGTTTTATACATACCCCTTTGTCTTCTGCAACTGAGACAAGATCAAATGAGAAGAGCCAAGTAAAGCCGAGTAACTACTTAGTCACAAACATCTTATGAGCAAAGACCAATTGCAGAAAAACCACCACAAAAATCAGAGAGAAAATAAACCACCATTTTATCTCTAAAAAAAGATATGATGCTTTGACAAACAAAAAAAATCATCATTAAAAAAATATAGTTTACCAGAATTAATAGATCAAAATGACTAGCCTTAGAACCAACGAGCTGTATGAACTACTGCAGACAAAATGAAGTTTCCTCCACCGTAGCCTATGAGCAGTATTTGCCTATGTATTGCCTATGCAATGCACAGATATGCTTTGTGCTTCAGACCTTTCACAAATGATTTTCCAAATGAAAATTAACCTACTCACCCCTCACACCAGGGACCTCTCCAGCACCGCCTCCCCCAAGGATTTCTTATTCGTAGAAGGAAGATTTCCTTGCCTGACACTTCAGACACGTTCAACATGTCTATCACAATAAAGGCATGAAATTCTCCTAGTTCACTTGCACCTGCATTTAAAAGTAAACAAAAGAACCTGCTCCATATTTTACTGTGGATGATATTAAACTATCCTGTGAAAGAAGGCAATTTTGAAATAAAAGGAAATTGGTTTTAAAACAGTATAAAACCAGCATAAAAAATCCTTAAACAGCTCATTTCAGTTGTGACTATATCTAAATAAAAGAAATGAAAATTTTAAAGCATATTAACTCACTAGTTGATCTCAAACATCTTCAAATTCCTGGTGCAAAAATTCATTCAGGTTAAGGGGTTTTTTTCAGGTGCTTTTCAGGGGGTGGGGCGTGTGCATTTGTTTTTGAGAACTGACCGTATTAGCATCTACTATAAAAAACACTCCTCAGAAGCACCTTCCTTCATGAACTCAATAACATCCCTAAATCTAATTTATTTACTTAAGGTTATATAAAATCGCACCATGGATCTCATATAGTACTAGAATCAGCGCTATGTGTTTACTGGCTCCCTTGTGCCCTGAACCCTGTTAAATAGAGATATTTACTTTAAAAATATCTAGAACTTTACTATTACCTTTTCTGGAATTGAGGACTGAGCAGCTTATTACACACTGTTCCTTCAGATTCATTAATCGTCTAAACACTGCCTTCTCCAAAACCATGGCACTCTTCTCTTTCTCCATGTTTCTTCCAGGGTCTTTCAGGGTCCATCTTTCAGCAATTCCTCCAGTAAGATCAACCAAAGCATCTGCCACCTGTCCTGCCCACAACTGCTCATAAGATCCGTGCACTCTGTAACAAGAACAAAGAAAAAATGAAAAAAGTTTCTACAAACAGCAGAAGAAACATGGTTCCTATGTACTTCCAACCCCACCTTGTATTACAGCCATGACTGTACACTACCTCATATCCCCAAGTAGGCAAGTGAAAGCACATACTATTATATTTATACAGAATACAACATCTAAAGAATACATAAGCCATCAGACATTGCACTGTTTGATGGGAAGTTCATTACTGCGGGAGAGCTGAGCACGCACACGACCAATGTGATCAGGCAATGCCCATTTATTACAACTAAGAAAGCCCTTTTGTAATGTTCTCCCGCACACGTCAGTAACATGCAGTACAAATCCTCAAGACTGCACAGTTAACTTAGCCCGCGCTTTAAACCTTCTTATGACTGGATAAAAAGTGCCACATCAGCCTTGCCAGGCTTCCTGCCTTGTGGAACTTCCTCTTCCATCCCAACCCCTTCCGGGGGTTGTTTGTCTCGTCGAGTTTCTCCCCTCTCATTCAGGGTCACATCCTTATCGCATTCTTGCTCGGCTGAGGCTCTTATCAGTCTTGTTCTCATACGGGATTGCTCACATGGCCATTCTCTCGCAGAAAGCCCTCTAGAATCCCAACACATTACAACTCATTCCATCCTATATAGGAACTACTCTAGTCTAGTACTAGTCATTTGTACCTTATTATCCGTGCACTACATCATCTTTCATGATACACTAACTGCATTCTATATAAATAAATAACATTTCTTCCTCTTCTTCAATTATTCTTTGTTCACTCTGAATAAACAGCCAGAGTAGCACTTCCTTCAACAATTTATGTAAATCAAGAGGCTACCCTACCTAATGCAGCGGGTGCAAAAGATAGCAAAAGAAATCAAGACTATAATAGAATAATAAGCCAAGACAGAACAGTAAGATCTCTACAGAAAACAAAGAATATTACCTTTCAAACCTACAGAAAAGTTTTAATGTGCCACTGCTGCTTCACAACTTCTGCTCAATGTACCTACAGCTGAATAAATTACTTCACAGTTAGAAGTCTTTTTCTGCCCTCTGCTGGCAACCAATCTTTCACCCAAGTTCTTTTGGACATTTGACGTCTATCTTATCAGTGCACTTTGTCTCCAAATTGTTTTGTCCATCTGGACAGCATTTTGATGGATGTGTCATAAAACACAAAATAGCTGCGTCTTCAAACACGTTATTATTTTGAGAAGAAACAACCATATTGTTAAAGTATCAAATTAAGCAAAAGAGCAGTGAAACTCATACAGAGCCTCAATGAACATGAAATTGCATACTGTTGTCACTTTTCATGAAAATATTTGCATGCTTTCTGCTTCTCATTGAGCCCTCATCTGCCCTCAAATGCTGCAGTAGTAAAATATTTCCCCTTGGTAAATTAGGTGACCAGTGGATAGTGACCTAACAAACATTTGAATCTTAATAATTCGTTGCAGCTCTTGCTTTTCATCGTAATTCCCTCCTTAAGACTATCTTACCTCATAGGCAACTAGAAACACACCTGACAGATCTACAGTTTAAAGAGAGACTTCTGCACAACCCAGTATGGGAAAGCTAGCAGGCACTGCTTTATATTGAGTAATAGAGATCTATGCCATAAAATAAGTAACTTAAAGGTATACAAGTATTGTAACTCCCTTTACTTCCCTCAGTTCACATACTTTGCATAAGCTTTTTCCAATAGTGGAAGCCAAAACAAATCCTCAGTCTGACACTGGGAAAAGCAGAGTTTCCCACCCAGGCAAGGTAAACGATCGTCGATGGTCACTTCCACCCAGTGTCCAAACTGCCAGACTCGACAAGTGAAACAGCCTTGATATGACTCATCTGTCCAGCTGGGCTGACCTGGAGGGATTACCTAAACGGCAAAAGCCAAAATCAAGACAAATATTGGAAATTTTTTTGTAAACAAAACCATTTAAAATATGCTGAATATTAACCATTTGTAATAATCACAGAAAAAGGTATCACAACAAAAATAGTAAAACTAAGCACAACTTATACGGAGGCTCGTGATTCAAGAACAATATGCAAATGTAAATTAGATGAAGAAAACTTCTGAAACATGAAACTTCTCTATACCTTATTCAGTAGGTATTTACTCTTCTGCAAAGCTACACAGGCACACAGGAACCAACAGTCTCCCAAAATTCCTTGTTTCACTTGCACATCCTGCTGATTGTTTGAAAATAACCGAGGAGTAGAACAAATGTCCTAAAATTAAAAAAAGGGGAGTTAAAGCCAAATCCTGCAAGACATTCTAAGGAAGTCTGTGTTTCAGGGAATGGGAGGGCTCCAGGGACCTTTCACAAAACAAGGGAATTTTTACCTCTAGACTATTTCCTTTTCAGAGGCAGCCTAAGCAAGCAGTAACAAATTACTGCCTTGTGGCTACTTTACAGGTACTTTTATGTGAGGTAAATCTAGTTCCCACGTGAATTTTAGTACACAAGTGTCACCATCAGGTGCAACCTTAGCAAAGGAACCAATAAGTGAAAAACAATTCATCAGCTCCTTGCTAGACACATGATCAACTGTGACAGAACTGATGCCATTCACATTAAGCTGCACATCCCAAGTTACAAAAATCTCCAAATTAGCGTAAGAGGAAACTTTCCTAGGGCAAATAAAAATAAGATCTCTTGGTAACAAAAAGAGGTTTGCATTTGAAATGCAAAGCCCCGAACACTTAACTGGATCTGAAAGTGAGTGTTTGAAATGTTTCTTCCCTCACCTGTAAACACTGCAAGAGATGGAAATTAACTGATCAGCCCTCAGTAATAGTAGTCAAGATGTAAAACATGAAAGCAGAAAGTTGCACACTGGGCTCAGTGAAGTCATTTTTTGCTAATTCTGTATGATAAGCAACAACTCTATCACTGTTCTGCAGACATCCCCAGATGCAGAAAAATAATACCGCTAAAGACAACATACTTTTTTTCTCCATTACATGCTTATAGCCTTTTTTTTCCCCTCCACACAAAGGCTGTACCATAAAATACTTCACTTTAATGTACTGCAAAAATGCATTTTAAGCTTTTTATCTCTCCTATGGCTTGCTCTGAAACCTAGCTATAAGCTTAAAAGCAATACAAGTCATATGACACGTTATAACCTTAGTTTTCTTTCTTATCAAAGAAACCAACAATCACGTAAAAAAAGCACAATAATCTTCTGAAGACCTCTAAAGTCCAGTTATTTGTTTTCAAGACAGTTATGCAATATATAAAAAAATTTGGGAATGACATAATGCTGGTTTTTAACTTGGTATGAACATTATTTGCGTAATGACGCATATTTATAAGATATCTGAACTTCTAGTAGTGCCAGGAAATTCAGAAGTTCTACAACACGATCTAACTCAAATCTACAAACAAGCATCCAGACTTAAAAATTGGAACTCATATACTGTTAACACCGACATACATTGGTTTTATCACTTCTATATTTCTAAACAATAAAAACACCTAGAGGCAGCCAATGCTGATTACCATTTACTACCTTAAAATCTGCTAAAACCAGTCTTTTCCACCTTAATACTCACCTTAGGTCTCAACCAAGAGATCTCACCTCTGAACTGGGCAAGCGGGGTACAATAATCAAAAAATATAGAGGTATCACTGGCTGGAAACGTGGGGTCTGTGTAAAGTTCTCTTTTCACGATTAATTGCTTTTTCTCTCCCAGCATTTTCAACACAGTCCTAAGTAGCCTTGCCGGCTATTTCCACGACTTTATATTGCCAAGCACCAACCTACAATGTAAGTGAGGATTACTTGGGAATTGTAACTGAGAAACAAATAGGCAAGAGACGATTTAATTAGGAACAAAGAGCCTCTCACTCTTTCCACGGAGCACCTTGAACCACGCCATTGCTGGCTTCTTTCAGCATCTGATACCACTCTACAGGTCGCCCACTTTGCTGGAAAAAAAGAAGGGAGGTGTCTCAGAGGTGACCTACACCCAGGAGCGCACTTAGAGCCCATGCCCGCCCCTCGGCGCACACCCTCCCCACAAGGCCCCTCCACCAACACCCCTTTCCCCACAACCAGCCCCAACAAGGCCCCTCCCGCCCCACACACACCCCCCGCCATAGCGGGCCTCAACCAGGCCACCCCCGGCCACCGCTAAGTGCTGTCCCGGCCCGCCACCTCCTCACCGCGGGGCACGCCCCGCCGCCATGCCCGGGGCGGCCGTTACCGCGGCAACGCCGGACACTCTCTCCCCACCCCCTCAGCCTCCTGTCCAGCCCAGAGATAACGGATTGGGCCTCCCACCAATGAAGAGGCGGCAGGCGGGCACGTGACGCAGGCACCACCAATCCGCTGCCGCCCGGCGCGGCCTGCGGAGCAGGAAAGGGGCAGGGCCCAGCGTGCCCCGCGGCGGGCGGGCCCTGGCGGCTGTGGCCGCGGCGGCGGCCCGCGGGCAGGGCGGGACTCACCACCCCAGGCGGTATTCCTGGAAGGAGCAGGAAGCTCTCCTCATCAGAGCTGGAGGAGGAAGGTTTAAGGGTCACCCGAACAGCTCTTAGAGGCGGAGGAAAACGAAACCAAACTGTATTGTCACGAAGGTTGTAAGAGGAACTCTCAGGAGAAGTTGCGGACCCTCACAAAGTGGTTTCTCGAGATAATGGCAAAGATCACATTTTCAGATAGTTTATCACTAAATAATTGTCCAAGGGCTGAACTGATAAAGGAAATAACTTGCTTCTCATATTTCAGTAGCTACTACTGCCTAGTGAAATAGAAAAGAAAAAATACATTTTAAAAATAGTGACTTGCTATAAACAAAGAATAGGGGCTGAGTCAAACCCTATTGAAGCAGGATGCTTGCTTTTTCATATTTGGGCCTTTTACGTTAGTGCTTCTCAAGAAGTTCAAGTGTGTTAAGCAGGCTGCTGAGCCCGGGTGACAGGACACAGATGTTTACCAATAAAAGCTGTTCTTCACTCTCACCTGTAACAACGGGTTTGAGTCTAAGGGTTATGTCACCGTTCTTGGGCAGAGAAGTTTTTTTAACAAGAGCACACCACAGGAAACACTGGTCTGATTCGTTTCTATTAGAAATGAATGCAGAAATCCTCCTCAGACCTCCGCTTTAGCAGAATGGAAATACTCAGAGGGAACTGCAGTAGCTGCCCACCCACTGACTGATCCAGTTCTCTGTCCCTTGCTTATGCCTGTCCTACAGACACAAGGCTTCTCCCCCGCAAACAGCAAGTTTAATCAACAAACAAGACTTTTCAAGCTCGAGTTTTGACCCTTTCAGGAGCAAAAGAAACATTGCCATCAGTAAGAATAAGGACGCCTCTTGTCTACAGCTCATGCAAGAGAGCTGCAGCTGCATGGGCTGCAAGTGAGCTGACACAGGAGAGGTCTGTTGGGGGAGGGAAAGGGAGAAAAAGAGGCCTCTGTCTCAGGAACAGTGAGGCTTTCATTTGTGTGATTTCATCCTTGCTGCTTTCTTTAGGAAACAGTGATCACAGATCACAACTACATAAATTCCATTAAAGGACAGATTCTAGAAAGCAGTATGAATGTTGAGCTCTAACTGTAAATATAGTAGATCCAACCTGGAACAGTGAACTAGTTAAACACTAACAATATTTATTTATTATGCTATTAGAAGCAGGAAAGAGATGGACATTATCTTGGTCTCTAAGATACCTGACAGGATTTCCTTGCCCCACTGCAAAGTTGAAAATGGGCAAATACATCCATTATACAGCTGGCAATGTTTTTTTTTCTATTAACCCCAAACTCCTTGGAACAAAAGCAGCAGAGAATATTCTGTTGCCTCTTGGTAATCCTGCTGGATTAAACTATTCCTGAAGAGAGAAACACACATATATTTAGACAGTAAGTCTTGAAGAGAATTATGACAAAATGACACTTATCTTTTTGTCAATCTGTTTCTCAGTGCACTTTATACAGGTCCTTTGTATTTCCTTGTAAAAGAGGAAAACAGACACCTAGAGGCTGAATGCAGTTGCTGTGGAAATGTAAACAGTTAAAAGGGATTTGCATCCAGTTAAATAGCCAGCTCATTTCCATGTGAATGAAGACTGTCCTTTGACACAGTAGTATTTGATGTTTTCATTATTGTTTTCCAGGTTTTGGGTGTCATCAACTCCATGTTTTCTTTTGTCTTCAACTCTAGATGGTTCAAGGACAGGGAGACAGGTAGAAGCAATCGAGCAGTGGTAGTTAGGCCCAACATGTGTGTGTATTTCTGCAAACTCTGACACACAGAAGTTGTTTAAATTGCACAGGGGAGCTCTTCTAATTCTTTGGATCCTGGTATCAGGCTCAGGAAGGCACAGGCTCAGTCCCTGCAATACTGCTAGGCTGACAGTGGTCGGAGCTCTGTCAAAGGAACAGCACAGAATGTCATTTTGCTTAAGGGCGATTTTGGAGGGTGTATTTAGGGTTTATGCTCAGAAGAGCATTGTATGGAAGAAGTCTGATGGTTTTCATCACCAGCCAGAAGCAGCCTGGTATTGCAGTGCTTTCTTCAGCTACTGCAAAGACTGAGTCTGTCTTCTCCCAGAGAGTGCCTTGCCCTGAGGAAGACTTCCAGTGCCCGACAAATCTCCCTTGTTACCTCAGGCACAGCCAGAGGCAGAGCACAGCTTCAAATTTCCATGCTGGCTACCACAGCATGCAAGAACAAGGTGGTATAAGACACCAAAATTAAAATAATGCACAAAACTGATGCTTCCCTAGGTCATACATCTAGGGTCATACACCCGGAAAGTCAGCCAGTTATGATGACTTAATCCCTGTGACACTTTCCACCAATCACAGGAGCATAAAGAATACCCCATCTCCCACCCTTTCCGACCACCTCCCACTCTTATTTAAGACCCTGCATCTCAGGAAGTACGCTTGTGGGAAAGGGCCCAGTGATTTGCAAAACCCATTAACGCAATTTCTTAAACTTTAGAGAGAGACATGTCTCTGGTATATTAGAACACCTTCCTTGTGGGGCACAGAGCACACTATATCCTAATTCTCTTGACAAAAAAAATCAAGAGGTATAAGACAAGTTTTCCAGTGCAGAAGGTGCATGCACATAGAGGAGTGAGGGGAAGTGTTCACACAGACTCAATCCTTTAATGCAACCAGCTCATCTCCCTCTGTATAGAGTGAAACGTCACCTCCAGAGTATGGAACAGCTTTTCTCTACACTCCTTTACCTATAAAAGGTTGCCATGTCCATGTAAGACATGCTGTAACTGGTGCTCAAATTACTACTGTAATTATGAAAAAACAAAATAAATGCACAATATTAATAAAAAATTCTTTTTAAGTTGGTGTGTAATACACAGCAGCATTTGAGGTAATTTTTGAGAAACAGTGTGCAATTTCCACTTTAAAAGGATGCTGAAACATCATACTCCACCCCAGAGCTAAAGCAATACATGAAGTGTGAAAGACATACCTTGCAGAAAGAGACCAAACAACTCAATCTTTTTCTCTAAGCATGGGAAAGAGGTTAGTAACAGTAAGCAGTTTATGTTTCACAAACAAAGCAGTAGGTTCTAGAGCTGGAAGCTGAAACTAGACAAATCCAAAGTAGAAATTGGGTATGCAGTGTTAGGAATGCCTGTAATCAAAAGCTAAAACAACTTACCTGGTGCTTCAACAAATTCAGTATGATTCAAATTGGGTCCTCCCAACAGAAAAATAATTCTTCGTCTCAGAGGATAGTGGCTTGATAAATCTCACATGGTGGCTTCTACTGCCGTTTCTTTTATACGCCAAGTCTGCTACTGTGGTCATAACAACTTTAAGCTTTTATCAATCTATGGTAAAAAGTGTGAAAACAAGTGTCATGGGATTTGTAAGTGTTGACTGTATTGTGTTGTTTTATCTTTGGACAAACACAAACTGGGAAAACAGCCTGAAGAAGTGTACTTGACTTAAGTGAATTGTGCAGTACATGTGCTTAGTATTGATGAACAGGAGATCCTGTGTTATCCAAAAAAGGCAATGGCCAAGGTCACTGCAGTGCAAGAACATGAGAAAATTTTGGTTAAATCAGAATGTTTGGGATGCTTGCTAGAATTGCTCTTGGTTAATGGAGTGCATGGTTAGGATGTTGCAGTGTATCACGGCAGCAAAATTACGGATACAAGCTTAACAGAGTAATACATGTAGCTAACAAGAATTAACATATTAACCAATGTGGCTATAAAGTGTTAAAAAAGTAACTTAGTAATATGCAATTTTATTAAAGGGTTTGGCTATTCAGAGCTTTTCCACAAGTGATATTTCTAGATCTCATGTTGCCCTGCTCAAGGTTGCAATGAAATAAAGTAACAGCTTTCACTTTCAAAATAAAGAAGATAACCCTATCTCTTGGCATCTACTTAAATAAAACCAATTTGCTGTACTAATCTTACTTTAACAGATCAGAAATGAACATACCAAAGATAAGGCAAATAAAGAGTTTCTATTTAATCTCAGTCTAATTTGCCTGTCAATATGAAGTCTACTACAAATCAAGACAAAAAGTAGCCTGAAGCATTAATTTATTTTGTGTCAACAAAAGGAAGGCTTATCTCCACAAACTTGCTGCCAGTTTTTTGTCTCTCCAAAATAAAAAGGCAATCCTTGCTCGCAGGAGGAGCAAAAGGACCCGAAGGATGATGCATGGAATACTTTCAACAAATCTTGCTCTGCTTCTGCGTTTCAAAGACCAAGTCTTATAAAACATCCATCTGATGGGACCTTGCAGAGATGAGAACAGAACCACTAACTTAGATCTCACGTTCCTTCATCAGGAAACAGTCTGCTAGGTTCAGCCAGCATTTCCCTGCTCTGATGCCCATATATGCAAACACACAGCTGATACAATGAATTTCAGTCAGTTGTAGTAACAATAGATAATATTTACTTTTGATTATTTGCTTTTGCCACCTCTCCAACTTCTTGCTGTGCAGCTTTTAAATAGCTTCCAAACTCCCTCTATGCTACACTCCAGAAAAGGACAAAACAAAGACAATGTACCAAGTTAGCTCTTCCACACATCTATAGCAGGGACGCTGAAAAACTGCCCAAAAGGCTAAAGTTGTCACAAAGCTTAGTTTAATTTGACAATCATCATAAGGCATCCATGTAAATTAAAAATTCCCACCGGGGTCACATACATTCTCCCACAAAATAAAACGTGTTAAAACAGAGATCTAGGATTGCAAAAGATGCCAGTGGTTACTGGTCTTGGCCACTCTGCCGCTGCTGGCCGCAGGGTCCAGGAGACGCAGCACCGACACTGGCAACTTAGGAAGTGGAAAGTCAGCTTGCACAAATCTCTTTTAATAGAATAACAAATAAAAAAGAAAGAGATTTGTACAGAAAACATCATTCTCCATCCTTTCTGGGAAAACAAAACAGAACAAAAAAGATAATCCCATTCAGGAGCAAAGAGCAGAGCTTGGAGTTCTGAAGCCCAACAGTGCTGACAGCCCATTTTGAAAATTAATGAAGCACTACAGAGGCCTGAGTTTATTATTGCTTTATCCCAGTTCAGCCCAGGCTAAGGCTACGGTGAAGTCCAAATTAATTTAAAGCCAGAAAATGCAGATCCAGTAACAGCACCTAAGTCCCCATCCACACATGGGTGTAAACAGATACTTTTGGTGAAAATAAAAAATCTCCCGAATTTTCCCTCTTGCTGTGCTATGTAGATCCCCATAGCAGGGCTAAAATTTGCCCCAAAGTGTATAGCAGTTTCTCTCTCACATCTCCTTTAGCTGAGCCTCTTCCAAATGTTACATCATTTATTCAAACAAGTCCTCTATCCTGGTGATGCATCAGCTCAGAGATGCTTTGTGGGAGCTCACCGAGAGGCACACAGGTACCCACAGGTTAAAAAGAATGTGGCACAGTCTAAGAACCATCACCTGGACTCTGTCATACCCAACAATGCTTTGGCCTCAGCTTCCCGAGACCAAACGGCACAGACTGAAGAGAATGTCTCCTCATCTTGCATGCCTGGCCAGAAAAATAGCATGCTGTGTAAATGAAATGGCATCTTTACCACCACCATAAGTCAGAAAATAGACTCGGGTAAAGCAGGGCTTAAAAGTTTCACATCAAAAAAGAGGGTGCATCCCTCAGACTATCATCTGACAGGGCAACTGTTATGCAGGCAAATGTTATTCAAGACAGTAAAATTCTAGCATGGATATTTCCATGGTTGATTTACAGGCCCAACATAAGCTAGGGATCTTTAAAAAAAAAATTAAAGGTCCTGTTAATTCTTCCAGAAGGACAAAATAGAAGACACATAGTCAATCTGACAAACGCACATGCTACACATCCTAACATACTAACAAAAGGTTGCAGCTAGACTTGTCAAAACAGTTAAAAAGATTTAGGCAACCAGCTAGTGCCAGAACTGATGGCACTTGGGCACCTACATTTAACTTTTTTGAAAATTCAAGCCTACACGTTTCTTTATTGCTTGTCCCATTGAGTGCAAAGGGAAAACTGAGGGCAAGGTTAACTACAGAAGGATTTCAAATCCATCATAAGGTTTCCCTGTTCTTTTATATATATATTTTTATATATATATATATAAAGCATTATTATTTAGCCACCTGGGGGCAGGGGGGAACAGGAGATATTTAAAATCAGTTTCTTAATTATTTAAGCATTAGTCCCCTACCTCCCAAATCACAATACCTCTGTCACAGTAAGGAGCATAACATGAAAACCTGTTTTGCTGCCACTGACAACTCCCAAGTCTCTCTTTTGCAGAACTTCAGCCCCAATATCAGGATAATGGCAGTTTGACACATATACACTCCCCAGCAACATACACACAGCAAGTTGGACATGAGTCAGTGGCCTCAGACAAAAAAAAACCAAACCAAACCACCAACCAACAAACTTGGAGAACATCCAGAAGAGCCTCAGGAAAGGGAACTATCCAATTTTCATGGAGAAGCAACTAACCAGGAGTCCCTGCCCAACATAAACTGAATTAAAATATCCATCCCACAGCTGAAGGAGATCTCTGAATTCTGGCAGTGTCACATGCTGGATACTTGAAGGCACATTTGTTTTGTGTTTTGGGAGATAAATCCAGTTACAACAACACACTGGAGCTGCAGGGCTGAGGGAAAGGAGGCAACACTTAGTATCTTTCCTCTGTTCCTGTCCCCATTTTCAAGCTTCATGGCTGGCATGAGCTGGTGATCTAAGCAGACACATTTACATCCCTGAGTGAAATGGCACCATTTGTGGCCTCTGAGACTTTGTCCTCAAGCACCATTGCTGGTGTGTCTGTAGTGACTGCTGTAGTGTCTATGGCAGGAAGTGGATTCAAGCCCTGTGATAAGATCTGTTGGATGGTTTTCCGCAAATTGGGATGCAGCTGGTTTTGGGTCTGGTAAAAAATTTCTAAGGCGAAAGACTTGAGGGTGCCAGTGCAAAGGTCCTCATAAAGTGGAATTGTGTACATCCGAGACATCTGCAAAAAAGGAAAACTGGATAATATCACTTCAGTAAAAGACAAGAGGTTCAGCTCTTCTACAGCTACACTCCAACAGCCCTGAATGACTTCAGGCTGGAGACAAGCAACACGTTTCTTCAAAAGACAGCTGAGTCTGTTCTAAATAAGCTTAATGCAAAGACTTTTATGAATGATAATTAAAAAAAACATTTGCTCTCTAAGACTGAACTACTTCCACAAATAACAGAACTATTTTTAAAAGGCCAGGGAGAAGAGGCCACAGCAAACACATGCATTAACCTTTTGCTCCTGCACAATAAAAACTACTGAACAAAATTTGATGAGCCGTAGCCTTGCTTGAAGTGAAAATATTCAATCACATGATTTAGTAGTGTGAAAATCTCTGGTCTGAAAAAGCCAGGGCTGCTACAAAGCAACACAAAAAATGCACTGGGCAGAGCTGGGACAAGGGTATTGAGGTAGGCTAGAAAAGCAGAGACTATCTGTAGGCATTTCAAATTACATCTGCCCATTCCTCCCCACCCGCTAGCAGGTGAGCCATGCTCAGCCCCTTCGCAACACACCTGGGCTACACTTGGCCAGGAAGCAGAAGTTCCAAGGTCTTTCACGTCGCATGTCTCATGCACATGTCTCATGCACTGAGAGGTGCAGTGATTTTAATCCAGCAGTTAGTACCTGGTTTTCCAAGAAGCGACGGACTTTGTAAAGGTCTGGATAATAGTCATTTCGGACTACAATCTGCAACCAGCGAATACGGATTTCTGCATTCATGGAGTCCAGCTGAGAGGAGTAACATTCCGAAAGCTTTTTTATCACCTCTGAAGAGAGCACATACACAGAGAAAGAACTGTGACCTATTTCGTCAAGTTCGTGGGTCATCAGAGAATAACGAATCATAAATGGTTTGGGTTGGAAAGGACTTTTGAAGATCATCTAGTTCAGCCCCCCTGCCATGCACAGGGGCATCTTTCACTATGCCACATTGCTCAAAGCCCTATCCAACCTGACTTTACATGAATGATAAGGTCCATGAGGGGTAGGGCTCTTTAGAATTCAATTAATTATTCCAGAAATACTTTTCTGCTATCCTGATAGAGTACTCACCATGTGGCAGTGGTGACCCATCCAGCAATCTATCCAAGAAAAGCACGGTTTGGAACGTTCTCCATTTAGTGAGGTCAGCACTGCTGGCAGCAGCAACAGAGTCCAGAGGCTCTGTGGTCCAGAGTTTGAAGAGCGTCTCCACTGGTCTGGTCAGACTGGATCCCTGAGATAAGTCTGGCTCAGCTAACGGAGGTCCTGTAGCATTGAGCCAACGTTCAAACTCCAGTCCTGGAATGAGGAGCACCAAAAATGTCGAGCAGGAGTCTCTGCAGGTGGCTTGGCTGCCTCAAGGTTCAGGACTGCTTCTAGCACAGTTAAGAGAGGTTCTAACAACAGCAAATCAGACCAACATAAAGCCTCAGCAGTCTCATTGGGCCAGCCTATGCTACACCTGGAAGAGTACCAGCACCACCTCTCCAGATCTAACCATGAGTTTTCTAGAACTCAACATTACAGTGAGTAAATACAAGAAACACATATGTTCTTAAGACAGCCAGGCTAACAAGTATCTATCACCAAACCGTGTTCTAATATATGATTTTTTCATGCATGCATTTCTCTTTCTCTTAATTTTGAGGAAGACTGAAGAATATGGGAAAAATCTGCTTCATAAAATTAAAAAAAAAAAAAAAGGTGACTGCTGACTAAATGCCTCCTACCCACAGCAAAACCAAGCAATTTTAAATTTATTTATACAATCAATAACAAAAACAAAACAAAAATGTTTCTCCAACAGCAGCAGAGTTAGCAGAGCCTGGTTTCCAACAGAGCTCCCCTTTACCACCTCAGCACTTTCCTAACCCTTGGCAATACTTCTTGTTCCACACCATCTACCCTTAAACTCCTCTCTCCTGCATCCTCTGAATATTAGCCAGGCAAAAGTTAGCACGTGCTGTGGTTAACTCATTAGCCAGCCAGTGAGCCAAATAAAACATACAACTGCTGAGCTCACGGGGCCACTTTTCCCACAGTAGGCCCACTCACCTACATCTCTCCACGGGCAGTTTCCACAAAGCCTGTAGGAACCTAGTATCCTGAAGAGCTGTACTCCACTGCCAGTCTGGTTTAAACTGATCAATGGGTTCAATAATTACTTGCAAGAATGGACACATGGCAGGACAACATTAGTCTCACTTCTTTAAGCAAGTGGGCTAATAAGCACCTAGTAGATTACAGACCTTTCATAAATCCACCAGCAGCTATAAATAGGGGATATAAAGGAGAGTGAAACATTATGGAAGAGATTTTATATGCATGGATGGGACCTCGGGAAAAAATTACAGTTCTCAAAGCATATTTTCTGTAATTAAAATAGATGAAATTTCCAAGTGTGTTCACCTTTTCCTTGCACTTGAGCATGTGTAAATCTCACATGCACTGATCATTCTGTCTGCAGTGTGAAAGACAAGTTAATGAGAAAGTTAACTGAGGGCCACTCAGCCACTTAATGCAAAAACTGTCAGAAATTTAAGATGTTCTCATTCCCCAACATAGAGGCAGTAACAATAAATTACCACAACCATTTCTATCACAAACATATGTCTGTTGCCAAAGGGTTTTGTTTGCCTTAACATTTTCTTATGCATTCTCCAAGCCAAGCATAAAATTTATCATCCAGATTTTCTACAGTGTTTACAGTTAACCAAGTATGTTTCCTACCTGCTTTGCTCTCAACACATTGCTCTTTCAGCTCTGGAAAAAAATTCAGGAAGGAATCCAGAAGATCTTGAGCCACAACACTGGTAAATTTGTACTTCTCAATGTAGGCCTGAAACAGTAAAAAAGGATAAGTTATGGTTAGGAGAAAGACAGCTTCCTTTCAATATAAAACCACTACATGAGATTAAAAAAAAATAGAGATGGAAGAGTGAGAGCAAGCATTTGGAAGGTTTAAAAAAAGAAAAAAAGCAAGATAAATATTCTCCCTCCTTCCCCCAGATGAGGAAAGCACCATAACAAGAAAAAAATTTAATAGCTGCAGATACATTGACAGCCGAGTAGAGCGTTTTTTCTGATAGAGATCATGGATACATTAACATATCAAGGGCAGGAAGGTTTCCTCATACTTGACACTAGTGGAAAGTCAGAACACAGCTGGCCACTGTATTATTCACTGATAGATTATGGACTAAAATCATACTTACAGATCTAAAGATAAAGATAGAATGGGGGATGGATGGGAAGAGGAGATGAAAAACATCCTTGAAGGAAAAAAATAAGCAATGAGTTGTGTCACTTTTCGAAAACAAGTCAATAGCCGACATAATTTTCTATAGGTTTTGCAGATGTGCTCCAAGGCACCAAACCTACCCCAACATAGGAAACCATGCCCTTTATTCACCACTAAAAAGTATTTGCTTATGTTTTTTTAGCCAGAGTGACAAAGTCACATCATTCCAGTCACAATCTATGCTGGAACAGCCTTCTAATTATTTGCAGCACAGAACAAGAGGGACCAAAAATATACTGCCACTCTGTATTTGGCACCTAAGCTCAGAATCTGAAATGAAAGAAGAGGATGAGCACATTCACTTAAGAAAAATCTTGTAGAAAGAGTCATCTAGGTTGACAAGACAGGCCCACACCATTCTTCTATCTCAGATGCACTTGTATTCAACTTTACCCCTATCAATTAACCACAGTGACAAAACCTGGGGAAAAAAAGAAAAAATCACCTCTAAACCTCAAGAGAAACACATGTTTATTCACACTCACTCTTAGAAAGGAGTCAAAGTGTCTTGGGTCACCACAGAGCTGGGACAGGTAGTAAACAAAGCAGTAGCCTTTCTCATAGGTGAAAAGGTTCATTAAATTACTAGGATTTACACCTGAAAGGAGAAGACAACAATATTATAAGGCACTCTAATGAGGACACTAACTTCCAACCCTTCCAAGTATACAGAACCCTTAGAGATCAGTGAGTTGAGATGTAGTGACTTAAAAATAAAACAAGCCTGTTGTCAGTACATTTAATTTACTTCAGTAAATTAAATGGAAGCAGTCCAAATGCAGGTTGAAAAATAAATTTATTTTTTTTTTAAAAATCAATCATTGTAAGCAAAGTATTCATTGCCAATGGAACAAGTCACTTTAAATTAAAAGTCACTGAAAACACACCTGGAATTTGAAGATAAACTGGGTTTGGGGTTGGTTTTTTTTTTTTCAGTGTCAAATTCAGGGCATCGCGATACCACAAATTTTTAAAGATCTCAATGTGAGGTGATCACTACTTGTTCCTTTTTTGAGGGTTCCAATACATGCTTTTCCATTCCATTTGGTTTCAATAACATCTCCACTTGCATTTTAGGTTGTTTGAAATATCATCTAGATTGAAAACTGCTTCACACCTCCAAAGGTGCCTACTGATAAAAAACTATCAGTGAAGAAGATACATGATGCTGGAGTGCGGATGGGCGTCTGGCTCAGGGAATAACCAAACAGCCTCTGCATACCTCACTCAACAGGAGAGTAAGTACATAGGTTTATCTGTATGCTTGTGTATACATGCGTAGTTCTTATATGGACACATAAAAAAGGAACATTTAATAGCATAGGATTTTATATGATGCTTCTGAATATTTTCATTATAAACTACTTTATTTTACATATTCAGAAGCTCAAAACCACACAGCTTTCAAGGCAGTTTTTCACACTGTTTCTACTCAGTGAGTCCGCTCTGTTCTTAAACAGAACAATATTTATAAGGGTGAGTTAGCCAACTTTGAAGAAAACTTCAAGGCAAGTTTCCTTATTTATTATTTTTAGTCTGGCTTACAAACCAGTATTTCTTTTTTCTTTCTTTTATAAAGTATACATAAAAATTAGTCTTTTTTGGTCTCTATTCCAGCATCGATATACAGATGTTTTGTGTACAGCAGCTTCAGCTAAAAGCAATACCTGGCTCCAGTTTAACCTGAAGCTTGCTGACCGGGTTATCTTCTCCAAGGAGCTTCATCTGTCTGTGGAGAGCATCAAGACGGAATGCAGTTTCCAAACATGTGAAGGCAGCTCCTACCCCAGAAAGAAACTTATTTAGTTGTGGGAAAATAACTAGCCAAACCTGACCCATGCAGAACTAGCAGCTACAAAATTAAAGCTACTGGAAGAGCAAAAGACACAATAGCAAGACAGAATCACATTAATATAATAGCAGAGAAACATGAGTGCAAAAAAATCCCTTCAATGAAAGTCAGAACCTAGAACAGTGCATTTACTCTCTCTGATTATGCAGCAGGCTGAACTGAAAGACAAAGCAGCAAGAAAACTATGCTAAAGTTTACATCCTTGACATGATCATATCAGTTCTTGCAAGATAAGGAGAGCAGCAATAAGTATTGTACAGGTAACTTTCACGGAGGAATCAAGTGCTGTAAAAAAGTAATGTCACTGGTAGAACAGTAGACACACGATCCCATATTCAGTGCCAAGATACTACTAAGCAGATGTCACCTCTTGGGTGGAAACAGAAAAGGATTAGATTTAGTTGGTATGTTACAGATCCTGTGGATCTTTTCTACTCTTTATTAGCATCCTACCTATATTGCATCATACAAGTTTCACTTTTTTGCTCATTAGGACTTCTTTAGAGCTGCGACTGGGTATGCTACTTTCTCTTCTATCTAACTGCAGTGTAGAGCACTCCATGCTTTCAAGCCAAACTAGCTGCATTACACTGGCAATTCAAGAGATCTTCCCTATGCCCTTGCAGATGTAAAAAGCTGCAGAAAATTGATTTTCAGATTCAGAAGATACTTAACATCCAGCATTATTAACACTTCAGCTTTCTTTGCTAAGTCTACAACAATAGGGCTTGTTACATAGATAAAATATCAGTCTTGATGTACATACACAAGAATCTGATATAAGAAAAATGTGAATTAAGAAACAGAATACATTTGGAAAGATAGAACACGGCAGGGAAAGAGGCAGATGTCCTCAGAGGGGAAAGCAAGAACCAGGATAGCTAGTGTTAAGGGCAATTACTTCAAGCTACAAGGGAGGAGAATTAAGCAAGATCCAAGAGGTGTGGTAGTCAAAGGACTCCAATTTATGTAAACAATGTCATTACAAAGATGCCTTTTTATTAGCAGCAGAAGACACTCCAGAAATTACATCAGAAATGGCAAGATTTAGATCAGAGGTTTGTCTCAGAAACAAAATGGAATGCAAAAAGAGCTTACTAAAGAATGGCATGGGGAAAGGCATTTCTTAGTTTCCTGAACAATTGCTTCTTGGAATAACTAGTTCTAAACTTCAGGAGAGTAAGACTAAAACCAGCAAGTACCTTGTCCTACGTCAGATGGACAGACAGATGGAGTAGAGAACAGGTCAATATCTTCTGACCTATTCATATCATTGCCACATATAATACAACGTGACTTAAGAACAGTCCTAACCATTCAACATAAAACAGCTTTCAAAGATGTATAATAAACATTGCAATATCTCCATATATGCTCAGAGCACTTCTTTCCCTAATCTTCATTATCATCAGCTCATCTCCAAAAACAACATACATGAATAAAAACAAAGGCATCCTTCTAAACACTCTTGCTGCCAAGATTTCCAGGAATTTTTCCAAGATTGTTTACAGCCGACGTGTGAGAATACACACGGTACAGGCTTTTAAGAACACAACAGGACAAACTAGAGAAGTGTGTGTTCCCATTATTCACTTCAATAAAAATCCAATTAAACTGAAAAGCAATAGGAATGATTTACTACTTAGCACCACACAACTGACCTGTCATTCATCGATAGAAGCAAAGGCAGAGCTGTATAATTCTACAGGAAGCCTCAAGCAGATAAACAGACAGCTACATAGATGTGTACTTTCTTTTTCTCCCCCCCGAATGCTTGTGTCATCATTCTTTCCAACAGTAGGTAGCTTCTAACTGATCAGGATTAAAAGACACTTGTTCAGAGAATAGTTATTTCACAGTGTAACCATGAAAGATTCTTACATCTTTCTCTGAAGCATCCTCTGCCCACCTTGCTCTGACATGCAAACACCTGCCTGGTTCCCAACAGCAGTTCCAAAGTTCCTACAACTTTGTTCCTTTCAACACTCTGCTAGCACACGTCACTCAAAGCCCCTATTATCCGATCAGGTATGGATTCCACCCAAAGCTAAGACAACATCTGACTCTAAGCATCTAGATGTTCAATGCAAAGTTTGGGTCATGGGTGTTCCAGAAATAAGAAAATCAGCTCCCTACAGACTTCTGAGCTCCCAAGGCAAATATTTATGCAGCCAACTCTCAGTTATTGGTTAGACACAGCATAAGGAGAAACGTGACTGCAGCTCTACCGTAGGTCTCAGTGGTGATCCGGCGCTGCGCGTACGTGGCTAGGCCCTCGCTCAGCCACATCTCCTCCCATGTAGCATTGGTGACTGCGTTTCCAAACCAGCTGTGGGCAACTTCATGAATGACATCAATGATCAAGAACTCATCGCTCTCCAGAATGGAAGAAATTATGAAGGTCAGGCATGGGTTTTCCATGGCAACAATAGGGAAGGATGGAGGAAGAAAAACAATGTCATATCTAAAATTAGGGAGAGAGAAGAAGAGAGGAGATAGGTAAATTACAGCTATTTTAAAAGACACACACAGTCACTTTTTCTTTTCTTAGGGAAGACTCTTCTGAAACTTTTTTGTGACTTCAGGAGCACACTTTCTAGACCAGTGGTGCCCAATTTTTTTCTGATCAGAGGATCACAGAGTTTATTCTGTTAGCCAAGGATCTGCTCATGTTTGGACATAAAGACCAGACAGTCTTTTTACGTGCAGCAGATCCAGCACTTCCCAGAAGCATCATGCTCCCTTCACACACACAAACTCATCACAAGTTTTTTTATCTGAGAGCCAAAAGCACTAAGTTTACATACACTACCACATACACAGCGCTGAGTACCCAGGAAAAAAAGTGAGGCTGGGAAGCTGTCAAATGATTGATCAGGTGTACCTGCAGTGTCAGTAAAATTACTCTTGTCTGCTTCAGAATGTAACAATACTACTTGTTTTGGTTTCTAAATTTCTCCACCAGTGATCAGCACTGGTACACTGGGCTGTGTTCTCAGATTATTTCAAGCAACATTTTTTTAAAGTTAACAACAACAACACATTCTTCCTACTTACCTTTAGCAAAGAAACATGGGAAGTCTTTGTAAACACTTTCTCCCATCTAAAGAATGAAAGCATTTTCTCAAAACCATTCTCTTTTGATACATAGTCAAGCTTAACTTCAGAAACTATTAATGGTGTTTTCAGGGAGTAAGACTCTCAGTGAGTCTGTACTGAATCGTATTTTCATCATCCTCAGGCATACCACAATAAATATATCATATGTCAATTACCATATTTAAAACAAGATAAATAAAAAAGAACCTGCCATACATTTTAAATGGTGTCCAGCCCAGTGTTGGACTTGCATCACAAAACACTGTAGTATGAAAAACCTTAACTCCTCAAGGAAGATCCACTGTTTAGAAAGCTCCAGTTCTGCCCACCATACCAGGCAAAACATCACTTGCCTCCATGGTCCCCTCTGCCACTTGCAGAGACAAAACTCCAGAGTTTGTTTCCAACTACTACAGTGCTGACACTGAGAGGCTCATTTGTCCTGCTATTACTAGCACGGGGAGAAAGCATGATAATTTCTTGAGATTGCTTTATTTTGTTCACATTACACGTTCCTGAGAGACTTATTAAACCCACCTTCCCCATATATATGGGCCATACAGACTCTCTGCAGCAGTCAACCAGCGCTCAACAATGCCAGAAAGCTTGCTGATGGCTGTTGGCAGCAGGCAAGGCTCTGCCCACACTCTGCTCCTGTCAGAAAACAGAAAACATCAGGTGATACTTCAGCAAACTGAATTATCTCTTAGAAAAAATAGCCTGACTTCTCACCACACTTCCATGTACGGTAATAGTGCTACAAGGTCTGACATCAGACTCAGGCCTTCTTTAGGCTAACGTTCTGTGGATGCATGGCAAGTGATAATCAAAGATCCCTGAAATAAGGCAATGAGACAATTAGCTGTAATGACTGCAGGGGACAATAAGCAACACTTTTGAAAGAGGAAACTATCTTTGCCAGTGCAGTACCATGAATTTCTCTACACCCAACAATACCTCCAACTTTTTAAATGCTCACAGCTCATGGTCCCAACTGCTCCCTTATCAATGACTCAATATATTTACTACTTATAACATGAAGCACTGTACAGAGACACAAAAAGCAGAATCAGCTCACTGCAAATCTTACCTTGGACCTATGTCTGCATGTATAAGGTCTCCTGCCACCAGGGCCACTAGGTAGGCAGGAACGGGATATTCCATGTAAAATTGATAAACACCTTCCTCTTCTAAATAGGTACTTTGGGTGGCACTCATCAACACCTGTATGCCTGCTGGAGCCTGGAAGACCAACATTATATGCATCAACTCACTAGATGATCACAGCTGAATGACTATACCACAGACACCTCTGGGCTTTTTCATCTATGCCCGAGGATGGACATTAAACCCAATCATTTAGATAACACAAAATGTAAGATTTCTGTGAGGTTTTTACACCACAATCCACCCAGCCTGTGAAAACATACCAAACAAAAACACTACTCCTCCTATATTGCATGGGTTCTTATGCCAGCTGCCCCAAAAGTGCCCACCTATCAAATTATTTCATCTACACAAAATACATTATGATCTGATGCTGCTTTCATAAAACTTCGGGTTTTTCCTTTCAAGAATTGATAAAATACAGTTGAGTATTATCATTAATAACCACTAATGCAAGTGACCGGCCAAATTGTCTTTCATATTATCCATTTCATGGTTACTCTTTCAGCATTGAGTACGGGGAAGGCAAGACCCAAGCACGGTAGGCAGCAGAGTTGCCTTTGTGGCCGTAACCCTGATTCTGGCCCAAGAACCAGAATGGGATCTAAAAAAATCCAGTGTTTTTTTATAACACTAAATGTCACCATTAATATTTTATATCATATCGACATACACAATGAAACTATGCTTTCACAAGCTAACAGCAGCTAAGTGCTCCACGAACCATTTATAGCCATTCGGTTACTTGCCTTGACAGTAGCTGAATACGTGCATTTCACTGCTGGTGTGTCAAAGCAGGGGAAGAAGGACCGGTTACACACTGAGTGGCCCTGCGTGAAGACAAATGGCTTGGCATTGCCATACGTCAGTTCTGGATCCAGCCACCAGATCTGTTGAAACATTATGTGAAGAAGAGGTGAGGGAAAGGGACACAATCACGAGGAGCAACTGCCAAAAAATGAAACCTGAAATCAAGAGGATGGTGGGGAGAAGAAACACCTCAGCTGTTTGGGTCCCCAGATGAATACCTGGCACAGGGCACATTTCCGTTTCTAACAATATATGTTTCTACTCCTGTTTATTTGCCGTGAATACTCAGAGTAATTTCTTACTGCCTGAACATGGAGTGGTGCCACACAACATAGTGTCTTCTAGCCACTCGCTATTTTGGTTTTATCAATTTGCTTGGCTAATAACAAGTCTGTAACAAACATCCACACAATCTTCTTTTTTCAGAGGGAGTACTCTGCATATCTTCATGTTTTTAATTCAGCATGAACAGGAGTAGTGGGAGTCAGGTAATGCAAGCTGGAAAAAAACTAAAAAAACCAAAACAAACCCAAACCCACAAACCAAAGAACCCTGAGGCTGAACAGTGTACACAACATTATCTCTGACCCTGACACTGCCCTGTTGGCTGAGGCATCAAACATTTTGACACTATGCAGAAAAGTCAGTATATGTAAGAAACATCTGGTCAATGACACTGGAGGCCTCTTTTTACGGAGCGGATAAGGAGATTCTGGGTGGTCACAAAAAAAAGAAAACCAACAAAAAACACCACTGAGCCTGTCAATTTTCAGTATCAAACAGCAAATAAATCATGAGTAAGACCCTCAGCAAATAATTAGAACAGATTAAGAATAATATGAAAAAGTGCGGTTATTTGCCTTTTTGGTTTTTCTGTTTCAAGTATAATGTTTATGTTTTCACATGATCCCTGCCTCCAACTCTGAAGTGTAGGAACAATTTTAAATAAGGATTTTCTTGTAATCCTAGAACTCTAGAGCTGAACTTTTATGGAAAATATCAAATATTGTGCAACTTGCAATGAAGTTGGAACCACTGCAAGTCTTGGGAACAGTCAAGCACAAGGAATAAAACTTCTGAGTCTGCTGAATTCTTAGATCAAAGCAACCAATAAATCTGAATTCAGGGAATAGCAGTTAGTGCAGACACTGGTTCAGTTCTGGTCCTCAAGAGAAAGCAATGAAATACAGAAGAGAAGCCCAGCTACTATGCCTGCTCTCATTTTAACATGTTACAGTTCTGCCTCCTAATTAACCTCTCTGTTCGGGAAGTCAAAGTTTTCTCTCTCTTCCTCTGTCCTGTAAGATTAAGATTTGCTGTCTTCTTCCCTTGCCTTTAGACCCTTTTCCTCAGATGTCAGTGTGCTCATCTCCCAAATCATCCACTTCAGCAGCACCCCTGGGGATCAGTGAAGGAAAGGAAACAATGTCAGCAGCTTTCAGTTATTCATATAAAAGTTCCAACTTCCACTGGCAAATGAGGGTTTTTTTAGGTGGGAGGCGCTACAAAATTAAAAGCCTTTATCTGGAAGTAAAATTAATCTCAGAGCAGCATTCTTTAATTTGTTTTAAGATTACCCTCTTCTGTTTCAAGCCTGTTGGACCAGAAACACACTTAAAGTGTGACTTCTGACGAACCTTGCCTCACTTACACCATGAGGGCTAAGGCTATGCAGCTATTCAAATCCACGTGCTGCATTTCAGCCAAATCCCTAGGTCACAGCTGAGGTGAAATACACAGCTAAAGATTTCCACTCCATGGATACCTGCATTTCACTGGAATGAATATTGTCTCTGCGATGTGACATTGTGGAACTGGAGACAACTATTCCAGAAGGCATCTAGGGACACACGTCTCATTAAAACCCACAGTTTGAAACTAAATAGCCTCTGCCCAGAACACACATTCATATAAAAATGCAAGTGCTATGTTTTAATCCAGGGTAGTAGTTTTCTAATGATCCAGGAAGGAGACTCAGAAATTAAGTTTTTTAAGATCTGCCCCAATGCCAACTTTCAAAACCACTCCTCTGATCAGCAGCTTTGTGCTTGTAACACAAAAAGTCTGACATACGATCGATCTGTTATCATTGGCCCTGCTGAAGAGACTCACCTTCAAAAGGTTCTCTTTCCTTTGCTTTTGGAGAGACAGAAAAGGCTAACAAAGAAAACACAGAGATAAGATACCACCAGACCGAAGTTGCAACACTACAGTAGGAAGGAAGAAGGGTTGACAGACAAAGTCTTTAGAGCAAAGAGATAAGGGGAAGTTCTCCCTGACCAGCACAGGAAGAAAACATATGCAGGAAGCAAAAGGGAACTGAGAAGCTGATTCTTGTTTACAAGCAACTTCATATACTAAGGACAATTTCTTTTCAACCAATCCCCCTTTATTTGACATTTGGTTGAAGTTAAATGAAGCACCAGCCCCACAGGCCAAAAGGGAAAACATTTGCAGAGGATGAAGTATTTTTTTCCCCTGTTTCCTAACGTCTACAGCTACATGGCAATCCTCTGTCTCTCTTTCCAGATGCACTTGGAACAATGATGAAAGCTATCCTGAAACAATATAAATAGATCTGTAATATAAATAGACTAGTCTATGCTGCCGGACAGAGGCAGGACTATGGACTAGGGAAAATGAGTATAAGTAGCATCCCAGAAAGGAGTGCAAGGAGCAGGGTACTGCTGGGGCAGGGGGTGAAGCAGTACATAGGGACAGAGCAGTATTTGGGGCTCTATCATCTACTCTATAACCAAATCCCTCCCGTGTTCCAGTTCAGAAATATACATGACATCATTATAAATCTCAATTTTATTTAGTTTTTCATGTATATGGGAGAGCTGCTTCACACACTAAAGCTGTTCTATGATGCATTTTAAGTAAAAAACCCTGCTGCTTAGTCCCTCTGCTAAACAGAGGCTTTGGGCAGCCCAGGTTTCCCCCTGCCCACATACTTCAAAGAAGCTCACACTTTATAAGGCACCTGCCAAGAGTATCATTTTTATTGACTTAGATTATAATCTTTTACCCAAATCTGGTAAATGGCAAAGGCAATTAGCTAATCCTCTTTCAATTTTAAATCTCTCCGTGCTTCTACCTGCATTATTGATGAGGCTCCTGAGAAGAGCTGCAATGCCACAGTTTCTGTTCTAGACAAACAACAAGCCGCTCCATCTGATGACACATCTGAGTAACCACACATCTGAGATGCAGAGGATGTGACAGGGCAAGGCACACCTGGACAGCAAGTCACCCTAAGAGAGGACTGAGGAATCAGGACAAAACTAATGGAACGATGGGGAAGTTCCCAGCACTGCAAAAAGGGCTGGTCTTTTTGCTAAATCCCAAAGATGAGGAAATGCTAACATTTTGTATACCAGAACACAGAGCAGGGTTTGCATTTAAGGTTGTCATGGAAAGAAATTAGCACCGGTGTTAAGATGTGCACTGCCAAGTCAGAGGTGTGACACAGTGGGCAAGAGACTGATGCAGATTTTTCTCTCCACGGGAAAAAAAAAAAAAAAAAAATCTTATGAAAAAGTATTTGTAGGACCAAGAAGTAAGTGGTGAGGGAAAAGAAGGGGAGGAAGAGCAGAACTACTGGCACTGACACACCTGATCAGTGTGTGCCGTGTGTGCCTTCAGCCCACACCATGAGAGATGCACAGCGTTTACGACAGCCTTGCTTCTGATGCGAACGAATGGTGTACTGAGCATGTGGTTTCCTAACATCACAGGGATCTGGAATGCTCTGTGAAAGGCAGATTTAATCTCTCAGCTGTCTCTCAATGTCCATCAAACAACCAAAGATCTTGGCTCCTTCCTCCACACAAGAAATAATGGGACAGTCAAATAACATATCCAGATGGTTCAAACCAAGTATATCAAGGCAACAGGTTTCCAATTTTAAACAGACTACTATCTCCACCGATGATCTTACTGCCAACACATCCATGCTGCACTGTAACATGAATTTACTGTTTTATAGGTCCCACAGAAAGTAAACTCTGACCTAAAAAGATTATATTCAGAGAAAGGTCAAAGAAAACAAAACTTTTAGAAAAGAGAGGTCTAACACTATAAACTGCTTCTCCTACGCAGAGAAAAAGGACCACAAGGAAACGTACTAGACACAAGTATAAAGCAGTTGACCCTTATACACGTGTGGGTTACTCATCCCTATTAAAATGCAACGCTAGGCTGAAAAACAGCAATGACAAGATAGCACTACAATAGCACGAAATGACTTTGGATCCAAAAAAAATAGTTCAGCGTGCTGAACATGAAGAGCTAGAACAGGTGCTACCCGAGGACAAATATTTTGTCAGCCAAAATCTACAATAGCGAGTGAGGAAACGTGGTACAATTTATGTCAGCGAGCACGCCTGCTTCTACTTTTCAGTATCACTTGAAAAGGGCAGTGCATGCCCCTGACACAGTAACCATCAATAATCTTTTGACACTAGTCCTTGCAGCTTCATTTCAACTAAAGCAGTACATGCCATTAAAGGCACAATAAAGACTTCAAAAGACAAGATGAAGAAGAGCTAGTTCAAGTCCAACCCAAGGGAAGCGAGACAGAGGGAATGGAAAAAATGCCCTGCTCTCAGCATCCTCAAATATATAACATTCACACTGGATTGTGTGCAGGGCCACAGAGGCCACACGTTAATGCAAGGTGAGACTAAATGAACATCACATCAATCTGTGTCCTGCACCTTCCAGTGGTTTGCAGGTCATTTCTAAAGCGGAGCCTCAGATCGGATTCCATTACATCTCAGATCATTTCTTCACAGACACAGCAGGACAGTCTGTCCCTTTGGCAACAGGGCTGGCAAAACCCCGGAGAAAGCACAAACTCACCTAAAATAAAACAATTTGTTCAAGAGGAGGAAAGTATGTTATCGTGAACTTCAGGAGGTATGGCTCAGCCAGGTTGAGAATGATTGTAGAGCACACAGCAACACCAAATTAGCTTTAAAGCCTTCTCACCATAAACAGAGCACAGAGCGGACAACAAAAACAAGTTTCTTCATCAGATCTTGAAATAAAAAATAAAGAACAGAATCTTCTGAACACACTATGGGCCCTGAAAGATATCTTCCACATACTTCTTCAGCGCAGAAAAACTTCAGCAATATACAAGGAAATATTAAGACCGAGAGTTCTGGAGGTAAAAAGAAACAGTATCCTCACTTACAAGTGGATCTGAATTTTAAAAGTGCCAGAATTTCACATCATTTTTGCACTTCTAGGGAAGGACCAACATGTTAAAAGGTCACCATATAACAAAAGGAAACTTCTGTCAATAAAATCTTCATGGGGAACTCACTATTCTAAGTGAGCCAACGTATTAAGACTATCCAGGTCATTCTGAGGATAAAGTTTCTTTTGTGAGCTTCAGTGTAGTATTAAAATCAGACAGAAAAAGATCCAGCAAACTCCTCCTATTCAGCGACACTTTCCTTTCAGAATGAAAGGCCTAGTATATACTTGCTATTGGGTTATTTTGCATGAAACTGTTATGTTCAGTTCCTGCTCTCGCTAAATACATTGTAATAGTCATATCGATCCACACATTTACTGGTTTTGACCAATGTAACGGCAATACCAAACCAGCAGGCTGAGTCAATTCCACTAGGCAAAGCAGAGGCATCGAAGTCACAAGACTCTCAAAAAAACATTCCTTTTGCAAATAGATTCATAAACCACATGATGAAAGTCATGTTAGTTTAATTCCCAACCTGAACAGAGTATACAGTAACAAAGAGAATGCTGTTCCAGTTGATAACTTTATATTTTCACCATCCTAACTTCTCCAAAACACTGGATCTGCTAGACAGCACCTAAAAGGCCATAAACAAAGTGCTTCTAAATACCGGGGAGTTTAAAAGAAGCGACAATTTACAAAGCAACTGATTACTGAAAAAGGCTAATCCACACAGATACGGAAGCACCCCCTATAAGCCACATCGAAATGAGTGTTTTGGGGCATTTCTCATCCCTCTTTTCCAGCAGGTAACTTGTAGAAATACGTGGAATCTCCCCCTGCTCTTCTCTAAGCTCCTGCCCACGGCTCGTTGGAACACCAGCCTAGGTACGCAAGGCCCGATTTTGTAAGCACCTGGCAAAACCCACGGGGAAACTCCTGTATTTGCGGATTACGTAACTTGTCCCGAAGAATTCTGTCGAGGCAGGAGTTTTTAAATTTTCACGCTCCTCGCCAAGAACTGCAATGCTCTTAAAGGATGAAAAAACTTTAAAATGACTATCGCGATGGGGGATGAATAGTCTTGGGGGCCACTGCGATGGGGGAAGGAAGGAAGGGGGGCGGCTGCGTCGGTACGAGCATCACTGCTGAGCGCGGCGGGGGACCGGGCAGGGCCCGAGGGCAGCGGGCAGGGCACCGGCTCCTGCGCGCAGCGGACGGGGACAGATGCTGCTGACAAGCGGGCAGGCGGCTGTCAGGCGAGGAGAAAAGAGGCAGCGGAGGGACGGGGACATAAAAGGAGGAGCTGGCAGTGAAATATCTTCCCCGTCGGGGCGCTTCCCTGACGGGCAATTACAGCAGGAGGAGAAATGCGAGGAAGGGGCGGGTGGCACGGGAGGGCACTGCCAGCCGCCCCGGGACACGGTTTCTTGTTTTATCTCCCATTCTCAGCCCCGCCGCCCCCCCACCCCCCGTACTCACGGCGGGGCCGTCGGCCGTGGTGTAGCGGACGATGATCTGGAAGGGCTGGTGCGGCTGGAGGGCGGCGGGCAGGGAGACGGTGAGGGACGAGCCGTAGTCGGTGAAGGGGTCCACCCTGAAGCCGAGCGGGCAGGCGGCGCAGGGCGGCTGAGCGAAGAGGGGCAGCGGCGGCGGCGGCTCGGCGGCGGGCGGGGGGCTGGCGGGCGGCTCCCCCGGCGGGGGGGCGGCGGCGGGGGGCAGCGGGCCGGCCGCGATGCAGGGCGCCGAGAGGAAGGTGGCGGTGGAGGGCGGGCTGGCGGCGCAGGGCGGCGCGCAGGGCGGCGGCGGCGGCGGCGACGGGCAGGGCGGCGGGGGCAGCGGCGACGGGGCGGCGGGCTCGGCGGGCGAGAAGGCGAAGGAGCAGGGCGCTTCCCCCGCCGCGGCCCGGCGGTAGGCGGCCGAGAGGACGCGCAGGGCCGGGTGAACGTCCAGCACCAGGGCGCGGGGCTGCGGGCGCAGGGCGCAGAGCTCCAGCACCAGGCAGCCCGCCAGCGCCCGCGCCTCGGGCCGCAGCTCCAGCCCCAGGTGCAGGTGGCGGAGGCTGAAGAGCTGCGAGCTGGAGGCCGAAGCCACGTCCGGCGGCGGCGGCGGCTCAGGAGGCGGCGGCGGGGCCGGCGGCGCCTCCGGCCCGGCCGCGGACCCCTTGCGGCAGCAGCACAGGCCGGGCGGCCGCGGAGCCGGAGCCGCCATGGAGCGGCGGAGGAAGAGGAGGAGGAGGAGAAGGAGGCGGCGGCGGAGGTGGCGGCTGCTATGTGAAATCCATGGGCGGGCGGGGAGGAGGGAGGCCCCGGCGGCCGGAGCGACCGGGGCGGGGAGGGGGGGGGGAAGGGGGGGGGCGGGAAAGGGCCGCGCAGGCCCCGCGAGCACCGGCCGAGGGAGCGGCGGGCGCGGAGCAGCCGGGCGGGGGCGCGGCCGCCAGGGGGCGCTGCGCGGGACAGCGGGGGCGCGCGAGGGCAGCCCCGCCCCGCCCCGCCCGCCGGCTGCGCGCGCACCGCGAGGGCCCCCCGCGCACCCGCGGCTCCGCCCGCGCCTGGCGCCCCGCACCGCCGGGAGGGTTGGAAGGGGCCCGCGCAGACGGACAGGCGGACAGACACCCCGCGCTGCCCGCCTGGCCCCGGGTTTGGGGCGGGCACAGCCGCAGCGCCCCGCTCAGTCCCCCCTGCCCTGGCGCAGCCCCCGCAGCGCCTCAGTGCTTCGCTTTCCACCTGCCCCCCTCCAGCCCCAAAACACCCCCCACCCACCCCAGCCCCTCCACGCCGCGGCTCCCCGCAGGGCTGATGCACCCACCCTCATCCCACCGGTACCTATTTTGGCTTCCTCCATCCCGCTCCTGGTCCCACTCCTCACACGTAGCTCTCAGTCTAACCCTAAATAGCCTCCATCCTCCACCAGCACCCCCTACACCCCCTTTTTTTAATCTCTTCCTCCCACCCTGGCTGCCTGTCATTGCTGCCCCCAACATTCAAACTGCCCCCAGATCCCAGCTCAGGCAGAACACGCTTCACTTCCCCAGCCCTCGAAGCAATCAATCACACGCCATCCGCTGCTGCCTTCCTAAACTGGAAAGGCCAGAAACCACAAAATTATCATCTTTATCCAACCGCTGGTTTCCCTGCATGGCAGTGGCAGGAGACAGGAAGGTGGTGTGCTGGAAGTAACTGTGATTTGAACTCCAGGCAGCCCAAGAGTGGTCAGTGTACAGGAAATCTCTATGCCCCACGTCCTGACACCTCCCTAAGTCATTTTCACTGTTACGCTTTGCCTACCTCAGCCGCCTGACAAGTCTCCAAGGCATATCTTTCGGATGACACAGGGACATTTATTACAAGGTTGTGACTTTAATGAACCCACAGTAGTGCATTCTAAAAACCTCCCAAGCCTCAGCAACAGCATCCACACCAAGTTCCAACTGAGTTTCCACTGTTACCATCACACTCGAGAGAGAAACTGTGTCCCCAGCACAGTGTGGCTATTGTCACCAGCTGAACCAAATCACAGTATTATCCTAGACTGACCTGAAACTGGGACTATAAAGAAAACCTTTGTGTGATTGCTTATATATAGCAAAATAGTTGCGGTAAAAAAGAACAAGGCAGCATTCAGGAAAGCTCTTTGGTTGACGAAGGCATTACAGCCACCCTACATCTTCTCAGTATGTTCTTTTGAAGCACCTTCAAGAAGCAATTTTGTCTTTGCTCTGTCCCATTCTAAGAGAAATTTTCTGTCCTGCCACATCCTCTTTTTATAAATCAAATTTTCTGCATTTATCCTTTCCGATACGCCCTATCACTCATACGATTTGCCTTTTGAAATAATTGTGCTTTTTCAAACTTTGTTCCCAGCGATGTACTAAGACTGCTTGATCTCCCTCTGGCTTTCATCTAGGGATAATATGCAGACCATATCCCCAGCAACCTCAGGATCTGACCCTGTATAATCTTCAGTGCAGGTAACAGTGAAATCTCTTCAGGCGTTCAAGCCAGCATAACTTCAGGGCTTGGCTTTAGACTTAATTACACTGATCTAACTGCACTTGGGTAATTTTAGAAGAATCCTACCTGCACTTTGACTGAAGTCCCAAATAAGTACATTTGCCCTCATAGATAGAAGAGATGAGCAGGAACTCATTCTCTCTAAGAGTCTCTAAGCTTATGATAATGAGTCAGTATTGGCTGTACTCACTGCATTTGGACAGAATAAGCAAAACAGATGCAACTGAAATCCCTGAGGGTAATACAACAAGTTATCCCAGGCAAATCTCTCTCAAATTTCACACCTGTAGGTCTCTGGCCACAGCCTTTGCTGTATGCTAAGATGGATGTGTTATCTCCATGCTATTTTGGGTAAGATCTCTTTAAGGAAAGCCTCTGTCCCAATCCCACAGTCTTATCCTGCTCCTTGCAGGACCAAGTCTTCTCTGGGATATCACACTATAAATTCTAAAGCAGGATCCAATTCCTGAGAATTCCCATCATCATCAACCTCTTGTAGAATGCTTCAAAGATACAGATATTTCAGTCTCACTTGTAAATATTGATGTTTCTTCCTTCCACTTCAGTGACAGGGCCCTGGGCCAGGCCTCAGCTTGCTCCTGTGACTGAGGACAAAAGCCAGTAAAAATTACTACTACCCATGTGAGAAGCAATACTTCTGTACTGTCTGCAAGACAAGTGCTAGATGAAGCAGATGAGTGATTACAGCAGAAAGAACATTTCCCTCTGGCAGTGTATCTCCTTAATTCCAAAGTAACAATGCTGGAGCCAAGCTTTGACAAAAGGGTTGAGCTAATCCCTGCTGTCCACAGATGACTGTTCGCCTGCTCCATCGCAGGCCCTTGTTTGACACCTTTTTGAGCTATTTCAGCTCGCTGAAGCAGCGGGGAAGTATTCACCTTTTTAGGAGAGTGTAACTGGGAAGCAGCAGTTCAGTGCAATGGATTCCCAAGCGCAGTTTCCTCTCATGCCTATGCTAGTGTTACAGTTAGCACCTACTGAAAAGAGCAGCCTCACTTCACCTCCCTTCCAGGTGTGCTTTCCTGTCTCCTTCTTTGTACAGCATTCCTGCTTTTGGAGGGTGAACTTTCTGCAAGTTAGCTTTCTGAACTGGGTCACTGCTGGACCAGGCAAGAGCCAGTGCTGGCATCGGGGAAGTGGAAGGAACTCCCAGCCTGGAAGAAGAAGGAGGACAAGATCAGGATGGCTCGCTCCGCTTCTGCCCAGACTGCCATTAGCTCAGCCTTAGCTGCAAAATAAAGCCACACTCTGGCCCCAGTGGCACTTGAGAACTAGGTACATTAGCCTTTTTTATTCAAGGGAAATACTGAAGTTCTTGGGGTAAACTCAGTTCTGCAGGCCCCAAGACAATCCTGTCCTTGACAGAGTTGCACGTGACAACTGACTGAACTGTTTTAACCAGTCTTAGGCAGATACGTGTTCCCTCCCTTTCCCCCTAAGGTATTCAGTCTTCATCTTCACCTTATACCCAACTCCCCTTTTAGGGAAGAAGTAGAGAATTACCTCTTTGGTCTATCACCCCTGCTCCCTTCTTGCCTCTCCCCAGTTTCTGATCAAAAAAGACACACACACACACTTAACAGGGTGTTCTTTGGAGAGAGGCCTACTATTACTTGTCCCTTGCCTCATACCACAACATACATCTGAATTCAGGAACACTGAGCAAAATGGCAACCAGAGCCCAACACAGAATAAGCTTGGGTCCAGGCCTGTGAGGGGGGTAAAGTCTGTGCTAGTTAATTCTTGCTTAGGACAAGAGTTACTAAAGAACAACTACAACAAATGACACTTTTTGTGCTGTCTTCAAGCTACAATCTAAGTTCTGTTAATGCCATCATTTGCCTGTGGTAGTGGTAGATAGAAATGCTTGTTGCTGTGACTTTGCAGTCCTGTCGCAATATAAACAGTAATGCTTGCAGGTAAAGTGGAAAAATCTGAGCCTAAGGAGGATCTTCTGTATTCCATCTGACATCCCCCTGCTTGCTACTTGGCTTGAATACTTACACTATAAATTATTACTCCCTGTACTACTCAACATAAACATATATATATTGCAAGCCACCCCCATGCTGGAGGGCACAAAAATTACCCACTACACTTTTAAAGAAACACTTCTACTCCAAAGGAAGACAGATCAGGCCATGGCTCATAGACAAGAGGAAAAAAAAAAAAAAAGCCTGCAAAAACTGTGCCCCAGGGCTCAAAAAGGTGAGAAGTGATTTATGTGCCTGAAACAAACCACTTACACCAATAAAATTTACAAAACCCAAAATAGTTTTATTTACTTTTCAGATTTCTGCCTCAGTGAGACATTTTGCAAACATGCTAAGGCTACAAAATGTCCAAGTTGACAAAGACATGCAACGCTGACCATTCAATAAGTCACAGCTATTATAGGAGCGACCGTGCCCACCTGGGCCACAGGTCCTGTAAAACAGGGATGGTGTACAGTGATCATGGCAACATACTACACAGGACCTAGTAACCTGAGGTAGGTCTCTTTACAGTAAGAAAATGATGTCCTACACCAGTGTTACATCCTGATCAACAGGAACCTGTTTAAAGTTCCAGAAGACGTGGGGTGGGGGACTGTTTCCTTAACAAGTGTGCAATAAAGAAACAGGAAATATCGATGTTGTTTAACCTTAGTATAAGTGAGCAGAACAAAGAGTTAGTGTTACCCATGCCAATGACAGCCAACCTAAACCTCTGAGGAGTGTTAGCAGCTTCAAGATAAAGGAGTCAGTCAGCTGAAGCAACTCTGAAAAGGCTTTCCTGCTAGCATACAGGGTATCATTTGAACCTTATGATTAATTTGTACAGATCATTCCACAAACATTTAGATTTTGGTTGTGTTGGATCAGCGAAGCAGGAAGAGCTTGGGCTTGCTTGCATTAAAATAAACCCTGCTGATGCAGTAAGAAATACTGTACCAGGACACTGAGAAAATACGAGGCCTTAATGTGACCCAGAAGTGGTTCTCCACTCAGGAGATCACTAAAACCCCTGCTTTGGGAAAGCGTCATGGGAAGCAGCAGCTGCTGCCATGGTGAACATTAGCGATGCTCCAAATAGCTTTGATAAATTACAATTGCAATAGTTACACCACAGAGCTCTTCTCCCCTGCGCTAGACAACAAAGATGTGACAATAAAGGACACTATTGCAAAGCTTCACTTCACTCAGACACACAGAAAATCCGGCACTAGGAAAAGACCAACTGTAAAAGACAAAACGGTGTCTAATACAGTCTGATAACAAAGCCAGATCTCTGGTACCGTAAACTGTACAAAAATGATAGAAAAGAATATGCACTGTTATTAATACAGTGCTTATTTTAATATAAAATAAACAGCTTACATTTCCACTGTAAATATAGGCTATATACAGAATTATGTATAGATATAGCTACATGTATAAAGCTTCATTATAGGCCTCTGATACATTTATAACTATGGCTCCCTGAGCCATTTGTAGAGTGCATTTAATAACAAAAACAGTAATATGATTATGGAATAAATACAATAATAAAAACATGAAGAATTCTTCTGACATGGTTTTAAAAACTCTGACTTGACATATTGTGCTAGAAATTAAAAGATGAAAAGGCAATAATCTGCTTGAAGGAGGAGGAGGAGGAAGAGCTGGCCTGCCACAGGCAGGGAGTGCAGCTCTCCAAAATTAAAGTGACTTTGCCCTGAATTTTAGCCCTTGACAGCAACCTTGTTCTCCGCAGCAGCAAACATAGCATAGAAGCGTGAGTTCTCATTGGCCAGAAGAGCAGACGGCGTGTCAAACTCCACTACCTAAAAGCAAACAAGGCAGATAAAGTCTGTCAGTAAAAACTGGCAGAAAACAGATTCCCACCCCTCAGACTTGTGACATGGTAGTAAAGAAGCCACAACATGGCATTTGGCTTTAGATGAGACAACAGGCAGTAGAAGTATGCACATTTATGTGTACATACTGTAACCTGGGATGTTTCAAATTAGCTCAAACACACACTGGAACTACCCAGCAGGAAGCAACCTCTGGTGGCTCTGGCAGACAGAGGCAGATGCTATGGGGTTTTGCCATCTCTAACTTTAAAAATCTTACCAAATGTTCTTACATTTGGTTTAACTATTTATGGCTTTCAGGGAAGCCTGAAAAGTGGGTAAAGTATCTCTCATTGCCTGTTTGATGGCAGAGGTCTTCATGAAAGTAATGGGAAACTGCCACTGAGTCCCAGCAGAGATGCTTACATTATTACCCATCTCAGAATTAATCTACAAAGGGAATTTTAAAAACACTTTTAAAAGAGAGTCTATTACTCTATGGTACTTTCTTGGGGTGTAGAAGAAATTTTGCCCTCTTTGATCTTTGTCACAGTCAGGCAATAACTGATTCTGTTGGAGTATTATTACCGAGGATGTGAATGCACAGGGAAGATTTTCTACCCTGCAATAATACCAGCTGTTCCTTCAGTTCAGCCTGTACATATGGCACCACCAGACTGCAACAGGAACTGCAGCCACACAGTCTTTCTGCTTACCTGTCCTTGTGTTAGCACCATGATCCGATCAGAGCCCAGTACCGTATGCAGGCGGTGAGCAATTGTTAACATAGTGCAGTCTGCAAATGCCTCTCTGATAGTCTCCTGAATCAGTAAGTCTGTCTCCGTGTCCATAGCAGCTGTTGCTTCATCCAGTATCAAAATCTGAAAGCAGCACACAATCCTGGCTGGCACCCACAGTAACACTTTCCCCCCCGAACATAAAAATATGTAGAGTGGGCAGAACTACCATGACCCAGAGTTGTCACAGCTGGCAATCCTTAGGGATGCTGTGGTCACAACAGTAGTTTTTACAAGCACCCTTTCAGTTTTCTTTATGTAACTGCCTCCAACAAAGTTACCCTATGGACCACACTTGCATTTTATGGGCACATCCTAGAGCCATGAGAAGTTCGAGTTCTGACCTGGGCTTCAAGTTTCCACTACTTTCAGTTTTACATTCAACAGCTAAATCTCAAATACAAATTTTACTGGTAAATTAATTTGACACATCCTTGGTGGTGACATTCCTTCTAGAATGAGTCAATATTACTATGCATACTAGCTTTCTTACACTGGAAAGAATTACTCTTTCTCTCAGACTCAGACATAAACCGATTTGGAGTGGTGTCTTGTCAAAGCTAAACTAGACTTGTTTTGTGCAGGTACTGCAAAGAGCAGTAACTTCTGCTGAGCCATCTGGCTTTAAAACAAATGGAGACTGAACCTTAAAATGCTATGGTGTGCCATGTTTAAGAAAAAAGGATGTTATTAATAAAATCCTGGTCAATCTCAATCCAAAAGTCCTTTCTCATCATAATTACTATTTGTCTTCCATTCCTGCAAAACTTTTAAATTTGCTGGCATAGATAGCATGGTCCCAAATTCCACTTGAAGACCACATTTTAGTGGAGCACCATGTAGAAGGAAAATACTTGGCTGACATTAACAAGAAGGTGGAAGGAAAACAGTCTGATGCTCACCAGTAACAGACACTGAATAAATGATTAGGCCAGTCTGACACACTATTATTAACACTAACAAGCAATACCTTTCTGATGGCAGGACATTACAGGAGGTAGCTGCTGGCTACAGATGTTGTACTAGTTTTTCTAACCCTACACCTCCCTGCATTGCAATAATTGTCGGTGCGATTCCTCTGACAGAATGAATCTGGCACAAAAAGACTTGCTCTATCCTATCAGCTCATTATCTCCAGCTATTTCTCCCATCGCTATGCTCACCTTGCAACGACGCAGTAGAGCTCTAGCTATGCACAGTAACTGTCTCTCTCCAACTGAAAAGTTTTCCCCATTTTCCATCACTTCCGAATCAAGTTTCATAGGCAGCTGGGCAACCTGTGTGAGAAAGCAGAGGCAAAAATCTTAGAGCATTGCACAGACTTTTTGTATCTCCGTGGCATGAGACAAACAGTTGCTCCTGCTGCAAATCTGATTTTGCCCATGTTCCAAAATATCCATCACACTTTGCTGTCCATCTCCCCCCGCCGTCTCTGGTGGGGAAATAAGTAACAAGGGACTAATGCTAGAACAGCAATACATCATCAGACCTGCTCAGTCCAGCTGAAATGCCAGAGAGTCAGTGAAAGCTCCTGAGAACACCACTAAGACTAAGCTAAAGGAACTGTATCACCTTAGTAGGGAGCCTTGGAATGACTTAAGTACAAAGTATTTAATTTCTAGAAAAAAGCCATGTACAAAATCATGTCAATATGAATACAGATTTCCCGACAACCTTTCTCACCAAGAGAAAAGAGTGAACCTAGTCCCTGCAGGAATTACTGCTGCCTATGTACCATAGCCATATATACCACTTGACTTACAAGAAAAGAGCTGGAAACATCATGGCAGCAAGGCCAGATTTTAAGTTCAGTATAAATGTGCATGTGTGACATTTACACTCTGAAATGTAAATGCAGAATGCACACCTAAGTCACAGAGAAAAACATCACTTGAAATATTTTAACACCCCAGGAGTCCATGTGATGAAGCAGCACTCTGCTATGCTACATACTAAAAAAGTACACACCTGAAATATGGCATGTTCTCAAAAAAAAGTCTGATAAAATCAGGAGGAAAAAAAAAAAAATCAGTCAAATAAAGCATAGACAATGAGGGGGAAAAATTGCAAAGAAAAAGCTTTATCTAAAGGTCTCTGAAGTAGCTACTAACACAATATGATGGTTTGGAAGCCAAAACACAAACATGTATCTCATCAGGCACACAGTACTTACACACTCCTTCATGTGAGTCCTTTCCAAGGCGTCCCAGATTTGCTCCTCACTGTACTGATTGAAAGGATCCAGGTTTGATCTGGAGGGGGAATCACAGAATCATCAAATGGTTTGGGTTGGAAGGGACCTTCAAGATCACCCAGTCCCAACCCCCTGCCATGGGCAGACACCTTCCACTAGCCCAGGTTGCCCAAAGCCCCGTCCAACCTGGCCTTGAACCCTTCCAGGGAGGGGGCAGCCACAGCTGCTCTGGGCAACCTGTGCCAGGGCCTCACCACCCTCACAGGGAAGAAATTTCTTCCTTTGATCTAAATCTACACTCTTTCAGTTTAAAACTGTTACCTGTCATCCTGTCACTACACTCTCTGATGAAATCCCTCCCCCCTTTCCTGTAGCCCCTTTAAGTACTGGGAGGCCGCTCTAAGGTGTCCCCAAAGCCTTCTCTTCCCCAGGCTGAACACCCCCAACTCTCTCAGCCTGTCCTCACAGGGGGGTGCTCCAGGCCCTGATCATCTTTGTGGCTTCCTCTTGCCCCGCTCGAGCAGGTCAGCGCCCTTCTGATGTAGGTGCCCCCAGAGCTGGGTGCAGCACTGCGGGGGGGGGGGTCTCACAAGAGCAAATTAGAGGGGGAGAACCACCTCCCTTGACCTGCTGACCACACTTCTCTTGAGGCAGCCCAGGATACAGTTGGCAAAGCAGAAAACATAACCAGAATTTTTAATCAGCAATGAATGGCAAAACAGCAAAGTGCTAATTTATCCAGACAGAAGATTCCCATCTAGCCTTCCACTGACAGAATGTCCTTGCCAAGGAAACCAGATGCTCCCAGCACACTACGGTTAGAGTAGCCAAAGAACAAAAGGGTAAAGATGGAAGATAACAAGAACTTGAATCAAATCTAAAGGGAAAGCAAGACTTCCACAGAGGATGATCACATCCAGTTCTGCACTGGGCCAGCTAAAATCATCCAGCTGTGCTTTTTTTTGTTTCAAAAACAGAACAGAAGCTAGAATGCCTGAGAACTAACATCTCACCAGGCACCTATTTGAGTTCAAGTATAAGCTCGTAGCCCACTTCACCCTTCTTGCCTTCTTATGGTCTTACTAACCTCACAGTGCCACTGAATAGCACAGGTTCCTGAGGAATTATTGAGAGTTTGCTGCGAAGATCTGCCAAACCAATGTCATTTATTTTCACTCCATCAATTTTAATGCAGCCTCCAGACAGTTCAACAAGACGAAAGAGTGCCATTCCAAGGGAAGACTTCCCTAAAAATGAGAAAGGAAAAACAATACTAGTGTTTCTACAGAGTCATGGCAGCTTTGAGATGAGAAAGTATTTTAAAGCTGTCCATATGTAAGAAAAGTGCTTTAAAATACCATAAAGTCCTGGCAAACAATGCTCGTAAAACACTGGGGTTCAGCATTTGAACTTCAAAGCAATTGTAGGGGCAGCTCCTAATCTCACAGAAGCCACCACTGTAGTGCTGCCCAACCCCCACTAGCAAAACCTTGCCACATAAACCAAATCAAGCAGTATTAATTGCTTATTTAGAAACTACATTTTGGAGTTGATTTAAGTCACCTCACAAACAGAGGTTTTGATTCTTTGCATTACAGATAGCTTAGAGCCAAACCTGGACACAGTTTCAGTATAAAAAGCTTCCAAGAGAGTCAAATAATGCCATGAGCATGTTGTAGGCAGCATTCTGTGCTGACAAGTGGCTTGGGGTGTTAAACATTATGAAGGTACTGGCTCAAGTATAGTAGGATATCCCTCTACTGTAAATGGAAACTTGTTTTCATTATTGTTTACAGGGATCCTGTTTATCTATGCACATGAACAGAATCCACCACTGACAGACTGCTGGACCACCCCTGTGCAATCAACGATTTATTCAAACACAGAGAAGACAGAGGAAAATCAGTATGACTGCCCCACTCTATTCAATTTCCATTCTGTAAAAGTAGTAATTTAACTCTGCATAGTTTTCTTCTTTACCTGAGCCTGTCCTTCCCACAATGCCAATCTTTTCCTTCGGTTTGATGGTAAAGGACACTTTTTTAAGTACTAGAGGGAGGTTCTCTCGGTACCGCATCTCTGCATTTTCAAAAACAACTTCACCTTCCTGTGGCCAGTCCAGAGGAGGGGTTTTATTCTTAATTCGAGCAGGAGCTTCAAGCGAAAGTGTCTAAAAAATAATAATAAAAAAAATAAACATTATTTCAGTTTCCAATAAATAAAACACCAGAAAGGAAAATTATCAGTTGCAGAGTTGCAGCTTTCAGCAGCAGTTCTTCCCTGCAGACTTGACCCATATCAGTTTATGGCAGTTTTATGATGAGTTGTGTGGCTGGATGTGGGCCAGTGGTTCAGAGTTGTGGTGAACCGAGTTAAATCTAGTTGGTGGCTGGCCACAAGTGGTGTCCCCCAGGGTTGTTTTGGGGCCACTCCTATTTAACATCTTTATTGATGACCTAGATGAGGGGATCGAGTGCATCCTCAGTAAATTTGCAGATGACACCAAGTTGGGCGGGAGTGTTGATCTGCTCGAGGGTAGGGAGGCTCTGCAGAGAGACCTGGACAGGCTGGAGCCATGGGCTGAGCCCAACTGGAGGAGTTTCAATAAGGCCAAATGCCGGGGGCTGCCCTTGGGCCACAACAACCCCTGGCTGGAGAGCTGCCAGTCAGAAAGGGATGGGGGGGTTCTTACTCCTGTACTCAGCACTGGTGAGGCCGCACCTCGATTACTGTGTTCAGTTTTGGGCCTCTCACTACAAAGAGGACATTGAATTACTCAAGAGTGTCCAGAGAAGGGCAACGAAGCTGGTGCAGGGTCTGGAGCACAGGTCATACGAGGAGCGGCTGAGGGAACTGGGGGGGTTTAGTCTGGAGGAGGCTGAGGGGTGAAATGCTGGGGTTTCAACCCCAAGCCCCAAATTAAGGTTGACATATGGGTGATTCCCACAGCCCTTCCCAAAGGAGGGGTGAGTTTGCCTTTAGGCTTCCCTCCAGGGTGCTGTGGCCTTGCAGACAGAGCCATTGGGTAAATGAGCCCTGGTGTCCTGCATTAAGTAACCCAAGGTCAGGTGTCCCACTGGGGGATAAAAGCTGGGACCCCTTGCAGGAGGGGCAGTGTCTGTCTGTGAGGTGGGTGCCCTGTGCAGAGTTCCCTGTTGGGGAAGGACCTCCCGCCTCCCTGGGACTGGGCTCCAGTCAGGTCTGGCTTTTGTAAACACAGGCTGTGTAGAGATTCAGCGTGTGACTTCCTTGGTTTTATGTATTTGGCTTGTTGACTCGGTTGTCTCCCGTCCCTTCTATAGGAGACTGCATTTCACCATTTATTCCACCCATTGTTGGTCGTGTGGTGTTGTTGTTGGGGTCAGTGGGATTGATGTCGATTATGTATAATCTGACTTGTTTGTACCCCCAGCGCTCACCCATGTACTGACCCTTCTGTATCAAATACAATTTGGTTACTGGTTCATCTTTATGCTGGCTGTGTCCTTTATGCTAGGCCTAATAACTGGCAAAAAATGGGGAGACCTCATCACCCTCTACAGCTACCTGAAAGGAGGTTGCAGAGAGCTGGGGATGAGCCTCTTTAACCAAGTAACAAGTGATAGGACAAGAGGGAATGGCCTCAAATTGCGCCAGGGAAGGTTTAGACTGGATATTAGGAAGCATTTCTTTACAGAACAGGTTGTTAGGTGTTGGAATGGGCTGCCCAGGGAGGTGGTGGAGTCCCCATCCCTGGGGGGGTTTAAGAGTAGGGTCAACATAGCACTGAGGGATATGGTGTATTTGGGAACTGTTAATGTTGGGGTGATGGTTGGACTGGATGATCTTCAAGGTCTTTTCCAACCTGGACAATTCTGTGATTCTGTGAAACAGATAAGTATCTCCCTCCAAAGTTCAGAGGGAATGTGTATTGTGTGTTAAGTAAAAGTCTTTCACCTCAAAGACCTGACCCAGCAGAAGGCCTTCTCCTCACTACACTTTCCTCATCGACCTATGCCCAGTCCTGCAGACAGAAATCCTAATTATAAAGGAAGGGTTACAGCTAACCAGAGCAATCAGAGCAGCTTGTTAGGCATTTAGCCTAGCACAATTCTCATGTTTAGACTAACATGTTTCTCCTGTTTACAGTAAGAGCAATTCCTTGACTTTTTAAGCATACAGAAATATATTACATAGGATAGCTGTGAAGAAAATAAGTAGACTTATCAGGATGAAGCAGAATTACATGTAGATAAACTAACAAACAGTTATCTGTCTTTAAATGAAGGAGTTCCATTGCATTTGGAATGAAGGATGCCAGAACACCATCCTCTTACTGTAAAAAACTGTACTGAATTCCCGGTTACTCCTTTCACTCCCTCCACTCTACCAAGAGTATCAGCAAACTTTCAATATCTTATTTTAACTTCAGTGATGCCAGGCAAGTGGTGCCTGTAAGCACAGCTACCGACCAGCTCTTGTGCCATTCATCCTGCCAGTGCCTATATATGTGCTTCACACAACACTCTGCAGTATTACAGTACATGCATTAATGTGTTTACAACACCAGAAACATACATTCTGTACTAAGGCAGACTATGGTTGACTCACTCTTCTCTTATGCCAGCAACATAACAAGCAACAAGACATTTTACAGCAGTCAGTTGAATGAATTATTGTCCAACCTTGATATAGTGATCAATCCTCTCCACTGAGGTGAAGCGAGCTTCTGTCTCTGAAGCAAGTCTGACTGTAAACTGGAATAACCCTGTTAACTGGAGTGATGGGAGAAAGCAAAGACAAATTTAGAGGTGTGAAATATTATTGAATTAAGAGATGAACCTAAGGAATAGTGTGGTCAGCAGGACTAGGGAAGTGATCGTGCCCCTGTACTGGGCACTGGTGAGGCCGCACTTTGAACACTGTTCAGTTTGGGCCTTTCACTACAAGACAGACACTCTGGTGCTAGAGTGTGTCCAGAGAAGGGCAGTGAAGCTGGTGAAGGCTCTAAAGCACAAGTCTTACAAGTAAGGAGCAGCTGAGGGAACTGGGGTTGTTTAGCCTGGAGAGAAGGAGGCTAAGGGGAGACCTTATCACTCTCTACAACTACCTGAAAGAAGGTTGTAGTGAGGTGGGTGTCAGCCTCTTCTTCCAAGTAACAAGTGATAGAACTAGAGGAAATGGCCTCAAGTTGTGCCAGGGTAAGTTTAGACTGGATATTAGGAAGGAAGTTCTTCATTGAAAGTGTTGTCAAGTGTTGGAACAGGCTGCTGAGGGAAGTAGCTGAGTCACCATCCCTGGAGATATTTAAAAGATGTGTAGATGTGGGGCTTAGGAACATGGTTTAGTGCTGGACTTGGCAGTGCTAGGTTAATGGCTGGACTCAATCTTAAGGCCTTTTCCAACATAAATGATTCCATGATATTTGATACAACTACTCTCAGCATTGGGCACCATATAGCTAAGATGCTCAACGCAAGTTAATTTCAGTTAACTGTTAATTTTTAAATTACCATAATTTATTAATCACTTTTAAAGCCAGCAGTTTAGAAAGGTTTCCCACAAGCCACAGCTTTAAATATTAGCCGTCTACGTTTTGTAATTTCACCTTACTACCACCAGGAGGCAGAAAAGGCCAAACAACAGCTCTCATAGCAAGGATTCTGAGCCCTGAAGTCTAACTGGCACAGCTGCAACACTGGATGCTGTTCGCTGTGAAAACATACTGCAGGCAATAAATATATTAAGACATCAGTTTGGCAGATGTCTGATGTACCATCAATCCAATTTCTGGAAATATCCAGGAAAACTGCAATTTGTGGCACACAAAGAGCCTCAAACTGTTTCTACTTCATCATTTAAAAAGAGGCAGCTACCCAAAACAATAGCCTTAAGCATCTAGTTTCTCATAATTTGGAATTTGGCTGCTATCAAAAGGTCCTGACTCGGAACTGCTTTCCCCTCCCTTACCAAAAGGGGTAATAGTATCTTCTTCCATTCTAGCGCATTAAGGAAATTTTTTGGTGGTGTATTACTTATTAGCAATAACTACATTAAATAAGAAATTAACTATTACAGTATGTAGACATACTCACCTGCACAGCATATGAGATAGCCAGCCCAGCATAGGCAGGAGGAATCTGGCCATGCATTAAGACAATCATAAGGCCAGTGGTTGTGATAAGAGCAATGCTGATAATGTCCAACCGTACAGCTAGCCAGCGCATTGCACAGCTGAACAGGTAAAATGGTGCCTGATTGTCATCTAGGAGCTCCTGATACCTGAAACAAAGAGAGGAAAGGTTAGTAGACCTCCACGAGCCTCATGTTCTACAAACAGCAGAGCTACTTAAACCCCTGTTCCAGTATCAGAATTCAGGGTAGGAAGACTAGTCTGTCATTGACATAAAGTTTCAAACTAGGCCACAAGAGCAGGATTTATGGGCTTTCCTGAGTGTCAGATACCTACTTAGCTCAAACTCTCGGCAGTCAAATTACCAAGTTTCTGTGTACAACAATGAGTTGTACTGGAGGGAATCAAAATTCAGGGACATTACACACACTTTTACCACAACTTCACCTACGTGAGACCTTCCATAGGAATGGCTACAAATTACTCCACAGTTAACAGCAGCAGTGTTTCAGAATATGTGTTATTCTATACAGTATAAAAGTAAAGTTACTTTAAGTTTTGATAGGACTGGTAACACTAAAATACATCAGTAACTGCTTAATTTACAATCCTGACACTGCAGAGCCAAGAAAGTGTATTTAAGGGGAGACACCTGAGAGATTCACAAAGCCAGTAACTACATTTTCTGATCATCCAACTCAGTTTTACACCAATCACTGTTGCACAGTTTGTGGAGTGCCTTAGCACCTTAGCATTGCTGGTGTTAGAGGACTGCAATTTGCACTTCTGCAACCTTTCATCTAAGCTGGTGTAGCAGTGTCTTTCCAGAGCTGCTGTGGCAATTTTCTCTGTGCTCCTACACTGTTGGTCTCATGACCTTGCACCTGCAAAACCCTGATATTGTTATGGCAGGTTCTCATGGGAAGTAACTACCACTCACATGAGAAATGTCCCACTTTCCCTCACTAACATATGTTTTGCAGATTTTAGTTTATACTAAACTAAGCATAGTACACAAGGTGGCTAATAATCACTTAAATACTTGATAAATGCTATCCGATTATACAGGTGCCCAGAGATTAACAGCTCAATGTGCACCCTGAGGTTTTCCACCTCAGTGAAAAACAGTGTTCCACCACTGTTCTTCCCAATTGGCTACTGAGAAGTTTTTGCTTACCATTCTCCTTCCCTCATTTTTATCCCCAAAAAGTAACTTCCACCCTTAGAGCCAATGTATGCCATCAGCTGTAGACACTATCAATAAATCTTTCTAAACGTAAACGTGTTGCACCCTGCTGTGTGCTCCACCACTCTCAGATGGATATCTAGACTGACCTGTGCAGAAATTCCTGTCCTTTGTGGTAGGCGTGGATTGTGGAGAGACCCTGGATGCTAGACGTAATGTGAGACAGGAATGGAGACTGTGTGATGTTGTCCAGACGCTTAAGCTCCCGAATAAAGACTCTGGAAGGAAAGAAGCACTTTTAAGTGACATGTACAATGACCATAAGCCAACCACTACACTGATGCATATATACTTGAAGAACCCTTTGTCCTTACTAACAGGGCAAAGAATCTCTACTTTCAGCCAAAGCAGCTGATGCACTTACCTAGACACAATGTGCAGAACTGTGAACAGGACAATGAGGGGCCCCACTGCCACCAGGAACCAGGGAAAAACCCCAGAAATCACCCCCACACAGAAGAACACAAGGATGACATTCTGGATGAACATTTCTGCTTGAAATGGCAAACGAACATCAACTGAAAAAGGTGAAGAAAAAGAGGAAGATCTTGAGTACAGAAAGCTGAAACAACCTATATAAAGCAATTCAGTCCAGCTGTACATCATCATCAAGGACAGTGATTGCTTATAGCTTATTCACATTAAAAACATATATTTTCATTAGAGGTGCTTTTATGTTCCGAGATGCTAATAGTCTCTCCAATTTGCAGAAACAGCCCTGATGCAGCTCTGATCGAATTACCACCTTTGCTGCACATCAACTTCATCCTGAAACTCTAGGTTACCCCTGCATTAACTGCTAAGAGTCTGCTAAGATCCATGTGCAGTCTGCAGGTACAAAAGCACATTTCCTTCTAAGTGAACAGACAGACCTGAGGTATCAGCTGCCTTCCAGAATCATAACCAGGTATGTCCCAGTTCCTGTTTTGTCTATTACAAGTACACATTTGGCAACAGACATAGGATACAATCACCCCAACAGCAAGAGACTGGAGAGCATTAAGGAGGTAATTTGGAGGTCTGAATGTGGGATTTACGGCGCATACAGTGAGATACCTTCATCCATGTCTTTGGAAAACCTGTTGAGAATCCGCCCAGTGGGTGTAGTGTCAAAGAACTTCATGGGGCTACGCAGAATCCGTCGGAAGAGCTCATCATGAAGCCTTGAGGATGCTCTGAGAGTTCCCTAACAATGCAGAAAACAGTGGAAGGAAGTTATTAATTTGGGCAGAAGTTTAACGGGAAGCATGGCACAGCCCCAAAAGATAACTTATGGAAACCTCACAATCCATGATCTGACTTCCTCTCATTCAAAACTCTCCTGGGAGGTAACCAAAAGAACCACGGTGACATGCAGAAGGAGGTAGGGAATAAGAACAACAACGGCGTTGGCATGTACCTTTACAAAGACAACACCACGAACAGCTTTCAGAATCAACATAACCGCCATAGACAGTGCATAGATGCCAGCGTAGTAATGCATGTGAGGGTTATCTTTCATACTGTTGCTTATGATGGTATCATTTCCCAAAGTCACAGTGGTGTTCTGCAGAAAATTCAAGGTTTCAGTGAATAGTTATTTAGGACAAGGATTAATCACGTACACATTACATGTGGTAGAATTTAACTGTCCTCTGTCCCCTCCCACCATATTTGATATTTCTTCTTCAAATAAAGCACCTCAGTGATCTTCAAATACTTCAGAAAGTTCTCCCTAGCAGAGATACTTGACTTGCAGATTTGTAGCCCTTGGCCTTTTTCCTACAATATTTTTGAAAATACCACCACAATACCAACTTCATTTGATTCCTAATCTGACTTCATGCTTATCACTTCTTATGTTCTTCTGAATAACACCAGATACTGGCATACCACCACTCCTATTACACAGTAATATTCACCTTGGATAGGTTGTACATTGTCTTCTTATCAAATGCAGTTGTTATATTCTGCCAGTATGCAGTAAATTCTTTACTGTCACACTATCATACATTTTCATTCTCTCTTTTTTTAATCTGTTGAGTATGTTTAAGGATCTCATTCCTTATTTTAATATTGTTGGCCATCTGTACTTCATTATTTCTTCTCTGAGGTTAGTAGTTTGTTACCCCCGCCCAAAAAAAAACCTTGCAGTTATATTTGAATTTTAGATGCAAGAACAGTTGCAATCAAAACCCCAAGAGTGGGAAAAGTCCCAAATCATCCCAGCTCATCACAGTCTTCAAAGCAACTCCCAAAAGTCATTTGACTTAAAACCATATACTTTAACAAGATTATCCTGTTAGATGTAAGGCCATGTTAAAACAAAAATCAGCACTAAAATTAGTAATTCCTCCTGCAGCTTGTTGGTGTCTTTCACATTTTTACTTCCTTTTCTTAGACTAACCAAGACAAGGAACAAAAGGGCAGTATAAAACCACGTGAGCTATTCTATCTTTCTTATTAGTGCAGCTCTCTTATTCTTGGAGATGGACTCTCTAGTGAGATCACCTCCTGGGAAGCCTTACAACTTGCTTAAATTAGAAAGCACCATTTGGTCTCACAGGACTGCTTGGGATTAACCTAGCAGAGCAATCCCCCTGCCTGTCAGACACATGAGACTAGAAAAGCTATTTACTTACTCCACTGCCTTGCTTGATCCAGAAACTCAGCCACCAGTTGCTAAAAGCTGTACTGCCCACATTCAGCACAAACAGTGCCATGATGACAAGGAATGCAAAGGCGCCTCCAGCTGCCTGAATGTAGATACCATAAACAGACCAGGGGACAGAGCCTTTGCCTTTCTCTTCCAACTGGACCAACTGGCCTGTGAAACAAGAGGAGGAGGGAGTGAGGAAAAGAAAGCTGTTCCGTGAAACTCCTGTAAGTTTGTGAACAAACAAAACTGTAGCAATTTTCAAACTGTATATGATACTTTCAGAAACATAGATTTAATATGTAGAACTCAATGGTTCAAACCATTTTACAAAAAGTCATATTTCTTCTGCGGAATCATTCATGTCATGGTATGTCTGAAGAAGTACAATCAGCACAGACTTAAATACTAGGCTGGTATCAGCCTCACTATTGCTTTTTAAATCCTGCTTAAGGTCAAAATTAACATTAAACAGAGAGAACCACAAAACAGAGGCCACATCTTCCAATTCTTCATACATAGATGCCATGTCCTGCCTAGGACTCTGCAAGTACCAAGCTATACAGATTGCCCCTTTAGGACAGGAGGGAGCAGTGGTGTGGGAGACAGGGTACTACAAACTTTGGCCTTTGTGCCAATGGCATCTGACCAGCACAGCCTGATTGAACTTAAAAACATTGTGCAGGTGCACATATTTAATGAATTAATGAATGTTCTTTGCCCACTGTCTGTGTCCTATCAACCATGCTGATTGACCAGGACTTGAGACAGCTTTCAAAACCTGAGAGGTACACTCATAACACATTTTGAAAACAAATGTTTTGAGCTTACTGGTGTATACAATAATTACAGCCAGAAATCTGATTACATAGTTACCCTCTTCCTTCTTTACAACTTTCTCCTTCTTCACAGACCCTGTTTTGGTACTTTTATCCTGGGGTCTTTTCAGTGAACTGTTTGTGTTCTTCTTTATATTAATCTGCAGGAAAACAATGACATTAAACATACCAAAGTAATCTGATTTGACATTTTCATATCTGAACCCAAACTTTTTATAAGCTGCCTCCTAAGGACAAAGGCTTTCAATAGCTTAGCCTTCATATCAAGGAGGATACTTTGCTGTTATTACAGATAACTGCCAACTCCAGTAGATTAAATTCTCCCCCTCTATTATCTGAACTGCTACCAATCTGTACTGGCAGTGTGCAAGGGTAATTTTCAGAATCAGTGACACTATGTGCATATGTGGTAGCGGACTGACACCCCTGTTACTAAGAGAAAGATACAATCCCCATGTCCCTTGTAAAAATAACTCACAATTTCATTAAGAAGCTTTTTTTCCCCAAACTTCGCGAGTCCCCTAGTACTTTGCTCAGGAGAGCTCTCATGAAACATCTCTAAAGACAAAACGAGGTTAACCTTGTATTCCAGAAATCAAATGTCTAAACACTAAACTGCACACACACTTACTGCTCTAAACCCAGCCATCTTCCCACAAATGGAAGTTACTATCTGTTCAGAGATAGCCCATGTTAACTGAAACCCCTACACAGCGTCTTCAGGGTCCTCTTCCCACACTTTACTTGAGAAGAGACATCTTGCACATGTCAAACCGCAGAGAATCTAACTTTACTATCCGTTCCTTCTTATTCCATCAGGAATGCAAATTAACGCCCCTTCCATGAGCTAGTGTTTACAGAGAGACAGCAAAGGTCAGCCAAGCATGCAGACTGGAGAATCTCATGTTAGCTGTCATTACATTAATCTTTAAATGGCAGAACTATAATCTTCATGCCTCAGAAAGGATACGCAGAGGAATGCATGATATTCTTTTGCTTCTTTCACTAATATCTCCCAGGAGAAAATTTCACCAAGCACTTTTTATATCTGTACATTTGTCACAATGCTACCTTTCCAGAAACTTTTTTTTTAAATGTCTGCAACTTGTGAATAAGGAGCCTCTCATTTCTTAAAAAATTAAACTGCTGATATGCTTTTTTAAACTCTTTTTACTAAGAGAAAATGTACACAATACTTAGAGAAGTAAATCATCATCAAATAAAAGGCAGCAAAGTCACTTACTCCAAAGAATAACTTCAGGAAACAAACAGGAGAAAGGTGAGAGAAAATAAATTGCTGATATTTTAAATGCATGTCCTACTGAATGGTTCTTGTTAATTTCTAGATTTACATTTTTTTCACCAACTAAAATACTAAAGCACAAATCCAAGTTTGCATTTAAGCCACTGTTTCATAACAGAAGCAGTGTCAAGCAACATATTTTTTTTTCAAAACCTCCCAAATCAAAGCATTTTTCAATTACATTTCAAAAAAACTGTCACATCTAACTTCTGTCAGGTTGTGTCACTTTTTCTGTTCCTCAGTCACAAGTTATGTTAAAAAGACGTAACAAACCATACTAATTTTGGTTGTTCCAGGTCCATGCTAATTTGGAGGCAAAATAAGAAGTAAGGTGCACAATAAAAGAGACAAGCTTCCTGCTCTGAGCATCATCAGAGGAGACGATACCTTACTTTCATGTTCAACTCATGAGCTCACTGGCAGAGTTCCCTCTACTACGCGTTCCCTAAATACAAACTGTGACTGTAAATACAAAGTCTTAACAATGGTCGGATCAATACATGAACATGTGAAGCCCTTTTCTAGTCTTAAAACTACATCATTTGATTCACCTCGCCAGAAAAGTCATCATTCATTCAGAGCACTTTAAAATAAACAAATAGGTACCTCAATATGTGGTGTTTCTCCCAGCTGTAGGTTATTAAAAATAGTTGCATAGTCCCCATTTAAATTCATCAGTTCCTCATGACTTCCTCTCTCAGTGATGCAGCCTTCTTTCATGAAGATCACTTCATCACAGTCAACAAGATACTGAAGAAAATGGCAGCAAGAAGTCGTCATTATCATTATGTCCAATAATCAGATACACTCCAACACAATCCTTTTCAGTAATTTACAGACATTTGCACACAACGCACCTCTTCTGAGCTAGCAGACATCTGATTTTTTAAAGGTCCTGCATTGACTAGAGCACCATGATTACTCTTGCTGTACACAAATAAAAATTTTATATGTTCTATCAAAACCAATCTGATATGGAAGATACAATTCAGCATACTTAAACAATGCAAATACTGATATACTAAATATTACTATTTCTATGCAGAGAACATAGAAAAAAAATCTCAGGATACATCCATTCTGATTTACTGACACAAAATCCAAGTTCTTCTGATGTGATGAACTGGCTCTATAGCAAGTTAGAAAAAACATTTTTGAACAAGGTATTAATTTCTCTGGTAAATTTTCTTCAGCCAAGTGTTACCAGTCCAGATCAGACAGCAAGTAGCACTGGTATCAAAGAATTACATTGTGCTGGGTGCATATTTGCAAACCTAATTTGTAAACGTAAACCATGCATCCTATAGACAGACAGGGTTGTGCTGTAACAGGTCAGGGCACAGAAATTTCCAGTATGAAGGCAACTGACTAAACAGAAAAAAAGAGAATGAAAATGTACAGTAGTGTGACATACTGCACTTCAACAAAGTGCAAGAAAGAAAGTATGAGAGATGTAGTACCTGAAGCTGATGAGTGATGAAAAGGACAGTCTTTGACTTCAGGTGCTTCCTTATTGCACTATTAAAAATGTGATTTCCAACATGAGCATCTAAGGCACTAAGGGGATCATCAAGGATGTAAATGTTTCTGTCACTGTACAGGGCTCGAGCCAGGCTGATTCTCTGACGCTGTCCTCCACTCAGGTTAGCCCCTCGTTCACCAATCTGTATAGACATACACCCGTTATTTCTACAACATCACACAACACAAATTTAGAGCTCAATAGCTGACTGTAATGAAACAGACCATAATATTTTTATATTTATACACACCCCCTCCTCCCACAATATTATATATTGTTTTAATACATATATATATTCTAGTGTAGGTGTCCACTTTTTTGTGAAATGTGTTATGCATTCAAACTCAAGGTTAATATGCTTGAAATGTGGCAGTAGGTTTTTGTTTATTTTATTTTGTATTAACATAGTCATGTTTTTTTCTTAGCTATTTTAAATCAAGTTCAAATAGGTCCTGTTAAGGCAGCTAAATTTACAGACACAATGAAAAACTGCCACACTGTCAACATCTGAGACAAAAACATGGCACGACTCTCAATAGCCCAGGGCCTGCATTGATAAGCTCAGCTCAAGAAGGTGCATTCAACAGCTTGGCATATATCCATACCGAACTGATGTTCCCCTCACTCCATTCTAGTCCATCAAACCAAAACTCTACTTTTCTCCATCTAGTGTTTACTATAAGCAAAATGTATACCTCTGTCAGGTCCCCATTGGGAAGGATGGCTAGGTCAGGCCTTAGACAGCAACCATTCAACACCGTATTGTATCTAAAGAACAATTGCATATGTAGTAAGAACACTGTGTTTTTCCCCCAAAGTATCTACCTAGTACAGCATTATCTCACTTTCTACATTAATAGAAAGTATTCCAGCAGCCTAAAACAAACGATCTGCCTTGGCTTCCCAGAAGGAAAATGAGGATAATAATCATCTACTTCTGAAGTAGAGTGAAGGTAAGGAGGCAATTTCTTTCCAGGGATAGCTAGCACAGGCCACGGGGAAGGCCCCCACTGGGGGAGGGCCATGGAAGGTGCCAGTACATGGCAAACAGCAGTTGTTGCGTTTAAAGAGGGCAAGGCCAGGACAGCAAGAGCAAATACCACTTCAGTGCTGCTCCACAGCAGCTGCCAAAACCAGGTATCAGGGAGTACTCCACGATGAGGTACAAGCCTCATTGCAAACGAGCAGCGACAGACGCACTGACAGCCATCGGCCACAGTGACCACATGCAAGAGAGGCAGGCTCTTAAATGAAACTTAAAGGAGTCTTAAAGACAGACTCTAAGAAGATACATAGGTTTTAACTGCGGTGTACTCTGCATTAAATTTTCCCACACTTGGGCCAAGAATTACTAAGCTTTCATGAAAATCAGCAAGCAGTCTTGACAAACCTTTCTTCATCATATTCCTTGCCAAAAAGAATGTTGTCCCGAAGTGTAGCATTGAGAATCCAGGCCTGCTGGGCCACATAGGCAAATGTTCCACTTACTGCAATGCTACCCTCCAACAGGGTCATCTGAAATTAAAGATAAACTGTGAAATTATGCTAGTCCATGTTTAGAAGTTATTTTCTTCTAAAGAGTATTAAGTGAAATAGGAGATAGGAAAGAGAAAAGCAGAAGTAGTGAAAAGAGAATTTCTCACCTGGCCTAAAATTGCTGAGATAAGTGAAGTTTTTCCACTCCCCACACTGCCACAAATTCCAACAAGTTTTCCCTAGACAGAAAAAAAAAAATTATGGTACTCATTTCCTACATTCTCCATCCCTTTCAGAATTTGGACTGCCTTTAGTACCTCTGAGGGGACAGTTGGATGTAAATGACAGCTGAAAAGGGACATAACAGGCATAAAAGCAAGACAGTATTTTAACTCAAACAATAAAGAGTGAATATTATCCCACAGTAGACTAAAACTGATTCAACTCTATAGGTAAAAATTAATGTATTTTAAGATCAGCTTCCTTATGACTGGGCATGATACAAGCCCAAAGAATGCTGTACTCGGCCAAAAGCACCAAGGCCTGCCTGAACAGAACGCACCAAGGTGCTTTTGAGAGTGGTAAGGAAAGATATAAAGAGGGAAAGACTGAAAGAAAAGCAGAATTTAGGATATATGGGTCCAGTAAAACTCCTTGCCTATGAGATGCAGTTTGCTAAGGAACACGTACCAAGAAAAGGCCAGAATCCAGTCACTTTGAAGAATTTCTCTGCAATAAAATGGGTGGGTTGATACTCACATTAAACAATTAACTCACCAAAACTATTTTTGTTCCTTTGGGAGAAAAAGGTAAAGTGGACAAAAAGGGTATATAGCCACTTGTGGAATACATTGCTGGCCTCCTCTTGTTTACAAACTTCCGATACTAAACAAGCCTTCACATTTTCAAGTAACTGTGTACTCCTTTTTCAAGTCTATTCTTTAAACATATGCATCCTTCTCAAAATTTTAAAATATAGGTTTATTACAGTTAAGTAGTTTAAACTATCCCTCTACTCTTATGACTACAGCAGACAATAGACAATTTAACCATAAATTATCCTGATAAATGCATGGATCCCATTACTACAACACCCAACTGCCAGACTGCAAAACTTCTGTATTTGTAGAAGATGTCATGTATTAAGTTCAATGGTTTTTCTTTGACATTTTACATGCTTTTACCCATCTTGAGATGAGGACTCCAACTGCTTCTAAACTCTTGAAAACCTCTGTGTCCTACTGTACAAAAATTCTCAAGGAAGAAAATTGCGCATTCTTCAATGAAAAGCACCATTATGCTCCATTAGAAAACCTAATCACCTAAAATGTTCCCACAGAATGTAGCTGAAACCTGCAAAATTATCAAACAGCTGCAGGAATACACCACACCCCACTGATACCCCTGTTGCCCTGCTGATTCTTTAAGCTCAATGGCTTGTACACCCTACTGAGAGCTACAAACAGCAAAACCAGCAGTTAAATGTGAAAGCCGTACACCTGCCTTTGTTTCATGGGCTGTTTGCAAAGATTGAGTTTTCTAAAACGGCACAGCTGTTTACATCAAGATGAGGCACTGCATCCTGGATACTGCAGTTGCCATGGATATTACAGGAGTGCACAAAAACAATATGCTCCATTTCAAGCAAAAATACACAGCGCTCTATTCCAAGGCACAGCTGAAAATGAGGCTTTTTGAAAGCTCAGATTTCGTTCTTTCTTCTCTTACCTTTTCTATCTCCAATTCAATGTTGTAGAGAGTCCTCTGAAGCCGAAGGTTAACCAGGTGGATGATTTTGTTCTCCTCTTCGGGGCTAGGATGGTCATCACTGTCCACTAGAAGATGGCCCTTCTGCTCTGCCAGCACAGCTTGCTGTCCCTCATTCTGCAGCTTCATTTTCTCGTTCTTGTTCTTGGTGACTTTCTTGTCTTTTTTCACTTTGGGGGTCAACTTTGGTGAGCTCTGGACGCTGGCGTGGGAGAAGTCCCAAGCCAAGGTAGCATTTTTCACCTCTATCGCGGTGTGAGGATTGGCTGGTTTTTTCTTTATCATATGAACCTCTTCCATTAGAAATAAACTCTGATAGGAGTTGTGAGAGAGGTGTAAAGATGAGACACCTGATCAAGACTGGGAGACAAGCCTATGGCACACTCACGCAGCAAAACACATCAGGCTATATAGTAGGAGGAAGCTGAAGAGCAAAAGGTAGCTCATTAGTGTAAACTAACTCCAAGCCTGCTAAGTGGCCGGGGCATTCCTGGATGTGGTGGAAGCACTTAGATACACGAAGACTTTTACAAAACTGCAACATTCTGTATAAAATGAGAGGGGCTCATTCTTTTAACTTTGTTTGTAACTGCAGCTCTGTAATTTCCAGAAAACACAAGTGGAATATATGGGTTGGAGAGAAGATGTCACTTTGAGGGAAAGTGACTGATTTGTCTTGCACACCAACTAATTATGGAAGGAGATGGAATGACTTTACCCTTCAACTTTTCTGCTGGGAAAAAGTTCTCACACAAATTTAGCTTGACAATAAGCCATTAAGTCCACTGTATCATGTTTTCCACCACATCCATCAGTATTTACAATCAACACAGATTAGGAAGAGGTTTTTCACACAGTTTAATTGCAAGATAAAATGTTTTCCATGTACATAATTTATGTTTTGAACTAAGAAGCCTTTTGTGATTAAAGACTTCTCAATCCTCAGCCTTACTTCTGAAACTGCTATGCCCGAATAATTCATTCATAAGGCAGCTCACACTCATTTACAGAGCCAAGAAGTCAGCTACATTTTTATTGCGATGTTAGAGTATCCCCACCCTGTGTTATACTCCCTACACAGATTACACTGTTTACAGTCAAACTGGGAAACATTACAATTTCCCCTGTCCTCCTCGTTCCCCCATAAAACTCCCTTCAGTGCATTCGGATTTAAGAAAGTCTGATTTAGGGTGTCTCAAAGGTGAAACAAAGATGCTCAAAAGCATTGGGATCTCAAAACATTTGAGATCATGATCTCAAATCATATTGCAGATCCCATTCTTCTCACACCCAGATTTGTTTCATGAATGTAATACACAGAATCTATATATCTGTCAATGTTTGTGGAATCCTATGTGGACATTTCTGCAATGTGCAAATGCACTATTGTCTTCAAGAGAGAAGACAAAATAAAGGCCTGTCCTCTGAGTTCATAGTGAAGTACACACAGTGTATTCACTTCACAGGGATTGAAGGATGAGACAGGATTCTTTGTTAAAAGGGTTTTAATTTTCTGCCATAGATTCTGTTTCTTCAAATCACAACTTTCAGTCACTTAATCTGATCTGGAAATACAAAACCTCAGTTTTTCATTACTACAAGTAAAACTGCACTGGTTTGTGCAAAGCTGCCTACACAATACATGACATTTCCAAAAAGAGTTTCATGAGCAAAACGAGGAATTTCATTGCAGACATGTTGCACTGTCTTTGCATGCAGCTGGTCTCAAAAGGGAGTTTAAGAATTAATGTACTGTGAGCCATCTAGTCCTGAATTCTACCTCTTATGGTGGCCAACATAAAAATCCTAAAATCATTAAATATTTTGCTTCCCACACTGGTATTATCTTGAACTTCTAATATTCCTTCACTAGATTTGTATCTCTTTTGCAGAATCCAATAATCTGGAGTGCTGAGTATAAAGAAAAAGAACTCCTCAGTCATTAAAACAACATCTTCTAAGTGTTCCCTCAGCATCTATTATACACATGCAACACTCCACACTTAGTTAAAACTGCAGGGCCAAATGACTGCTTACCTTAAATCTGTCAACAGAAACAGATGCCTCAGATAAAGACTTCACTGAGAAAGGTGTTACTTTTAGAGCAAAAGTCATTGAATTAAAGACAGTGACCACTGTGAATGCCTAAAATAAGACAAGAAAGAGAACTACATTTGGATGCAGTATAACAACAACTCCAACCTTCTAAAAGCTGAAATGTCACAGCAGCAATTCAAAGCCATGGAAAAGGCCCACAGTCCAAGAATAACCATTTCAATATTCAACATATTCTCAAACAGGAGAAAACAGGAGATCTACCCAACTCTTTCTCCAGTGCTTTATAACAGACAAGACAGATATCTTCAGTATTTATAAGTCTACAGAAAGCAGCAGCTAGAAAATTCTGCACTAGCCTACCACTTGTGAAGACCCAAGTTCAAATCCTGTTGTAAAACGTTTGTGTTGTTTGCATCCAAGCACGCTGTAAAACAAAAACATCCCGTAATCCCACTGTCCTATCTGAATATCAACAGGAGTGCTCATTTACATTCAGCTCAAAACCTGTTCTGAGGAAGGTCAGAACTGCAACAGCACTGAGAGGTTTTCTGCAAAACATAAGACTACATCTGCTGCTGTCACACCCATCAGATGTTCACTTCCGTGAGCAAGGCTACAGCCTGGCTACGCAGGCACAGCCACAAAGTAAAGAATCATGATGAAGAGAAATGGCTTATCAGAAAAGCTACTGTAGAAATACTGTAAAGAATATTTTCAACACTGCAGTAAATTACCTGAGCTGCTGTAAGATCGTAGCCAAGGATCATATGGACAGAAAAGGTCACCACACTGGCAATGACTACAACTATGGGAGCCACACCCACAGTGATGCTCTGGAAGTAGCCTGCACGCTCCAAGATTTTACGTTCTTCCTCACGAATTTCTAGAAATATAAACAGGGGTATATCACATTTGAAGTATGTTTCATGTGGTACATACACAACAGACACTACCACAGCACTATAAACACTGAGTAAGAGAAGCCTAACTCTGTGCTTTAGCATTTATCACGTTATCTACCTTCTCATAAAGACTGCAGCTACAGAGAAGCAAACTATAATAGCCTGTAAATCTCCATAAGAATAGAGGTCTTTTTACTTCGTTTAAAAATGAAGCAGTCAGCACATTTATTAAATGATTAAAAAAATGGAACAAAATTTTAGAATTTAAGATTAATGACAAGCCACACTGTGCTACAAGGTGAAGGTTTAGAAGCAGGCCTTTTTGTCCAACACATCATGCATAACAAATACACAGCCTGAAGGATGAAAATGTTATTACACTGCACATAGCTAGGAGGATGCACCAGGCTACTAAGCAATGGGGCATCTGCACAAAAGAAAACATTTACAGATTGTGTGAACTCACTTTGAACATTCTGAGAAAATGGTTTGACCCAGGCATACATTTTAATGAACTTAATGTAATTAAGAACTTCATTCATCTTTTGCACACGCTCATCTGTTGTTGATACACATTTTCTTCTGAAATAAGCTGTGAGGCGTGATACAAACATCTGAAACAGAAGGCAACATCACACAACATTAACAGCAAGTCAGAAAGAGCAAGTACATTCAACTCCTCCTTATTACCGGAGAAAGCCAATTTTTGATCTGGAAAGGGATTCAGGGACGAGGCAAGGCAACTGTTGTTTTCTAGCATAAAAGTCAGGCTGGAAAAACTATTCATATGCTCCCAACCCATCTTGCACTGAGCACTAGACTCACAATAGCAAGTTTCAACAAAAATAAAATCAGTTAGAACAAAGGTGTGCACTTTTACCAACATTGAATAGTATCAAATTTGTTAAATTTTCTGAAGCACAAAGACTACAAATACATTAACTGAAAGACACAAGCAGCTGACACTCATGGCAAATGAACAGTAGAATCCATTTTAGCCAACCTTTTAACCTGGTCCTATAAGGCAAAAGAGCAAGCTGGACTTTGCACGGCCAGATCAATTTCTACCATATTCCAGTGCTATGAAGATGGTAAAAGAGTTCTAACATTTTTACTAAATGCATCTAAAAGGAAATAGTTGTTCAAGTGTTTCTAAATATCTGCTACTCTTACATTCATCTCACTGAAATTCAAAACCAACACACTACTTTAGGAAGTTTTCAGCTCCTTGCCTGTCTCCATACTCCTGCAATCTCTTTTGGAGTCCCCATCAACAGAGGGGGACTGCTGAAAAGAACTGGGAAAGATGAACAAACTCCACTCCTCATTCCCCTCTTTAAAATGTAATTCCCATTATTTTAATCTTTACTGTTGGCCAAATAAATTGGACCAAAGTGGACCTCAGAGTATTCAGCCTGCATGCTTTTTAAAATTTGTATTATGAATACAGTGACAAATCTTCAGCAGCCTTACAGGGCATTTTAGAGGCAAGAAGATTTTGGCTTGAACTAGCCTATTTCACAGCTCAGCAGAAGTAGAGGCAGGCATAACTAATCAAGGACACCCTCTCCCAGATGCAGTACTTTCCAACATCTTTTGCTGAAATCAAGAGCAACATGCTCATGCAACACTGAGCTCCTGTACGCAAGCTGGAGGCTTTGCGTTTTTCCAACCTTGAGCACAAGCACCTGAGTGTTCCGCAGTTTTACTTAGCTATGCATATTTACCTCAGTCAAATCTATCAGCTTTCTTATTTCCATTTATTCTTCTTATCATTTTGAACTTCCCCTTTTCAAATTTCTGCTTCATATACCATCTTCAGAAACATTTTCAATTACATGCAGTGCCATAAAGGGGCTAAATCTAACACATTTCAACACCTTCAATTCAGAACTATACATATGTCTGACCTATTAAAAATGAAACAAGTCAACTCTTTCCAACTCACCATTGCTGGGTAGAAAAGGATGAAGACAGCAGAGCCCAAGAAGCCTGTTGGACCCAGAATAATCACATTATAAACCATTCCTAAAATGGCCACAATAGGGCCCCCAGCCAACAAACTGCCAACTGCTGCAGCTTCAAACATCCTTTGCCCATCATTGGAACACACATTTATGAGCTGGAAAATACACATAACAGATTATTTAGATTTAAGGCACAGCTCATTCTCAGAGGAATATATTGCATATTCCTTTCTGCACTGTGATTTCCAGAACGATGCTGCAGCTTACCTCTCCAAGAGACTTCTCCTTTATGTTCTTCAGCTTAAGAATTTTCTTAAACGCCATCGTCAAGATAGCTCCACGCAGTCTAACCCCCGTGCGGTAATTCAAAGCCCAGGTTAGTGCAAGGGACCAAGATCGCACTACTTCAGTCATAAAGATGCCAAAAACTAAAAACAAGCTGTACTGCAGGTTGGACTCACTCTGTTGGGTATATTCCAAAAGATGTTTCACAACGAACGCCTACAGGAAGAAATGCAATCTTGCGTGAACACCCCATCATCCCAGAAGACCATGCAACAACTTTATGTTAAGTTAGAAATAAGTAGGCTACTTTGCTTTTAAAAGAGCCGTTTGAAATAGAAAGCATCTTCTTTCTAGAAGTAAAAGGTGTCAATACAAGAAGTACTGTAACACAAAGCCCTGCTGAGAGCCAAGCACTGAGTCAAATTTAGTAAGTAAAGAGAGTTTAATTTGGAACCATATTCCTCGCAGCACGCTTCTAATCCTCCGTGTCTTCTAACTTAACATAAATCTGTCAGTTAGCTGAAAGCAATGCATTATCATATAGAAGAGTTTTAAAATATAGTCACTACTTATACATCTGCGCACATTAAGAAACATTCCTTTACGTGACATTAAGACCTTTTTTTATTTTATCTTTGGTTTGCTTCAAACGTGCTTATTTGATAAAAAGGAACAATGTACCTACAGTTGTAGAGGGGAAGAGTGAGAAGGACATTTGCAAAACATTCCTGGAAATAAACATCAGCAGTTTAATAGTAAAGAAAAAAACAAGCAGAAAGCACAAGGTACGCAATACCGCAAATCATTGGGGACAGGGGAGAAAAAAAAGACAAAAAATTAACCATTTGATCCCTCCCCGTACCCCCTCCCCCAAAAACATAAACACTTTACCTCAGGAATCACATTTCAAACATCACCTGCAGAAAGAGGACAGCCCCCAGAACCACAGATTCCCACCTCCAGCTCTTTGTGGTCCAAGGGCACAACATAACATCATACAACTCACAATCACCAGCAATATTAAATACTATTGACTGCCAAACAATAGGCTTTTATTTGAAGTGTCATCTTAAATGGTAACATCTCAAAAACACTGTACAACAGGTAGAGCATTGTGTAAACATACAATCTGCACATACAGGATAATTATAAAGGACTAATCTAACAGTCTTAGCCTCTAACATAAACTAGATTTGAAACTACACACAAAATTATAAAGATACAAAAACAGAACAGTATTTGTTCATGAAGTCCAAAAGAAGTCAAACTTGCAGGTGCCAACAGAGGAGGCTTCTGAAGCTGCACAGATTCTGAAATCTGGTTTAAGAAGTATCCTACAGTAAGGCTTCACAGACAGCAAAAGATTTCCTAGGGAGCTTTTCAACAAATGATGCTTTAAGATACTGGTGCTTTTGATATGCTAGTACAGAGCAGAGAATTACCTTTGCCCATAGTAAAAAGCAACAAAAAAAATCTGAAACCAAAGAAAATATTTGAGAAGCCTTTTGCATCACAGTCCGTTGAAGTCCTCTTGGCTAAACCAGGTTTTGCAAATAAAGAGTTCTGTATAGTTTGAAGAGAGAGGGAAAAAACAAAACCCCACTACTTCAGCAAAGGTATAGATAGCTATAGCCCAGCACCAAATAACACCAAAAAATGGAGATCAAATTCATGTGTTCTGAGGAAAATAATTCTGCACGTCAGAACCAAGGAAACATGCTGTAAATAATTTTGCTCTTTCTTTCTCACAGGTGTGAACTAAAGCCAGATGTCCACCAGGTTCTAGAATGGCCACTGAGAAAATTTACACACCAATCCCTGAACAAATGTGAGGAGCTCACATTCACGGACCTATTGCATGCCGACTTTCTCCTTACTTGGATTTAGTTTTACATTGACTGGACCACAACTGCATACAGTTGGTTTGCAGTTACTAAGGAGATTACTGACTTCTTTTTCCAGTATTCAATCCAACATATGCAACCGAGTCACTGAGAAACTGGGGTGAAAATCCCCCTTTTTCCTCACGGGCTGTAACTCAGCATGGTCGCAGACTGCAAGCATTTTCTCGCACACCACAGCATTGCTGAAAGTCTCCAAGAGAGGATGTATAAAGATAGCAGATGTTTCCTGGGGTCTCATTCCTCCCAAAACTTTTTAGTGCAATTTTGCAGAACTATTTTATAGATTCAGCATCTCCTCCCGTGAAGAAATAGAGACCAGCTTACATTATACCCCCCTTGTTGGTTTTTTTTTCCGGAAGAAAGAAAAGAGGAAACAGCAGATTAAAGAATTTTGAAAAGGGAGGGGAAAAAAGTCACACAGAATTAACATTTACATCTGAACACATTCTATTTGAATTCAAACTAGTTCAATGACAAAAATCCAGCATATTTACAAAACAACAAATTTACAGTACAAAAACTAACACTCAAGCTAACAGAGAAAAAGGAACTCCTGTGACTATCACCGTAGTAGTAGTTGGTACTAGCTTCTCGGCTGTCTTAAGCATTCCCATTGAATAAACATTACCTTACCTTTGCTCTTGGCGTTGGCTCTGCCCAGCAGGACTGTCTCATTCTGACGCAGAAAACAGCCATCCTGAAAATTCTAAAGAACAGCTTCTGTCACTGGTCCCACTGCAGTGCCGGCGTCCCTGCTGCAGCCAGCGTGCGACAGCACGGGGCAGGCTGCAACTGGAGCCAACTGGGAAATCGGGAAACTTACCTCCAATAGCTTACCACTCCCCCCTCCAATAACTGACCAAACTGCCAAGCTGTACTCCACTAAGATAGCAAGTTTCCCCATCTCCCAAACAGGAAGAATAGCTCTGAACAGTTGCAAACAGGTACATTGTTCAGACCTGGAGTTAAACTGATTATGTATTATGGAGTTATACTGATTAGTAATCAAAAAACTTCTTTGCTCCTCAACCCAAACTTGAAAGTTTTGGTAGCTGATTAAATGGCAGCAAATAGTCACTGGAGATAAATAGTATCTCACCTGTACTAGTACATTCTGATGGTTATTACAAGGCAGTCTGACACATGCAGCTGTCTCACCAGGTTACAGGTTTGGATACCGTGTCAGATGCAGAATTTATGAAAATTAAAAAAAAAAAAAAAGACCCTTGAAGGATCTATCCAATATATATAAAAAAAAACCACACAGAAAGTCTGCAACAACTTCTTTCCAGTTATAACCATCACAATGCCCATTAACAAACCACAGCTGCTGGCTGGCATTTCAAGGTCACAGACACTCAATTAAAATTTTTGAAGTTTAATGTAGTGTTTAACTCCATTTTTATAATTTTCACCAATACATAAGGTCTAGTCAAGTGCTTTTCCTGATCTCCCTTTTTCACCTTCAAGTGACTGAAAGGGTGTAACAATACAAGAAAGCACTGTTACTTCTGAGGAGACAGCATAGGCATATCTAGGAGGCATGCCATTTTTAAAAACAGGGAGGAGGGATGGTAAAGACTTATTTTTCATGCCAAATGATGGAACCAAAAGGGAATCATTCCTTATTCAGAGAAATGAATAAGGCTGCCTGTAAATGGGCAAATGTCTACAGATAATTTTAAACTACCCAAATCGAGCATCAATTGCAGCAGTAGCCCCCAGCCTAGTCAAGTTGGTTTGTTTTTCTCTTTCCCCACCCACTCTCTCTCATTCAGCAGTTCAGCTGAAACAAATTGAGAAAATTACACTACAGAAATTAGGGGCAACCCTGCTGCAAGTTCTTTGCTAAAGATAAAAGCAGCTACTAAAGCCCTGTAGTGAAACAATGACAGAAGCTCTTCTTGGGGAAAGCTAGTGCTGTTAAAACCTTAATCATGATTTGTTGTTAATTACCGAAGTATGTTCATACGTTTTATAATACAAGCTACTAGAAATTATTACCAAGATAACAATACCACAGAAACATTTATTGTTATTCATATTACATGAAACAAGGCAAACTTTAAAAATGTTTATAAAGCAGAACATCATTTTCAGAAGACATTTAAAAGCAGGAAAACATTTTAAAAAGACATTTCACCTAACAGTGCACCCAGGTGTACTTACCCAAGAAATGAACCTTCAGCTTACCAGCACACTGAAACGTGTACTACTAGCAGTAATACTGCTCCTACTCCTCAAGGGAAATGTGTAGAGAATAAATTTAGTCAAAATTTCAACTGTAAATCTGCACAGCACGTGCAACAAACAGGTGACAAAAAATGGTGTGAATGTCAAGTCCCATATGTTGTTATCTTCATTATGACCCATAGCAACAAACAGCAGCAGCTCCTAGAGGCAATAACGTACTCTAACACTTCTACATGAAACCTGTCTGACAATGCTCTGTAGGATCAGTAAAGACTATACCCACAGAATTCTTGAGACCTGCTCACATTAGTTATTAAGTAGTGCTCTAATGAAATTGTTTTGTTCCACCTCTTGAAGACTGTGCTATTAATGCCAATAATCTATAATTAGTGTTTTATCAGACTGAATTTTATTCCAAGATATATTTACAGAATTGTGAAAAGAAAAAAAAAACACAACAATTAAAAGACCTGCACATAAGAATTTTATGCAAAAAGACCAAATACCAGTTAAGGAAGAACTATAAACTATACTCAAAACCAAAGAGAAAAAACAAGTGTGCATTTCCTCCAAGATACCTAAACTCCCCCCCTTCTCCAAGAACTTGCCTCAGTATTCAGCAACTGATCCACCAGCTGTAGGAAACCTATCTTGGATTATCGTATCACTTCGGAATTTTGTCCCAAAATTTCTAGCTAGTCAAAACATTTAAGTGATTCTGCAATGAAACTTTAAGATTTTACAGTTGGCCATGAGATGGAGCCCTCTGGGGTTGTTAAAAAAAGGATGGATATTACTTACTGGTCCACTAAAACCCGCAAGCTGCGTGATCATCAGACACACTATGGAAATGATGAGCCTGGTGCGGCAGAAAATCCACACAACTCTCCGGAGCGAAGCATCATCAGGCCCACTTTCTTTCAGTTCTTCCTGCCACAATCTCTCCAGCCTAATAAAAACAAGAGTCTTGTACCTTTTCTCACAGTGGAAAAATTTTAACACAACCTCGTGAAAATTCCAAGCATTTCCTAGCCTAAGGCAACGAAAATTAACAGATATCAAGAGAAATAAATACATTGTACATTCTGTGAGGCTAAGAGAAATATCTACATCTTGAAACATCTATGCGGCGTTAATTGTACAGAAGAGAGGAATGAAAAAACCTAATGCTTTTCGCTTTGCCTGGAGTCTCTCTGGCAATCTTAATGTACTGACTTGTCACAATCTTTCCTTGCTGATCTGACAGAAGACTCATGGAGTCAAAACCTGAGAAAAATTCTCATTAGCCATAAAAGGTTAGCCTGATAGTGAGATCTGACCCATATTCAAATCACCTTGCTACTGTCAGGTTTTTTGGGCCTTGAGAAAGAACTTTGTTTTAATAAAAAAATAGTTTAAAGACACACAAAAGTAGACAATCAATTGCAAAATGCTCCTGAAGACAGAATCTTCAAAGTTCACTGAAATCAGCAGGAGTACAGAAACAGGGCAGCAGAAGGAAGTTGTCTACAAAGGATAAAACTAAATGCCACTATTCTGAGACAGGCAAAACAAAATATCAGTGCTGCTTTTCTAGGGCGATACTATAGCATCGCCTGTGAACTAACATATGAAAAAAGGAAACAATAAAATAATAAGGAACATGATGTCTCTACCTTCTACAATTGACATCTGAAGACTCATGCCTTGATAAAGACCATACATCATCCATAAACAATTCCCCTTTCTTGTAAGCTTTGTGGGCCAAAGGAGTGAGCCAGGAGAAGGTCATGCAGGAGAAAAGCCCAGCATTATCAACAGGGTGCTGGTGTCTGAAAGAAAAAACATCACAAACAAATGAAAAAGGAAACAGAATTGTAAATCCCTGAGAAAAACAAAGCCTCCTCTCACTGAAAGTACCAAATGGCCAATGCCAGTTGTACTTGCTAAACAAATTCTGATGTTTTCACTACAGCTGCAGTCCTGCCTTGTGACTGGTTTGAAAAGTAAATGCTGTATCAGTTCTTCTGTAGCCTAAAGACTTACTTGGAAGTAGTCCGTATGGGTTTCAGCGCATTCAGGCCATGGTGGTATTTGCCCTTGTGATGCTCTTCGTCCAGCATTCTCATCTGGGAATGCACGGAGATGTCCAGCGGCAGGCCCTCTGCCCGAGCAGCTGCTTCCAAGGCATCCTGGCATTCAATCTGCTTTCACAAGAAAGACAGCATTCAGACTTCAAAACTATACTTAAAGTCCATGACTCATGGACTCATTCCAGTAATATTGCACTTTCTTCTGTAAATTATTGCACAACAGCAATCGCTACCATTTAAACATCTTAGAGAACAGGCTTCAGCCTGGCAGCAAAGACATGGAAGACACACAGTCCAGAGCTGCATTAGACTGCTGGATTTGTAAAACAAATTAACACCAGTATTACGCCTGTACACACAAAGGATAAATGGACAGACCAGACTAATCTTGCATCCTGTAATCTAGCTATTCTTATCCACAGAAAATTAAAATTATTTTCAGAATACTACTTAAGTCACTTCTTCAACAATACTTCAAAAAACAAATATGCATTAAGCAGAATTGTACTTTCTTTTATCATGTTTCCTGCTTTTTCTCTTTTTCCCTAAACTAAAGGAAACAAAGATAATTTTCTCTGCTCTCAGCCACACTTGTGATCGGCTCAGCAACTTTATTAACAACCACTAAAAGGCAAGCCTTATCTCAGCCCAGTTTTCCACAGCCCCAGTGAAAGGCAGACCTAAATGCTAATCTAAGAGGAGAAAGAAAACCGGCAACGATATATACAGCGTAGTCAAAATGTTGCACGGTTCAAACAAACCTTTTGATCAGAAGCTAGATTTGGCAAAACTATCTGAAGAGATTAGCTTGCCATGTACAGTCGCAGGGGGCTCACTACTGTTCTGCTAACTTAACGGACCATTTATTGCAGCGCCACGTTTCCTTTTTGTATTCTAGTTTTTTGAAATGGAGATACTTTGTAGAAAAAACTCAGTTCCAAGGTAAAAAATCTTTCTGGCTATCTTACAGAGATACTATGTTTACACTTATTAATTGCCTTACTAGAGAACAGTTACTTTATTTATTTGAAAACAACAACTCTAAGTGCCTTGCAGATTCCTAAAAACACAGCATCTACAAAGTACTAAAGGCGTATCAATAGCAAGCATTTGGTTCCTAACTTTGCATCATGTAACTTTTGTCAGAAAAGCCACCATTTATCAGCGACTTAGTCTGTGCTACGTTAACACGTAAACATGTGGCACATCATGAAGGACAAGAACATGAAACTGCTAATAGCACAAATCTGTCCTTGATTTATTTAACCAAAGTAACTTAAATAGCACCTAAGCATGTTACTAACAATCCATGATCCTGATATCAAGAAACTTATTCACTAAATCTAAAGCTCTGACTACAAAAGAAGATAGCAAAGTAATTAAAAAAAACAAAACAAAACAAAACAAACAACACAACAAACAACCCACAACATTACAACATTACGACACATGGAGCAACTCAAAAAATATGCAACACTTGAAATCTGAACTGGAAGACTTCTCTCTCAGTTTATATTACCGACTCACCAAAAGCTTACTAAATCTACCCAAATCAGCATTAAAAAGAGGACCTGCCACAGATGTCTCAAAGTACTCAGTAGTAGGGAAAAGTTCTGCTTTTCTGGTTACAGCAGAAGAATTCATAGCTGGTTTTGTTATGTTAACCTTTGCAAGAGCCCCAGGCAGATCTGCCCAAACACCCTATTGCTGATAACATCCTTGTTTGTAAGTGATGCCGCAGGCTATCTGCAGAATCACCGTTTTCCTGAGCACAGAAAAAGCGTTTACAAGTTAAAAAAACAAAAAAGTCTTCTATTTATCAGCATAAAAATTTTTCACCACTTACGAACAAGAATAGCCTTTTAATAAGAAAGCAGAACTGTATTTTTAGGGAGTCCAAAGATAGTGTTCTTAAACACTCACTGTGATAAATAAACTCTCTAGAGCTGCTCAACAGAATTCTCTCGACAAAGGTAGAAAAGATGCATTGATAAAAGACTAGAGCACTGCCTTTGAAAGGCCTTTAAAATGTCTTGTTATATAGACAAGTATAAGCACAAACCCCTAGCCAAGAACACTGCTCATCTCCATCTTGACAAGGTTGTCAAAATCCCACATGTATGACTATCAAGAAATAAACGAATCATGCTACTGTACAATTAAGATTCTAAGAAAGACCATACACTTCTGTGTCACGTTAGAAAATTTTCAAAGCACAACATTTATCAGGAAGAAAGGAGACTCCTAAGCAGTTCTACAATGCCTTTCTAGAGCAAAGTATAGAAGTAGAAAAACTAGCAACCCAGCAACCCCAACACTGTTAATTTAGGTTTCTGAATCCTTGTTATTTTTTTCCACATGTTCATCAACTGGCAATATCCTGATTGCCTGCATGCACATACAGGTTTCTTGGAAACTAAAACCTTGAAGAAGTCATTAGCAATGTGATAGAACAGGCTCCAGCACTTCTCTTGAAAGAAACATCTAATAAATCACAGCTGCACTATCAAACAGAAATCAGACAGCACTTTTTCTAATTCAGCAACTTAATATACGCACACAAGCAATAAGCTAGGTGATACAACACAGTGTTGACAACTCTAAAGAAATGCTCACAGAAACAAAACAAGCCTAAATGAGATATCACTAACCGGGGGGGGGGAGGGGGGGGGAATATGATCGAGACATTTCTTGAAAAACAGCGGCTCACTGCTCAGCATCACCAAAAAAGCTAAAAGACACAAAGAATAAAGCAGGAAACATTACCATACAACTTTTAAAAGCCAGGGTTTGGCTCCTTTTGGATCACTAGAGCCAGTCCCCTGCCACTTGAGTTCAAAAAGGTTATTAAAATTACTTTCTTCAAGAAATGAGAACAGCTGGGATTGAAACAGCTTCCACACAAGCATAAATTTAAGACTTCAGATGGATAGAAAAGAGGAATGAAGATAAGGGGGAGGTCCATAAGGTTGTGAATCGAATGAAGAAGAGAACTAGAGAATGATCACCAAATGTTCTTACAACAAAAGAACTGGGGACACTCAATGAAATGAATGTTTTTCACACAAAGCGTACTTAAATTTAGAATTCTCTGTCATAGGATGCTGTAAAGTTCAAATGCATAAATGGACTAAAAATGGATTAATTAAAATCACATAGGATAAGCATATCATGGCTTATTAAATGAAGGACAGAGGGCAACAGCAATCATTTACCCAGTGTCTTATTAATAGCTGGCAGATTCCAAAAATGTTTCTGAAGCCATAGGCAGCTTCTAACAGAGGGTAATGGTTCTGTACTCCACATTTCATGAAGCTGTGGCACACATGGGTACAGGCGGATTTGATTCAACATATGACTGGGAAAGTTAACAGATGAAGAAAAGAGTTAAAATTTTTAATCCTGAGGGCAATCCCCAAGAGTATGAAGAGTACTGACAAAGTATCACTACACACATGATCTTGTTTTGTTCTTTTACCTCCACAGCTAGCTCACAGGCAGAGAAAGAGCAGCATGGCTGGTGCTGCTACCACAGAGCACACCTGCCCCCTCTGACTTTCTGCAACGTGAGAGCGTAACAAAACCCTATCAGCACCTGTTATCATGATTTCCTTGTCCAACAAATTGGTCACAGCAACAGTAAGTACATAAGGTAATATAAGAACCAGAAAGACAACATGGCTTGCTCAAGACATGTTATGACAGAAAGTCTGAGTGAGGTGAGAAAAATAAGTTGTCTAAGGGCAAGGAAAAAGATTTGCTCGTTAAATTAAAGACAACAGCACCACATTCACAATCCACATACCAAGGTCATGTGAGAACACCATGAAAATACAGAAACTTTAGGAGTTGAGCTACAAAGGTTTTAAACATGATGTCAGAGGTAAGCAAGACAAGTTCTGTAAGAAACAAGAGGGGCATCAGGAACATTACACAGAAAGGCAAGCAAACTCAAATATGTGAAATAGGACACATCCGAAAACCCGCTAAGCAGCCAACATGGGCATTTACGGATGGGGAGCAGGTGAAAAGAAAGGAGGCAGCCGTGTTGTATATGGAAAGGAAAAACAAAAAAGTGGGATCCTAGCCTTTCATACAGGCAATCTTGTATTTCCAGAGAAGGTAGCAATTTATTGGTTTGACAACTGTAATATCAGATAGTAACAGCAAAACCAGACAGGCTTCGAGGCCAAGCAAAACAGATTTCTCCATCCCTTGCTGATCTTGCAAAGAATTTGATGTGTATGCAGTCAACATATGACCCAAACCCTACCCACTAAACAACTATTGTCTCCTCTTCCATAAGGCAGAGCATCTTTCAGGGCTCAGATTAGAGCAAGGAAGAAACTGCATCTCTTCTGGTCCTACTGCTACCTGACAGGAAACTAGAGCAGGCATATAAAGGCTTCTCTTATTATTCCTCGCAGCTGATGCAGAATACAAAAGCTACTGTGGTGGATTTACTATTACATGAAGTCAAAGTTGTTTTAAGTAGTAAAGAAGTCTGAGTTGGCAATGCTACAGAACAGAAACTTCCACCTCTTGCAATTAGAAGGCAGAGCTCAGGAGGCCTCCTCACTCCTTTGTTCAAGTTCCCAGTAAGGAGATGAAAATGGGAAACTAACAGACCAGCACAATGGAGCTCAGGACCATGTGGGCATATGTGCAGAGAGAACTATATGATCACCAGTTCTGCTCAGTGCTTAAAGTATTCTCCATATTACCACTCTTGGATGGACATAAATTTAAAATATTTAAGAGACTTCATTAAAGGCCTGGTGTTTCAAACAAAGATTTGTAGTTATGTGCAAACAAGAGCTCCATTAGACTCCAGAGCAGTGTTTGTGTGGGCTGGGGAAGAATAGGATCAACTGTTGCAGTTAGCTTAAGGATAACTAAACCAAAATAGAAGAATCTAGGAAGTGATACTCTGAAGTTGTAATTACATTGTTTTCCCAGAAATTCCTCTGAGTCTTTCCAGCATAACCCCACTTGTAAGTAGTTAAGGGTTTTACACACTGCTTTTGCAGGTAGCACAGGCAAGCCCTAAAGCACTGTTGTCCAGACTTCTGAAAGTCACCAAACCCAGGAGCATCTAAAAACTAAGTCTGTTTTCAGGTCCAAAAATTTTCAAATCTGCTGTTGCTTGATGAAGCAGCAAGTGCTCTATGAACTTTATATTCCTCTTCTCCTTTCACTGGATTTGATGCTGTACACAATCTACAAAAGTATTAACAGGGGGATTTGCAGCATTAGACTCCCAGACTACTCTGTAGCTAGAATGCTTTATAATACCCTGCCTGATTAGAAAGTGAGCCTATTTAAGACTAGCTTGGTTTGTCACGCACCCATACCAGTTGTCTCCCTGAAGAAGAGGCAGCAAGGAGCAGACACCGGACTAGATCAGAGACAATGGATGTGAGGAAGGAGGCAGAAGGCATTGATCTTTTAGACACCTGCACACAGATTGCAAAGTACAGACAGCACAGGTCAATTCACTGAGCACCAAAATAAGACCACCAGATAGCTTTAGATGCCTAGAAATTATGGTTACAGCTTCTAGAACTGCTGCAATGAACCAAGTCTGGAAGTTAGGGCCTCCATTTTCACCCACCTCCTGACAAGGGGAGTATGAATAAAAGCTCATGTCTCTGCTGCCTTTTCAGCTTCTGCTACAAGGAAGAACAGCTCTTCACAGCACCAACCATATATCCAAATACAGGATTAAGTGCAGCTGTGTCATATTTCTCTTAAGTGAAAAGAGAATTAGGTGTTCAGACTTGTGGCAAGAGTTCAGAGATTCAACAGCTTGAAGTCCAGTCATTTACACTAACACACTGCTGCTTGTGACTATATTACACAAGACGTCTGCAGTTGCACTTCTGGGCTACGACTAGCACAAGTTGAAATAGGATTTGAGTCATGGTTTCAAAGCTAGCCCAAGTTTATACATCCTCAGCTTAGAGCAGAAGTCTCCCAATACTGCTTGACAGCAATATCACAGCTCTGTAATCAAACAAGAATAAGGTATGTATGTTTGTGATGAGCCTGAACAGTTTAGTCATATACCGAGCATTTTTACTTGATGTACAGAGTCCTTGCTGAGGACAGTTATATCAGTTTCTTCCAGGAACATTGCTTATTTGACCTTGCCCTTGAATTCTGAAAAGCATTATTAGCATTGAGGTGAGATGTTCTAAACTCTTCCCTGGCAAATCCACTTATTCCTGCAATGCAAGAAACACAGAGTTTGTCATTTAGTGCTCATTTTTGGATTTTGCAACAGTAGCTGCTGTGTACCCATCTGATTAGCAACTGTACGCCTGCTTAGGCTTCTGGTATTCATGAATCCATGTCTTCTGTTTTGCATTAAAACTAGTATTCATGATTTTGTAATCAAAGGATATGGGATTCATTCAGAGCAAAGGTTGTACACTGATCATCCAGAACTGGAGCTGCACAGTTCATGTGTGCTAACAGTACAGCAACAGCAGACTCCTCTGGAATTGGAAATAATGATCAGTCTTAACTACAAGTTGCCCTACAAAATTAGCATGTGCTCTGACCACAAAGTCGAGAAACTAACTCCCCACTAAGCATTATCAAACTAGCACAGCACAGCCAAGGATTTGGTTCCTGACATGCGCAGGTAAGCTCTACTACCCTGAACAACGTGCAGACAGCCTGCCATATGCTGGAGGTGTTCTTCCAGTACCATCTTCTACTCAAGCTATGCCTAAACTAGGTTACAATAGAAGCTAAAGAGGTCACTTCAGTACAACACCAGAAGTATCCAGGGAGCCTTTAAACTCAAACTTCTGTGGAGCGGAACCACCAGTGAATGACAGAAGCTTTGACAGCACAGCATTTACCAAGCCTACTATAACAGCCTTTTATTCAATTCACCTTCCTGTACCAACACATGCTTCCAAACACAAGGGGCACAAAGGCAAATGAACTAGCAAACTCAAAGTAAACACCTCAGGGCTCCAAACATGTTGGCTTTGAAATACTGTAACCTTAGTCCTCAAAAAGGACTGAAATACAGACGTTTGTGGAACAGCCTGTTCACAGTATGCAGTTCAGACCACAACTGACTACTCCTTAGCACTGGGATATGAATGTTCAAAAACTAATAACCATCTCAGTGTCTGAAGGTGTCAGAAGTCCCTGCATATAAGTGAGTTTTGACTCATTTCAAGTTAAGTTCTCTAGTAGTTTGGGACAGATCCATTAGATCCTTCTGACAACTCTTATAACTGTACACTGAGTTTGAGACAGCTGTAGGGCAGAATGTCTCCAGCATTAATGTGGAATACTACAATGGAAAAGATACTGCAGGCTTTCCTTCACTGACAGGTAATCTGCTCCTTACACACTTCTGGTCATGAGCAGGCTGATTTACAAGTCTGCTTTGGACAAAGGAACAGCAACCAAGAGTAGTCAAAAGGCAATACCAGGAAGTGTCCAGATCTGAGGTTTTATCACATGGCTAAGACTTAAACAAAAGATGGTTAGTGCACTAAAGGCAGCTAGTTGTGAATTAACCAGAACACCGGGATTCTTCTAGAGAATGTCTCTGCTCAGGGAATGAGTTTGCCTTTCTGTTGCTCCTGTTACTAGGTGTAAAGCTTCTCAGATCCAGTTAATCCCCCTGCAAGTTTCAGGTAAACTTTTGATACATACTGGCTGACATACAGCTCCTTTCTCAGCTGGTAATATGTACATATATACATGGCAGACAAGGTGGAGATATCACTTCTTCAGAGTGGCTACAGAATCATCATAAAACATTCACCAACAACCAAGTCAATGATCTTGTGTCAAGTTAGTGAGTACATTAGTAGCAGAAGTTCAGTGGTAAAACCATTTGACAGAACATGATTGTAGCCAAGATAATACATACAGTTCTTCAGTGACATCATGGAATTAATACATCTTTAGAAAGTAATATGAATATTTGCTTCTGCACATACTCTAATGGTGTTCAGAGTTCTCAAATCTCCTGGTTTCAGCTGGGATAGTTAATTTTCTTCCCAGTAGCTGCTTACAGTACTGTTTTGGTTTTAGTGAGAATGATGTTCACAACATGCTGATGTTTTAGTTGTTGCCAAGTAGCACTTCTCTTGAATTAAGGATTTTTCAGTTTCTCATGCTCTGCCAGTGAGCAGGTACACAAGCAGCTGTGACAGGGCATAGCCAGCACAGCTGACCTAAACTAGCCAAAGGGGTGTTCATACCCTAGAACATCATGCTTGGTATATGAACTGGCAGGAGCTGGCCGGGGGGAGGATCACTGCTCAGGCATTGGTCAGTGGGTGGTGTGCAACTGCATTGTGCATCACTCCTCTTGGGCTTTATTTCTCCCTTTGTTGTATTCCTTTTCATTATAATTATTTTTTATTATTTTATTTTATCTATTAAACTGTTCTTATCTCAACCCACGAGTTTTACCTTTTTTTCTCCCCAATACTCCCCATCCCACTGGAAAGGAGTGAGCAAGCAGCTGCATAGTGCTTAGCTGCTGCCTGGGGTTAAATCACAACAAAGGTAACAGAACTTTTAAAAGTTCTTTCATTTGACTTGAAAAAATAAAAACAGTTAACATTTAGTGAAGAACATACCTTCAGTAAGCAAGCACTTCACTTGTCTGAGTTCATTACATAAACTTATCCCCGAGTTTCAACTCTGCTGATCATTCTGAGGATCTTCCGACAAGTTTCTTAAAGAATCACCACAATAGTTCAAAATTGACCTTGAGAGCATTTTACATGCTCCTGATAGAGCTGCACTGTCTACTCACCTCAAATATCTGTAGATGGCATAAGTTAACCAAAGTAGAAGCACTAAAGGAAGGCAAGTTTCCATTTTCCTTCCTGTGCAATGGTTTGAAAGGTTGAGTTAGCACCAAATTTACAACAGGAAAATTCTATCTCCCTTCTCTCAGCATGATACATAAGAGTGGCTGCTTTTTCCCCAGAAGTCTCCTGCCTGCACCAGCAGTGACTTCTCTTTGTCTAAGAGCCCCAGCCCACAGGAACTTCAGCTTGCCAATGCCCATCCACTGGGCATTGAAATGCTCTAGAATAATAAAACTGGAGGGCTGGGGAGTTTGTTTCAAAGCAATGTTTTTTCTACAGTTTATTATCACAATATGTTTCTATGCACCATACTGCATGTGTGCAGACACCACATAAGTTGTAGACTCTGCATCAGGCTTTGTTCCTGTGACAGATACCATACAGTGTTCAGTTAAAACCGTCTAAGAATAATGTTATGCAGCAGCTCTTACAGGCACTGTCCACAGAACTGGTCTAGTCATCCAGTCACCTAAATTTCCTGCTATTTCATCTGCTCAACTACAGCATTAGATTTTAATCCTTCAGAACCGATGTTAAGTATCTGTAACAGATCTGATCTACTGTCTTGTTAGTCAGTAGGAATTGGTTCCTTTTACAGGGTATCATACCTGCTCCCTGCATCAGTGCCCTTACACTGCAGCAGTTTGTTCACAGCAGAGGAAGGACACACCAGAGCAGGATCCATAGAGGAGCATGCATCACCCAGCACAGCCTTTTACAGAAGGCTTTCAAAGATCCCTCGACAAACTGTTTTCTTTCCTACTTGACAGAAGAGTCAGGTAACAATACAAAGTTTAATAGTGTTAGTTTCCAATTTTATCTTAACAGCCCCAGGAAATAAGTATCTCCTTGCAGTCAGATTCTGCAGCAGAATACACAACTGCATTATACTGCAAAAGCTGAAATTCTAATTCCAGGTTGAAATTATTGTAAGAATTCAGATTTCTTGTTATATACCTGCACCTATGTCAGCTTTACATGTTTCATGGCAACACTACCTTAAGTATTTCCCACGTCTTCTATGCAGCTATGATCTGAGAAAATAATGTATCTAAAACCACACTTGTGTGTAGTCTGTTAACAGACAAGAGATCCTCAAGCTAAGTGTAGCCATATAAAGCATGATGGCAACAATTACAAGTTTCAGAAATACATGAATACACATCCAGATTTCCTCTACTCTTGCACATCTCTCCTAACAGACACCAATGAGATGCCCAGCTGAGTGGCAATCAAAATGAATCTGGCACTTTGCCAGTTATCTTAATCAAGGAGTAAACTGCAGTTTTACCTTCTCACACAGTGAGCACTGGCACCAGCTCAAACTACTGCAGCTTCTGGCTGCAGACTGAGCCAGGAATAAAGCATTAACTTTCTGTGTAGTGACTGTTTCAGTACACCTACAGGCCTTAAGAGCCTGCTTGGGCAGTGATTCCTAAAGTTCTGTGTTTACTTGGTTATATATGGACCAAAACATGGAATCTTCTGGAAAAATGCAGAGACATCCAGCAGCTTCAGATACAACTAAAAGGTTATACTTAAGCTGTCTAGAAGGCCTGCTCTGAGCATGGAGTGCCAAAGCACCAGGCTACATTCACATCCCTATTTTTGAACGTGTTGTTCAGCATAGTTGGTTCAGACACTTCAGATGTTCCAGAGAGGTTGAGAGGCAGAGTTGATCTGACTATTGAACAGTCAGTGATAAATCACTTCAAAGTTATCAGTGCTTGAAGGATTTACATCAACTCCAGTAAGTTCTGATCACATTCTCAGCTGTCTCTGGCAAAATCTGTGAGAAACAAACCTGAAAAATAAGAAATCAAGGTGAGAACAGGAATATTAGTAGAGCTTCTGACAGCTAAAGTTAGCAACACATTTTTTCCTGCATGTTTAAAGCAATCACTACAGTACCACACTGCCCAGTGTCTTCAAATGCAGCAGTCTGCACTGGAGGCTTACCACAGATGGCATAGATGCAGTCATTATGCTTCAGCAGCAAGAACCTAATCCTGAACACTACATTCCAATCAGAACCAATTGCAGCTTGGAGTATAATTAGTAAATTAGTGCCCTAGCATTGTTAAGTCAGGGACTCAAATTTCAAGAATTGAGTTCTCACAAGCATTGTGTATCATGAGAACAAGCTGCTTCTACATCCTCTTCTGTTGTTTTGAACATAATGGGGTAGGGGAGCAAAATACTCACTCGCCTGCTGTGCCAGACAAACATGAAATCTACATTTGAGAAGAGCCTATTCCAAAACCAGATTTGAGAACAAATTACTTCTCTTCCTCATCCATCATTTTATAATATATTTCATGGACACAATGGGATCTGTCCTTCTCAGAACACACTGCCTTCATGAGAAAAAATATAATTACTTCAGATACAACTTGAAGGGCACACAAGCATTCTGAGAACAAAAAGTTCTAAAGGTGTAAGTATAAATGAGTATTACAAAACATCCCTTAATTTTTATTCACTGGTAATGTAACAGCTTCTTACAGATTAAGACTGACTGCAGTGCTAGACAGCGAGTCCACCTACAAGTTACCTTCATTCAGAGGAGCCATGCCCCCACATACAATAAACCCAATTAGTACTGTATTACACATTGGGAACATGCAGTTAACACCCTATTCCGTAAGCTACATTAAGGTCTCCAACAAAGGCTTAAAAATCAATTGTTATAAGAACACACTGCAGAAACTTATTCATGAGGTGAATATATGCATTCACAAGCTGAATAAAAACCTGTTCCTTGAATTTTAGTCCCGGAGTGCCTATTTCAGTGGTCCAAATTTCTATAGCAACATTCCCATTAAGCACCAGGAAATGCTGGATTAGACCTACTTATATTGCAGCATGATTTCAATTATGATTCCAGGAAGCCTATTTGAAAAGCTCCTGTCTTTCAAAGAAGTGATCTTTCAGGCTGTGACCAAACAGCATTTAAGCTTCTAAAGGAGAGAACTGCAAGTTTTTCATTATTTTCATGAGCAGCTATTACAGCATCCTTTCAGCAGGAAACCTGAACACCAGTATGGAGGTTTTAGGACAGAAAGAAGGATACTGAGTACAACCTTCATGCAAGACAAAGACAGACAGACATATAAAAAGGCTCTGGGACCTTGACTCAGTAGTAAAGTAAGTCTTTCACCTATAAAGATCTTGATCAGGCAATCCACTCATCCACTTCAAGAAGTATGTATAAAAATGCAGCAATACAGGAAAACCAATGAGTCATGCTATTGATCAAACCTAGCTGTAGCCCTGCCAGAAGCGGTCACCATCACTGGCCGTTAACCAATGACCCTTGACTACAATAGGCAGCATGTCTTGTATCCTCAGAGGGAGCTACACAGTTCTACCCTGCTCTGTTAGGTATGAGGTACCTATGCAATGTGTAAGAAGTCTACTTCATGGAGTATGATCGTGCTGCAGAACAGTTCCAAACCTGCATTCCACAAAGATCTGAAGTCAGTGGTGAAATAACAGCCTTAACCTGCTTGCAGCTTTTCACTTGCTAAAACATATGATGCTTAGAGGTTTGTCATTTTCTGGTCAAGCTAGTTCAAACCCTGAGCTAGGTTTTCTACAATAAATTTGAGTCCCAAAATTTCTATTGATAGCACGCCAGACTGTTGTCCAAGTGACTGCAGCTTAACCCCTCTACCTGAACTGCTGTGGTCCTACCCTTCCTCATCACATCACTGACCTGCCACCAGCTGTGCCAGCATATACCAACACATGCCCAGTGAGGCAGCTTGGGCATCTGACCCGGTGCCAGGTTTCATAAAGTAGTTAAAGGGAAGTCCCTTCTTTCTCCTTGAAACACTTTTCTTAACAGCTGAGCTACAGCTACTGCTACCCTTTTGTTACAGGCAGAAGGAAATGCTTGACCAAACAGGCAAAGCTCAACCTTATGAAAGAGAGGTCTTTGATTATCCCTGTTACCAACAGTATAAAGCATTCCAAGTGATAAATCCAAGAACACTGCTGAAACTCGGTCTTGTTTCAACTAGATAGGAAGACGCCTGGTACACAAACATGAACATGTAGCTTAGATAAGGTGTTATGAATATAGCTCCTTTTACTTAGCCTCAATACTTTGCAAGTAAACAGGATTTAATGTCACTAACATGCAGCAACAAGTTCAGAGCTGTTTGCATTTATGTATAGTATACATCCAAGTTATAAGGCTAGCAAAACAAAAAGGGTACAATTGTTTGAGCTAGAAATTAACCCAACTCTGGCATACCAAACAAGATGACTAGCAAGGCAAATGGGTAACCTGTCAGAACTAGTCAATTCCATTAGCAAGATAAGTTAGTTCATTCCTCTACCCAGAGAAACAAAACCAGACAAAGTTCTAGGCAAGAACTAGTGTGAGCCATTTTCTTGCATCAGTATTCACAAATTTTACAGAATCCTTGTTTTGCAATCAGTTATCTGAGTCTGCTACCCTGTAGTCATAGGCAGCTAATCAAATGGTAGAGATGGAAGGGTAAACAAGACTACAGCAACAGAGTTAAGCTGACCTGAAGTTGCCTCAGAGTTTGACATTTTAATGCCACACTGTACAGATGTGCAGGCCTTTGCTTACTTGTTTTTTTCTGAAGGCTGAAAGTATGCTGGTTTGATTGATTTCATTCATTCAAAAGGTTTAGAGATAAAATCAGGATTTTGTCCTGAGAAGTTAAACCAGGCATCAACATGATTAGATGATGCAGACCGACAGGCAGAGATCCCATGCTATGATTACTGCTTAACTCCACTGCCACTGGTTGTGAAACAAAGCTGCCCACCAATGGCATCACTGTTGTCACCACTCATTTGACAGCGCAGATTTGCTACTGGACGGTGTACAGTGGATAGCAAGCCCATGACATCAACATAATAAACGCTGTTAAGAAGCTGCACTGTGATTCCAGAGGGCTCTTAGTTCTGCATCAGTGCCTGCTCTAATGCAATCAGACACTCCACCTTCCTCTGAACACTGTCAGCAATAGTCTGCTGAGTCACAGAGCCTGTAGGGACACCAGGAGCTGCAGGGCCTGCAAACGCAAACTGCACTCAGCCTACTGCAGAGCAGATCTCTCCAAGCTCAAAAAGCAGCAGTGCAGCACTCTTAGCCCACATAAACACCTGACAAAATCCTTTAAGTCCCAGTAAAACAAGGTAAGCCTCATCTGAAGTACATAGTATCTCAGTGTCCAGTATAACACAGCAAAACTTAAGCCTTTTAAAAGAGTCTTCACAATTCTTCCATGCAAATACATCGAGTTCCCCTATTTCCAGCCCTCTCAGGCAAGGGCTGTCACAGGCAATCTGTATGGAACGCCCAGTGACACGCTTGCAAGCCTTGTCATTGCAAAAAATCCACAGGCAGTATTAACTATTTGTTTGGCTTCAGAAAGGTCTACATTAGTATTTTAAGTAAGGCTAAAACGACACGGAAGAAAATATTTCAGTGCTAGCATTCAGAGCAGCTAATATTTTTAATGTTCAACTGGCAAAGGTTATTAGTTTCAGAGGTGTAAGGGTTTCCATTTATCTGAGCTTTTTCCCTATACCATTTGGTATATGCACTTCCTTCAGTGAGAACAAGCTCTAAAAATTGAGAAGCTCAGAACAATGACATGCAAGCTCTAAGCCAGTGGTTATTTCAATACCCAGCTCTCAAATTCAACTAGAATTATGACAGCACCTCAGCATGTTAAATACACAGATGCACATGAAACAGTATTCAATACTAATTACTTCAGAGGGGAAAAAGTAAAAGTTTTGTTACTAGAACAAGCTAGACATCTGCTTTAGAAAATTAATCCTTGCAAAAAACATGGCATGATTAAGAGTTTTTTCAGCTGCTAACACTGAATGGTGCATGATTTGTGCTGAGCTCTTCACTGTTCTTACTTGGTTGTAATGATTCTCTTAAGTACAAAAGCTTAAAATATTTCTTGGATTCACATCAAGACCTGAACACTAGACAAAAGCATTTTATTCAAATATTACTAAAAAGTCACTTTTAAATAAGTGAAAAATGCTTAATAAGTACTGACTTGTTACTAAGATACCCCTTGGAATGACCTTTTCCACACAAAAGGGAATATTCATTATTGACCTTCAATGCAGTGAATCTATACAGAGTTGGCACAGCAAATGGGCTGCTGCTGCATGTAATTTAATAAGCATAGACTGCAAAACAAACAATGAAAAAAACAAACTGACCTTATGTTTAGCATGCTGAAATTTTGACCCTTCCTGCTCTTCACGCTGCACCGAGTTGGCTCTCTCCCTCACACTCCTATACCCAGGACTGGGTATAATGTACTCTTTTCCTATGTCGATGTCTTTCATCTTCTGTAAACGCCAGGGTTTACAAGTGTATTTTCACCTCAAATATCTGAAAAATAATTAAATTCCACTTCATTATACATTACGCCCAACACACCAGTTACTTTTAGTCATTTGTTTAAGTTTATTTTTTAAATAAAAGAATCAGAAAGCAATTGTAAAAGAGTATTATTACAACAGGACAGTAATAAAGCGACTTTGGAAACCCACACAAGACTAACTTCTCCTGAACTAGTTTAAACATACCCTGAGGTAACCAAATAGTACAATGATTCTCAATGCACTGGAGTACTGTCATACATCCTTGGAACTCCAAAATACAATTATGCAATCTGACAGATGAACACGATAACTACAGTATTCAGTTGAAAACCTTGAGAAACTTGACTTGGAAGATCAAATCCCTGAAACCTTCTGTTGAGAGTCTAAAGTTGCACACACCCAACAACTTACCAGTGCAAAGTTTTGCAGAACTGATCTCTCTAGAGGTAACGAATGATAAAATTAGTCTTTCCACGCACACTCTAGAGGAAAATACATTCCTTCGCTATAGCATTATTCCCTTACTGCATAGGATTGAGCTATCATTAAGCATGAACATGCACGGAAAGGAGTCACATCTTCATTGCTGCTGGTTTTCCCTCAACCTAACAAATCGCACTGTAAAGTCAGAAGGAGAATCAGAGTCCGAGAAGAAATTCACCTTCCACTGCAAGACTTTGTTCCGCAACTCTTTTTTATTACATTCTGTCCCTTGCCTGACTAACACGACGGAATAAGCCTCATTAAGTTACATTAGTCAGAACCTGCATCAGCAGGTTTGGCTTGGCGCACTGGGCTGCCACCTCTCCGCCGCCTGCAGCAGCCGCCTCCCTCCTCCATCCGCCGGCACCCGGCTCCTCCAACGCCGCCCTCCAGCCGCTCTCCAGCGGCCAGCCCCAGCCCACCGGCCGCCCCCCGCGCTGCTCCCTCACCCCCCCGAGACCGTATGTGCCAGCGCCGGGCGAGGATGCTGCAGCGCAGCGGGTCCCGGGGCTGCTCCCTGCCGGCTCCCGCCCCTCCCGCAGCAGGGGTGCGAGCCGTCCCCCGCGACCTGCCACCCCCAAGCAACTCGGGGGGGGCGGGGGCAGGCAACCCCCCTCTCCGCTCAAGGACGGATTCCCGCACCCCAGCCAGGGCAGGGCGGGCAGCCACGACCCCGGGCCCTCAGCGGGAGGGGGCAGCGCGCAGCCCTCGCCACGGAGGGCTGGGGGACACACACCCCCCGCGGCCGGCCTGCCCACAGCAAAAAAGGCGGCAAAGCCGCCCCCCGCAGCCGCGCGGCGGCCCCTCACCCACACACAGGGCGGCTTCCCACCCCCTCCTCACCCCCCGCCCCGGTAACGGGCGGGGCGGCCCCGCTCACCTCCGCCCGGCGGCTGCCCCCGCTGCGGCTCCCCCGCTCAGCGGCCGCGAAGCTAAACAACATCCCTTATAGCGGTTCCGGCGTCCCCACGGCGCCTGCGCGGGGAGGGGGGCGGGGGCTGCGGCGGCCGTTCCTTCCCGCCGCCCCACGGGAACTGTAGTCCGCGCCGCCGCGCCGCCCGCCCACAGCCCACCGCCCGGAGAACTACATTTCCCAGAAGACCCCGCGCGGGCCGGCCCCGCCCCGCCCCGTTGGGCCGCGCCCACCTCCCTGCCGCGCCCCGCCCGCTCCCTTCCCGCCGCTCCTGCCGCAGCGCGGGGCGGGGCTGGAGCCTTCGCGCCGGCCGGCCTGAGCTGCTGGGGCGGGGCGCGCGCCCCGGCCGCAACGCGGGTGCGGTGCGGTGCGGTGCGGTGCGGTGCGGTGCGGTGCCGTGCCGTGCCGTGCCGTGCCGTGCCGTGCCGTGCCGTGCCGTGCCGTGCCGTGCCCCGCCCCGACGGGCAGCACGGGCCGAGCCGAGCCGCCCTCCGCCAGCCCCTGCGGGCTGGTACGAAGGAGCCCGCTCTCTGTCCCGGCACCCGGCGCCCAGCTGTGGGGAGGACGAGGGTGGTCTCGGTTCCGCCCCCCCGCCCCGTCCCGCCGCAGGCACGGCCCGGTTGGCGGAGACGGAGCGGCGGGGGCCGGCGGGCAGAGCAGGAGGAGCGGGCGCCTCCCGCTTTGGCCTCGGTTGCAGCCGCCTCTCTACCGGCGGGTGGTTTGCACCCGCCTGTCACTCGCTGCCGGTTATTTACAGCCTTTCGGCTGGGGAAAGTGCGGCTCTGTCCTTATCGGGGTTTAACCTTTACCGCAGCTCAGGTGCTGGCTCCTGTGTGCCACGGCCGCGGGCCCGTGACTCTCCTTGCAGCCAGTCAGGCTTGGGGCAGGAGGCACGGGGAGCCCCTGCTGTGCCCCTCCGAAGGGATTCAGACCAGCTAAAGGGCCCGTGAACTTCTCCCAGCGCTTTCCCACGGAAAGGGATGGAGCAGTGGGAGGGAGGCTGCGCCTGGGCGTCCCTGTGTAGCAGCGGCCGAGGAGCAGCAACAGCTCCGCTCCCCAAGCCCAGCTCCCTGAGTAAAGCCGGACACAGGGTGTCCAGCCCCAGCCTCGGGGAAGTCAGTGAAGGAGGAGACGGGCACAGCTGCATTTCCTCTCACAAAGCCCTGCAAATATCCTTAAGAAACCCTAAGCTGTAGTTTCTCCCCTGCCGTGTTTAAATACTCTGTCCTTATCTGACATCTTCTTTCCACCAGCCAAATTTGGCTGACATCTCATTTAAGTGGTTTATATAACAAGAGCCTGTTTGCACCGCAGTCCTTGCTCTCCTCTCAAGAAGGTTTGTGAGAGTCAATTTGATAGAAAAGCTGAAATAAACTCAGGTAAAGATGGGAGATGGGAATTTGGAAGTAAAACCGGACCCAGAATATTTCTTCCAAGGCCAGCAGTGCAGGTAAAAGGTGTCACCACACAAGCAAAGATTCAAGGACACCCTGTAAGGTACCAGAGAACCCCCTCAGAGCTCCCTGACACCTATGGTTACACATCCTGCAGAGCTCCAACTCCACTTCTGGCAAAAATTAGAATCAGCTCCATTGCAGATGCTCTAACATTTTGGGACAGGAGAACTGACAGACAGATGCACAGAAGCAGAGCCCTTCTCATGGTACAGCAACCGAGAGCACACGTGGCTGCTGCATTTTTCTGCAGTCTGTTCCCCAGGACTCACAATCATGCAGTTTCAGATTGGTTTGACTGAGATTTTATTGTGGAAGAAGCTGCAAGGTGCACTTCATGCTTTATACATGCCACGTCCCAGCAGAAGGTGAATTTTAAGGCAGAAGCCAGGAGGCAATTTAGAGTAAGTCTGAACAGTCATTAAACAGACCTTTGTCTGCATCAAACACATTAGGATGTAGGGGTAAATAGATATGCAGCCACTGAGCAATGTAATTAAACAGCATAGACATAAAGGACCAAGTATGAATGATGGAGAGAATTAAACTGTTTTAAAGCTTCAAGGTGAATCACTTGTATTGCATTTTAGAGTGTTGACCTGAAATTGTTCTGAGTGTGTCCTTGGTTCCTGGACTGTGGAAGCAACCAGAACTGCTTTTCAGAAGTGGCTGGCTGTTTTTGAGCTGACGACATGTTGAAACCCGAAGGATCTACATCATGTGCCTAGAGGTAAAGAGGAATGTGAACATCCATTATGCCAAAGTGGTTGCAAAATGTGTTAGGAAAGCTGAGCAGAGAGTGTTGTTTAAGCCAAGGCACCCAGGGCCCTGCCTCTACTTCTTCCGCCCTCTATTTCTCCAGTGCTGGAGCAGATCTGAGAGTGAAAGGGAGGGAGGGAGTGCTAGTAGAAAACTGTGCTGGTAAATAATGGTGGGTGCACTCCACTCAGACTAGCTCTGGGCAATGGCTGGCAGCAGCATCAGCATTGTTGTCACACCTGTGGTCCTGAGAGTGTACATACTCCCTCAGTATGATGGTGGGAGAAAAATACATGTGTAGGCATAACCCCCTTTTAAGTATGTCACAAGTCTCCTCCAGCATTTGTTCTAAAGGATATAAATGTACTGGTGCTACCAACCAGAGGAGCTACATCTTTAGCTCCAGTGGCAGCAGCTAATGCTTTTAGTGCCGCAAGTCCTGGATTCATCCCTGTGGGATGGCAGCTGTTACATAAACAAGGCCTGTACAGTGTTAAAACTTGCCCTGATTCAAGATGTGGGCTTTGCCGTCATCAACCCTGACTGCAGCAACAAAAGCACAGCCAGACCAAAGAGCCAGCAGCAGCTTCAAAGCCAAGGCCTCCAGACCATGTGGGCTAGGAAGCAATACCTGATACTTTTCTTAGAGGCATACAGTATCTGCTTCCCCACACCCCAAACAAACATCAGCAACAAATTTCAGGCAATGCTTGAAAAAAACTGTCTTGAGCCATTGAGGCTGATAATGGAGCATCTCCGAGTTGACCAGAAAAACAAGGCTCAGTTTGTGGTAGTGATGATCTTTGTTTATCCAACTGTCCTACCACATCTTCCCGCATAGGATCTGAGGAACCTGCTTCTGCCTCTTGGGCAATATGGAGCACATGCTGCTCAGGCGACTTAACTGAGCTGAACCTTGGATGGAAACAAAGAGACATCCTTCAGGAGATCTTTGAAGCTTGGGGAGCGTTGCAGCACTAATTTGTGTGCTCAGCACTGTGATTAAGACCAGAATCTCCACCACACAAAACCCTGTTACACACATGACTGCAAAGCAGAGAGTTACTTGTGTGCCGATGGGATCCAAACGCCTGGCAAGCCCAGAAGATGCTGGCTGCACGGGTCCGGTGGGGGAGCAATGGGGTGGTGCAGTCACCATTTTACTACTGGCAAAAAATTGCAATGAGGTGCTAGGACAAAACAGCTTTTCTATTTGCCCTGAAGGAAAAAATATCCCCCAAAGAAGCAGCAAGATGTGATTGGACTGATGTCTGTGCAGATACGTGGAATACCAGGAGATGTCTTAGGCTAACAGGAGCAGAGAGCTGTCACATCAGGCTTGCCACCAGCCCAGTGCCTCCTTCCAAATTTGTGGGCTCTGCAAGGCTGGCTGGGGAGCACAGTGTGCTTCGGTCAGAGTGGATGGTACATGAGGAGGCATCTTCCTTTGACACAAATCCGGACACCCCTGTGAAGAGCTGTTCTTCCCTCTCTCCTCAAATCTCCTTTCCTTTGTACCTCGTACATGATGACACCTTCTTCTCACTCTTCCCCACTGGGATGCTTGTTCCCGGCTGCTGAGGCTGCATTTTCAGCATGCATTTCCTGGGTTCAGTCTCTCCTGATGAGCATGCTGACAGTTGTTATGCTTGCTGGTGCTTTTTTACTCTCTCGCTGACCAGAGCTCTCAGCCATGAAGTGCAGAACTCAGAAATTTATTGGACGGCTCAAGTAAAAGTCCCATGACCTCAAATATAGCCTGCAGTGCTGCAAACTATAACAAGTCTAGAAATAGTGAGGTATGGAGAGACTGCATTCCTGATTCCATATTCCCGTGCAGTGTCTGATCTTTTATTGTCCATCATTTCCAGGCCTCCCTCCCACACACAGCCTATTAGTTCAGGACTTTGAGCTCTCAGAGCAGACTGAAAGATTTCCAGTTGCACTGCACCTACTGCAAGTCACTCTTCTGGAAAGCAATAATTTAGCCTCAGCTGGGCCATATTTCTCTTTCCTATGAGCCACCAACCCGTGTGGGCAGCGTGGCAGATTGAAACAAGCCTCAGGTAGGTACATGTTGCCTACAACCGGAGAGTGGAGAGACATCGCCACTCATTTTCCTTCATATCTTATATCCACCTTCACACTTTAAGAGGAAAAGGAAAATATTTGTGGCAAAAGCATCAACAAGATCACTGAGAATAGTCATTCTTAGTCCATCATCCTTAGGCTCCAGAGTTAACATCCCATTGAGGAGATGGGGAGGAGGGCAGGTGCCAATGTGGGACTTGTAGCAGGACTGTCAGAGATTGCTGTGACTTGCTTAACCATTCCCTGCTTAAATCTCAGTAGCATCCAAACTATTTTGGGACATCAGTGAGCTGGGTTTGTCACGTGAAACCCACAGTCCAGTTTCCTGCAAATGAAGACATTAATAATCAGCAATAATGTTGTTGCATAATAGCTCATTACGTGTTGTAGCAAGAAATGGATATGGTTGTTTCTAATTTAAGAGGAGTTATGGTATCTAATGGATTTGGTCATGGCTTGCATCAAAGAACTGTAAGAGTCACGTATATTCCCTGCACATATTTAGGGCTGCTAGAGCCTGAGTCTTCCTAAAAAATCCTGCTCCTGTGTGCAGGGCCTGGGGATGCTCGTGACAGCAGCCCTCTGAACAGCCTGCAGCAACACCTGCTTAGACACGCCTGCCCATGCTGTGCCGGGCATCTCTCTGCCTGCTGGACCACAGGTGCTTGTCCACAAGACTATGCACACACCACCACACGTGTTTTGCTCCTACTTGGCTCCATCCAAACCCTCAGCATGGAGCTAATAACCTCCACATACGTACTGGTACCAAAACCCTCTCCCTACTCCAGTTGTAGCTGCACAGAAAGGGATTAGAAGGGTCAGAGTGTGAAAGACTCAGTGCCATGAGCCAACCATTTCCTGGAACTCAGCATTTTCCATGTAACTGCTCTGACTTTTGAGGCGTGTGGGGCATGGGACCTTGTGAGATGTTCAAGACCTAATCAACACCCCAGGGATGCCTTTCTTTGCAGCACGGACCCTCTCCGAGCTCCCACCTTTTCATTACTGCAGTCTCATTGTGCTTGCCTCCCTGCAAATGACTCATTCAGACATTCAAGTCCATGTGCTTTATGTTGCTTCAGCACTGAACAATCTGTGTTGCAGATCAGAAACTGGGGAGAGCGGAGGCCAGCTCACACAGCACAGCAGGGAGCGGTGATTTCACCACCCTTCCCCTGGGAAAATACAGAAGAGGGATGTGATGTGTTTGGACCTAGAGAAAAAATGAATATTTCCCTTTCCTCCTGACCTGTTTTAGGCAGAAGGAGTTCATTAATATCTTAATACACCTGTGCATTCAGCTTTCCTGGAAACGAGTTATACTTGCTTGATGTTTGTGCAAAACTGTTAGCAGTGTGGGCGTTCAGAGGATAAGGCTCCTAGGCTGTTCAAGGCAGTGATACCGCTCCAGACTACAGCAGTACCACCCATCACTTTCCCTTCAGTTCATGTAGGAGGACGAACCTTCCTAGCCAAGCTAACAGTGTTTTACTCTTTTTCTCAAAAGCTTCTACAAATAGCCATGCTTTTGCAACAAATGCCTTTCAGTGTTATTTTATATTTTTTTAGGTTTTGATCAGTCTGCTCTATTTCTGCAGCATTTACGCTTGTCAGAGCGCAGAAGTAAAAGGTGCAATACTGTGCTGTATCACACAGATTAAATTTGGTTTGTAAGCCATCGTTCAGGTCGGGAGGAGAGAGCACGCTAAAGCACACCATCTTATTCATACACTACTTGCTTTGGGCTTTGGGGGAGTGAGATACAAATAATACCCTCCAACACAATTAGCAACAACTAACTCAAAACTGGGTTTTTTTCTTACAGGGAAAAGCCAAAAACTCTCAAAGATGTTACAGTGTTTAAAGTGTAATCCAGTGCGGAAAACCAGTTCAAGGCAGTTCGTCTCTAGACTGATTGTTTGATCTTCCTTCTACAAACCTGGTGATTCAGGCAACAAGATCAATTCAAGGGCAAAGCACTTCCCAGGGCCCAGAAACCGGTGCAGACCTATGCACAGTGGTAAACTGTGTGGTTCCTACAGCTTGCACCACACCCACAATTAATGAGTAATCCACACAAATCTGCAGCATGGGTCAAACTGGAGCCTACCTGCTCTCACAGGCACAGCAGACTTGAGCCTTGGCTGTGTTGTAGGGCTGGTTGTTCGACGAAGTTAGTGGAAAGGCCAAACAACACAAACAACGCTACGATAAAGAAGCTGGAGATGTGTCTGGATGAGCATTAATGGGCTGGGGTGCATCCTAGCTATACCACTCTGGCTTTGGGGGTTACCTCATTTCAGCTATTACCTGTAGTCTGCAGATGTGCAGTAGTGGCTTTGGTTAGTCTGCAGCACTAAGTGTGTGGGGAGAAGCTCCTCTAACTCCTCTCTGAGGGCACTCAAGGATTGCCCCTAAACCAGAGCATAACGAGAGGACAATGGCCACGTCAGAGTGGTGTGTTCAGTTCAGGCTGGTTTTGTGGAGCTGGTCTTGGGCTGGCCAAGCAGCCACGGCCAGAGCCACTCTGGATGGAGGCTGTGGCGGGGAACTGGTTTAAACCTTACAAAACCCGGAGGTAGTGGGCAGGGCATGACGCAGCATGACCTTCCTATCAGCTCCCCAGGACACGGTCACAGCCCACTGCCAGGGCAGGGCACACTCTGTCCGCTCCTCTTCTGCCTCTGCAAAAACAGAGCTGTGGGCTCACTGAGGTGAAGGTGTCACTGCTTCCAGCCGTGTGGGAACAGCACAGCCAGGCACAGCAGCAAGGTCACTCGGCTGGCTTGTGTCAGGATGTGGTTTTCTTACAGCTGGCTGCTTCTGCGGCCCACTTGATGGGCACCATCAGGACATACCATGAAAAAACGATGTGTGGATGCAACTGTGACAGCCCTGTGTAAGTGTGCAAAGTGCTTCGTCCTGCTGCTCTCCCTGCCAGCACCCACAACGCTGCAACTCCTACGAGCAGCTCCTGGTTCATGAGGTGCACATCAGGCATGGACAAGCACCACCTCTTTGATCTTGGGGCAGATGATGAGCTTGCCGGTAGCCATGTCTTCCCTCCTGTTCCCCCAAACCCTCCCTATTTCTTACATCCATTGTGAAGTGACCCTGTCAGCATCCATCCAAGGTCTTGGGGATGCTGCGTAGCAGTGATGCCCAACACCTGCTGCTGCTGCTCTCTCCTCCTCCTGAACATGGTTTGTGGGTGCCATGAGCTCTCTCACCACTTGCTCTCATCCTCTGTGGAGATGTTTGTTGATGATAGCTCAGCTGGTCATTACATACCTCACATCTGTGCCAGGCAGGCTCCTGGGAAGATGGAATGTTTCTCTAGCGCCTGGCAGTGCATCTGTCAGGAAGGTAATGCTGCAGGGACTGCCACTACCACTGGAGTCAAGGTCTCTGTTTCCCCATGTGTTCTCAAGTTCTTGGGCTTTTTCACAGTGCATCCTCTACCCTCCAGCCTAGCACATGCTACTGGGGAACCATTAGCCTGAATTTGCCCCCATGGTCCCAAGTGTCCCTCCAAGCTACATGTGAAGGATGAGCCAGCTTCAGCAAGCACACATCAAGCAACCTGCAGGGAGAGGAGCTCTCTGTCCCATTGGAACCACCACAAGCATCATGAACAAAAAGGGCTTCAGAAAAATAATTAAAAATGCTGGGAGCCCCTGGTGGTGCCTGGAATCCCATGTGACGGAGAAAAGGCAGTTGCAATGCCAATTTTGGAGGTCGCCAGTGTAATCAGACAGTTTTAAAAGCAAATGAGGACAGCCAAGGTCAGAGAGTGTTGGGCCTCTGGGACTATTGCTGTGCAGCTGAAAACAGGGGAAAAGGGAAAGCTGCAAGTCAAACATTTCTCTGTCCTTGCCTCTGCAGCTGGTGCTGGGGCTTTCCTGGGTCCCAGGAGGCCAGGTCCCAGGGGCCAGCCCTGCTGCATACATGATGGGGGCAAGGAGCTGGTTTTTGGAGACTCCTGCCTGGGGTCTCAGGGGAAGGCATGCAGCTCTGTGTTCAGACAGCAACAGGATGGGAACTCAAGGCAATAGTGGGTAATAAGCAGGACTTGGGGAGACTTGCTCTGCTCTGGTGCTGGGGGAGAAAGCAGCAGAGACAGTCGTCCCAGGACTGCTTTCCTGGGAGCTCCTGAGACAATCCCCCTGTGTGCATCTTGTTTTGCTGAGCTAATTGCTTTTGCTTCCTCAGGAAGCTCTGCCTGAGCCCCAGCACTCATGCTGCAATGCCACCGCAACACCCAGGCGTCCATGACCTTGGGAGCCCCACGCTCCCCTCCATGTACTGCTACACCGCCCCCCACCACCCCCAGGGCTCTGTGTGGGATTGGCACAGTGAACGGCAGGTGAACACATGTGTCCTGTGGGTCTCTTGGTCCCCGAGTGATGGACCAGAGCCGCAGTGTGAGGAAGGGTCTCAGTATGGGTGGCCGTTGCACTCGCTCATATCTCCTCTCATTGGATCAACCTGTGGGACCATGGAGACCACCGTTGTGGGACAACAAAAAGTTTGAGACAGAGCCTAGGCAACAGCCTGGGCTAGCCAAGGTGAAGCTTGCAGTGAGATGTGCTCCAAGAGGAAATACTGATCAGTCTGAAACATGAGGCTGTTTGTTAAGGCTACAGAAATCCCCGAGCAGGAAAGTGTATGTCTGAAGCAGGTTTGCTTTGCCTAACAGAGCCATGTCATATGCCTGTTCCATGCTCTGCAGATAAGGGGGAGTCCCCCAGGTGTTTCTGAGGCTCTAATAGGAAAAGCCCCATGTGTAATCATGGCCTAGACAGGTCAACTGGAAACAGAGCACTCCAGCTGCTACATGATGCTCTTCATCACAACGCTGGAGGACAGGAACCTTCCCAGCCATGGCTGCAGAGATGAAGCGGGTGCTTGAGAAGTGGGAAGTAGCTTTAGGGTCTGAAGCCTGATTAACACAAATCACAGCTCCACAACATTTAGAATAACAAACCCAGCCTAATACTGATAACCAAAGAATGGCCCAGCCTCCAGACCCCCCACGGGCCCTCCCCAGCACTGGGAGTGCAGCACATGGGGGCTGGGGGTTGTAAAGACTAGAAGCATCAGCACCACCTCCTCCAGCACATCGTTACAGGATGGGAGCAGGGTGACAGTGTTCAATTCCTGGGCTGGTCACCAGCTTCTTCTGTGACAACAACTGTGTCACATCTCCAACTCGTGGCTCAGTTCCTCCTCCTAAAAATGGCATCACTGCTGGAAACCATGTGACAGAGGCAAAGGAGAGTTGCTGTATGAAAAGCCAAGCAAGGTCTCAAACCACTGCTGTGCAAAAGATCCTCCCCATCAGTGAGCAGCACCTGGCTTCCTCTTAAAGACAAAAGACTGAACCAGTTTGAACTAACAGAAAATACCCAGCTCAGCCCCAGCTCCTTGTCAGAGTGAGGTACATGTAGCATCAATCATCAGCTGCTCCTGCTTTGAAAATAAAGCAGCTCTTCACATGGGTGGGAGAAATGAGCTCAAGCACGGCACAGCCTTTGTGAATCCTAGCGCTGCCTCCTCTGTCTTTAAAAAAGCCAGGGCCTGCTCCCTGCACTGAACTTGATACGGCTTCAGTCTGATGTGAATTAAGTCCAACTTTCAATGTTGGTTTGTCGCTCTTCTGTTTCCTTGGTGTGTTGCAGTGGTTTGCACAATGGAATGCACAGAGATGTTTTAAAACACATTTTACTGCAGGCATTTATCAGATCACACTGATGTCCTGTGATTGCAGGCAGAGATACAATTAAGATCAAGTTTCTAGCTGAACACCTGCATCACCTATAGGTGAGAGTAGGTCTGGATGATGTCTCTGTGCAGGGATGACCCCTCTGTCATCCAGCTGCGGGGAAGGAGGGGAGTTGAGCCCTGCCTGTGCATTTAGAGCTGCATGTCTGGACTCTTGCATCAGTGTCAAGTTACTACAGCCTTCGGTCTTACCTTTGCCCTGCTTTGCACTTTATGTCATTGCAGACACCCCTTCAAAGTCCAAGCCAGGTCTTTACACATGCCTCTACCCAAGAGGTTGTTTGTGTATCTGCATTGCATGGATCAGAGCTGTCGGGTTATCTCCAAGGCCCAAGGATCAAAGTTGAGTATTACCATCCTACTAAGAGTGGTTATTTCCCTATATAGTATTGGCACTGCAGCCATGCCTGGAGTCCCTCTTTGGAAGCAGTGGCCCTATGATGGGGACAGACAGCCCCAGAGGCACCCCAGCCCAGCTCTGACAGCGTGCATCATGCCTGGCTGGGTCAGGAGCTGTCTGAGTGCTGAGGACTGGGTGTATTCCGGCTCCGTGGAGCTAATAATTTCACTTCATCTCAGGTGACTTCATCAAGCAAGAAACAAGCTTGATAACTACAGGTGGCAGGTATCAAACCTTATGATTGGTGGTGTCACCAGTGCTTCAGACTGTGGTTGGTTTCAAAAGGATGAAAAGAAGATGAATAATACATCTGTTTAAGGCACCCAAGCCAGCACTCGAAGGAGAGTGCTGCAGACAGGTGGAGACTGGGAAGCTGCTCCCAGAGACAAGGTATCTCAACTGCCTGCACCTAAAACTCCCACTGATGTGACAGAAAAGTGGTGGGAGAACTGCGATGATGAACTCCTCATCAATCTTAGGTTTAGAGCCTCATCACATGTCTTAGCACATTGCATTGTTGCTTTGACTTGGAAGAAAGAGAAAAAGAAACCTCTAATCCAAAAGACTTCATTTTTTTCTGTTTTCCAGTATATTACCTTTTCTCTGGTATCTACTACAGCTGGAACCAGCACATCTACACTACCAGGAAAAAGGTCATTAATCAGCTACTTCCTTCTACTTTTCTGCAACCATGTGCATAGTACAGTTTGAAATATATCCCTGACAAATTAAGAGAAGTGTTGGAATGGGTCCATGGAAACATAAGTTCAGTAACTGGATCTGTAGTGTACAACATATGTCAAGATAACGTGATCTCTCACCGGCTTTGATGTGATGGAAGGGGGCTGCTGAGTTCCCCTGAGAAAGTTCTGCTTCTCTCTCTTTAATAATTAGATCTTAAGGCAGCCCCAACACAAAGCTGTTCTAAAACAAAACTCTGGGTGCGTGAGCAACTGAATGGATCCTTGAAATGTCACAGCTACTGAGTATCACTCAGTTCCCAGTCGTCCCTGGAAATGTGAAGCCTCTTGGGCTGACAGCTCTGATACATGTGCCCTTCATGAGGAGCTCCAGGCTCGCAGGCAAGGAAGGGTTAAAGGAAATGTGTCCTCTCTTCTGAGCAGGGCCTTTGCAGGAAAGGCAGTGATCAGAGTCCAGATAGCTGTGCCTTGATCAAAGCTTCCCCTGCTTCTGGCAGATCAGGAGGTGGGAAGCAGGGCTGCCTCCTCCCTGAAATGATGCATCTGGTGCTGGCAGCAGGGAGAAGGCAATGAGATGGACAACTCTTCCTTCAAGCATCTCCTCCAGGCAGGGCTGGGACTGCTCCGGGAGGGGATGATCCAAGAGCTTTTTTTCCTCCCCTAGAGAAGATGAGGGATGAGGAATAACCCTGCCCCCTGCCCTTGCACAGGAGAGGGGAGCAGCTTCATCTCGGAGCAAGGGAGCAGGAACAGAGTCACAATTCCTGCTGGTGGCTGCTCTGTGTTGGTGGTGTAAGGCCTCTGGGTGGGAGGGAGCAGAAGCATGGACTGGAGCCAGCTAGGGAGCTCTCAAAATGAGGCCCTGGTCAGGATGGGGCCAGCCATCCTGGGTATTTTCTCTGGCCGTTTAGAGCCAGGGAATTCCCCCTGTGCTCCGGGCAGCCCTGACTTGGCACTGTGAGTTCCCTTTTCGTGAAGCTGGTGACACCAGGTCCTGGTCTTGTAACCCTCTGCAGCATGGCATTTCCCTGCCCATCCCCACAGTCCCAAGGTTGCAGTTACCCAGCCCCATGACTTGCTGAGCCCTTTGTCCTTCCGAAGGAGATGTCTTTTTCTCTCTGGCTCAGCCCATGGATCCCTTCCTAGCAGACACTGTTTATTACTGAAGTGTGAGCCTCTCTGGGCTACCCTTACAGCCTGGGAAGGGCTGTTCCCAACTTCTCCTGCTGTAGGAATCTACATGGATCAGAGCTAGCAAATGGTTAGCTGGGAAAACATGGGGGCAGCTCTGCTACCTCCCTACTTGTGCACCACTAAACTGGGAGAAAGGATCTGCTCACAGGCTGCTACCTCATTTCACAAGGCTCAGTGCATAGCCAAACAGGAGTGCAAAGCTGGGGGTAAACCCCGGACTGACATAGGCTTTGAAGGCCAGGGACCTCAGGGAAGAAGGTGTTACCCGTGTAGCAGTGGTGCAAAAAGTTGTATGTGAATAAGGAACATAGAAAGGGCAGGGGAAGTTTGCAAACTCACGAGCCTTGCTCAGGGAGAAAGTGGTCTCCTGGGTGTTTATGATCAGGCAGTTCCCCGCGTGACTGGGAGCTCTGGCTCCCATGACTGCTCCAGCACTGTCCCCAATGGGAAATGTGTTTTATTCCTCAGACTTGAGTGGGTTCTGGGTCATGCAGGGTGGTTGCCTCCAGGGCCTGCCATCCAGGGGCTGGAGCACATGTCAAGCTCAGATGGCTGCTGCTGATGCCCCGGGGCAGGTTGTCCTCCCTGAGCTGACTGAGGAGCCTGTGCCTGCCATGCTTAAAGCTTCATCACTCTCTGAGACTGTCTAAAGAGATGAATCAGCAAAGGATGGAGCCAGAGTGTGAGCAGCAATAGCAGAAGAGCAGCACACCCATACCCCTTCATCTGCACTGGGGTTAGTGGTTATTTGGGCGAGACAATGTCTGTTACCTGGATGTGAGCACCATCACTCTGGGGCTGGTGTTTCTCCTTGGGAAAGCAGCTGGTGAGGGATGATGGAAGCAGCGCCCTGAAAGATGCATCCCATCACACAGACTTCGTCCAAGAGCTACCTATGGAGTCTAGAAGTAGCTGTTGCTTGCTGAGGCCATGGGGCGAGAGTAAAACCATTGTACGGGTGAGAAACTGGAGCGAGACTTGTAAAAGGCTGGAAACTCAGCTAAAATATCCAGGGTGATATAGCCTATAGCCCAGTCTGTGTCGGGAGAGCCTGACACCAGGAAAAGCCCCAGGAAAGAAGTAAATTAGAGACAAGTTTACTCTAGGACTTAGATGTGCTTTCCCTGCCTTTCCCCTCATTTCAGGTTCCTGAGATCTAGGCAGGACTAGTCCGTGGCAGCCAGACTGTCACATGGATGCCCCTTTTCTAAGCAGTGAGGCACTTCTGCTGTCCCTTGTCCCTCCAGGGAGACCTGTGCCACCTGTGGGGAACCTGCTCAGCTTGGCGTACCTCTGTGGTACCCAGCAGCATGGGATGAGCATCCACCAGCAGCACCCCCCTGCTGCATTCTGCTCACCACAAACACTTTGCTCCTTGTAACAGGAACCCCCAGCCCCATCTCCATATTTTGGCAGCTGGGCAGGTGCTGGTGCAGCAGCTGTCTGTCTCATTGCACATCGCATCTGTCACAGGGGACAACGCAAAACATGGGGCAGCTGAGCCAGAGGGAGCTGTGGCAGCCCAGAGCTTGGGCAGCAGTAATGAATCCTCCCTGTTAGCAGGTGAATGATGCTGTTCCCAGCATTTCACTGGTGGAAAGGGCCACCGGGGAGCTCTGAAAGAGGTACCCCAGGGCAGGTGGAAACCCAGGGGGACACAGACAGGGTGGCCTTGTTCCTTTGTCTCCCCTTCTCAAGGCTGCCAACCCAGGAGCCACAGGATGCTGAGAGCAGAGGAAGCCCAGCAGTTCATCTGGCAGAAACCCTCTGCTGAGAAGCACAGGAGAGGCCCAAATGAGCAAAGACCAGAGGAACAGTCAGTGTCCCTGATACCAGCTTGGCTGGAGACCAGGGCACGGGGGGGAGTGAGGCGGAAGGGTCAGGATGCAGAGTCTGTCTAGCTTTCATGTTTGCTGACTTGCTTGTGGTCAGTTTTCACCTGCAGGACCAGGACTTGGTTCGGTTCTCAGGTAAACCTTGTGTCAGGTACAGAGCTGTTCAGGAGTGCAGCAGGGCTGGACAACATAAGCATGTCCTGGCTGTTGCCTACCCCTTCTCCCAGGGGCAGGAGCTCCTCCAAGGGTGTTTGGGGCCACCAGATCCCTCTCTACATCTGGCAAGTGAGCATCAGCCATCCTGGGTAAGCTCAGGACAGCCCCCTGATCCCAGACACCCTGTGCCAGGGTTCATGGCCTGCCTCTATCACCTCTGACACTGTGTGGGGATAGTCCCAAACAAACCAGGCACCCTGCCAGCGTGGCATGGGCCAGGAAGAGATTAATTTAGGCACTAAGTGCATCTCTGCCCTGGAGTTGAGATGACACACATACCCCAGCTCTGCTGAGGCACCAAGGGTGCTCCAAGAACATCAGAGCTGCTGGCCCCCAGGCAGGACATGTGAGGAGAAATCAGCCTCATGCTAGGTACATGGTTCCTCCACGCAGACCTCCCGTGATCCTCCTCATTGCAGGTCTTACCACCCTGGGGACCCCCTGACACAGATCTCATTTAGCCCTGATGAATGTGGAGCCCCAAAGCTATCTAAAATAGGACCAAATCTGAAGTTGCCTGCCAAGGCTTAGCAATGCCTTATGGGCCATCACCTACACAGAGGGAAAAGCCAGGAAGCAACTGAATGCTCAGAGAGGACAACAAACAGAAAAGAGAGAAGGATTAAAAATGCAGGAGCAGGGACTGGGAGGATGCCCCAGAAAGCAATCTATGGGTCTTCCCACTCCCCTGCCCAGCCAGTGTGGTATACTGGGCTTGATGGACCTTCGGTCTAACCCAGTCCAGTCTCATTTCAATTTTCATGAGCTGATTTCAATTTTAAAAGCTCTCCTGAATTGCTTTTAGAAAATGTTTGTCCTGAGTGCTACCGGCCTGCAAGTCCTCCATGAAACCAAAGGGAAATGTGTCTGCAAAGCCTGAGGAATATTTATCAGGCTGATTTTGAGTTCATTTCATTAGCAATTACCTTGATTTGTCTTCCCCTGCTCCTGCCAATTTACCAGGGCAACGTCTTGGAAACTCGCCTCATTTAGAGAGAACAGGATGTAATTAGCCAGATAATCTGCTGATTCTCCTGTCGAGCTCTATGTGTCCAGTCTTGACATGGACAGTGGCTGTGCAGGCTGGATCAGACCTGATTTCGGGTGCTGTTTATGCACTTAGTGCTATGTAGGCAGGAAGGAAGATGCTGTCCTGCCCTCAGGCAATGACAAATCCACCTCTTGGATCATTCCTCAAGCTGTAACCCCTGGGCTGAAACCATCTGGGAGCTTTTGTTCCGGGGTTAGCTTCTTTGCCAAGGCAACAGGATTCCCAAGGGTATGCGGATACCTATTTTTGAAAAGGATGGGGATGATTTATTTCCCTAGAGCAGCTCATTTCTATTTTCTCACTCTGTCCATCCTTGCTGCTGTTTTCCAAACCACTAGCTAAGGTCAAGTAACTCAGCCACAAGGTGCAGCACAGCAAGGGCTCAGTCACAAGTTACTGGGTGCAGATGGCACCACATAAGTGATGCCTGAACATTTTAACTGGTAAGGAAAATTTCAGGGAATACCCAATGCTGCAGAGTCCTTCAGGAGACAGAGGAGAGCTGTTTTCTACTAACTCAGTCCTGAACCTGTAATTCAACTGATTAAAAAGGGTGTTGTGTGTTGCATATTACACTCTTCCCCTATTCACAACCCAGCGGAGACCCCTCAGCACTGCCACAGGGGCTATACAGGCTGCTGGTGACACTGGGATGGTACTGTAGGTCTGTTATTGAGTTATGCCTCCCTTAATTTCCCCTGTCACCAGGATGGAAAGCCCATACTGTGTGCCTTGGGCTGATAAGTGTGTGTCACCTTCCACCTGGGGAAGGGCCCTGCCTTGGAGGTGGGAATGCAAGTGCCCTGTGTTTCTTTCTAAGATTGCAGCTGAACTGTGTATCAGCACCTTGAGTCTCAGGCTGGCCAGTCGGCGGGTAGGTGCAGAGTTGCTAGCGGATGAGAGCAGAGAGGACCAGAGCAGGGTGTCACAGTGGGTCAGTTTATGGGGAGCAAGGGACAACAAGAATCCAAGAGAGGCTGGTGAGGTGACAGAGCAGGGGCCGTGAACGCCTGAAGTGGAGAGGGGCAGAAGTGTGACAGTGGGGCGGGGCAGCGAGCACCAGGTCCTGCAGCACCCAGTGCTGGTGTGGGCCTGCCCACCACCAGGCTCTGGGCTCTCCACTGCCCTCCTGCTGACATCCTGCTAGGACCTCACTGGGGAAATATCTCAGCCTGTTTTGCTGGTTTTGAATGCAGGGATTATCACACAGATTTCTCTCTGAAAACCGAGCAGGCAACAGTGCTGTGTGAGCTGTCCCAGGCAAGAAGGACCGCAGCACTGTGACTGTCAGCAGAGGAGGGATTCAGCTGAGGGCATGCTCTCAGTGCTGAGGACTCTATGCAGCTGATCCACTTCTGAGGGCCAGGCCAGTACTGAAGCACGTTAGGGGGGATGCCCAGACCTGCATGAGGGCAGAGCTGGTCTGGGGCAGGAGTGGCTGCGGGGATCAGGATCCACAAAACTGACCGTGTCTGAGCAGAGGGCACAGCCAGACACCATCACCTGCACCACCCAAACTGGGGCCGTTTCATCAAGCTGGGGCAGAAGACAAATACTACCCCACCTGCAGAAACCATGTCTTCTTTCCTCTCTGGAACTGTCCATGGGTGGGCTCTAAGAGGTCCCTTAGGGACTGTGTGTTGTGGGGGTTACTCCTTGGTGGAAGGTGAGTGCTGAAGGGCTGGTTCACAGCAAGGCCGGCCTTCGCAGAAACAGTGGCTGGACATCTGGAAATGCAGCATGAGCACATCACAGTGAGGAAGTCTATCAAGTATAACTTTTTCCTAAACTGGAAATCCCTGGAATTTCACACACCCCAAGGTGATCTGGGAAACACGTATGTATGTGAAATTCAGGCCGTGTCCTTGCCTCTGCTGGGTCCTGGCTGTGCCCTGCAATGGCGAGGAGCGCTGCTCCGCTCTTCATCCTCTCCCTCCTCAGGGGATGCTGGAGAAAAGCCTCTCCGCCGCTCCTGAGGTGCAGGCACTGCTGGTGCGGCCCGCGCCAGCGACCTGCTCCCACAGCTCTGCCTGAGGAAGATCCACCTGGCGACGGCGGATCTTCCCCACCCAGGTGCTGGCGGACAGGGCGCAAGGCTGGGGAGGCAACGAGGAGCCCAGGAACCGCTCCTGAAGCTGCCCCGGCCCCTGCACCCACCCCGGGTCGTGCCGTTGTGCTCGGCCGGCCCTGGCAGGCCCTGCCCCGCTCTCCGGGACTGCGCTCCATGAGCGGCCCGGCCGAGGCCGCAGGGGCGGGGGGAGCAGGCGCGGCCACGCCGCGAACGCGCGCTGCCGCCGCCCGGCGCTGTTCTGTCCCCGCCGAGCTCCCGTCGCTGCTTCCGGCGCGGGCCCGGAAGCGGAAGGCGTGAGCTGCGGCAGCGTGAGGAGATGGCGGCCCGCGGCACCGCGAGGCGGGGGCCTGGCGCGGGGCCGGCCCGCGGGCCCGAGCCGCAGGAGGAGCCGCCGCCGCCGCTCCAGGCCGTGCTGGTCGCCGACAGCTTCAACCGCCGCTTCTTCCCTATCTCCAAAGACCGGCCGCGGGTGAGAATCCCCCCTGCCTGCTGCTGCCTCCCCCGGGCCGGTTACCCCGGGGCGCCCGTCCCGGGCCTCCCCCGTCCCTGGGGGGCTGGAGCGGGCAGGTCTCTGACGAAGGGCGGAGCGCTCGCCGCCAGCGATGGTCGGGCCCGGGGTCGCGGCGTGCCCCACCGTGAGAGCCCCGGGCTAGGTCGGGAGAAGGCGAGTCCCCCTCCTAGCCGCCCCCGGCAGGTCCTGGGCTGCCGCTGGGCCGTGGTGTCCGCCCAGGGCTCGGACAGCCCCCACCGCCGCGGATTTCCCCGCTGCCCCCACGCTATGGAAGCCTCTGACCAGTCCCCTTCGCTTGTAAGAGTTTATATCCCCCGCTGGAGAGGCAAACAGGATCTCATTGTTGCGTTGGAGCTGTTTGCTTTTTCCATATGGCAAAGCAAACTGTGCTGTTTGCTTTTCGTCTGTTGCGGATGCAGGAGCGGCAGCGGGTTTGGGCAGGCTGGTTTCTGATAGAGGAAAGAGTCAAAATCTTTGCTCTTGCCAGCAGTAATGGGTAAAAGAATATGGCTAGCCAAATGGATGGGGAAAGCACTTTAATTATCCAGAGCAGAAGGCCGTGTGTTAAAGGAAAGAGTGCTTCTGGAGAATTTAGGTCTGGACAATTATCTTGCCTCATTTGCTGATTAAGTGTTTGTGGCGGTCATAATTATACACGCGAGCTCAGGCCTGAAACAAAACAGCACCAAAAATGAATTAAAGAATATTATGAGATCACTCAGTTGTGAATCAGGAACTTAGTTTAAAAGTGTGGTTGAACTGCAAGTCAAGAGAATACTCGCTTCGCTTTAGGTTAGTTTGGTTTTATTTCCTGTTGTTTCATTCTGGTCACCTGTATTCCTGTGGCTTCACTATTCATGTCTGACAGGTTTTTCTTGAGGCAGTTAACGCCTGAGTCAGGGAATCAGCACTCTGGGTCTTTTTATCTTTTTTTCAGTCTCTTATTTATCTAAGTCTTCTTGAAGAGTGTTGCGTGTGATCACTTTTTTAAAGCCTTCCTCTCTGAACTGAGGATCTGCCCCTGTAGAAGATCAGAAATTAGCTCTTCCTGTTTAGATCAACTCTAAAACCTTTGATAAAAGGTGTGGAGTAGTTACTCGTATTATTTTTCTGGTACTACTGATGATGTTATATCCTTAGGTTGGAGGAAACTGTTGCTGATGTTGAGGTACAGAGTGTTTGTTCAGCTATCTATATGTTTTTTGGGGTTTTTCTTTTTAGGCTCTCTTACCTATGGCAAATGTGGCCATGATTGACTATACCTTGGAGTTCCTAACAGCAACTGGAGTGGAAGAAACCTTTGTTTTCTGCTGTTGGAAGTCAGCTGAGATAAAAGAACATTTACAGTAAGAATCTCTTCTTTTTAGCTTTATCACACGAAAGATTCTTCTGTCCTCCTCCAACAAGCTTCAAAGGTCTCACCTGTCGTTCTGATGAAAATTGTGGGCAAGAGATTCCCTTTCAACAGTTGTTTCCTAGCACATCTCAAAAAAGACCACTGCTTCTTTGAAGGAATGTGGTTGTCAGTCTGTTAAAAGGGTTGAGTGTTTTGGGACTGCGTTTACATTGGCATTTAACTTTTCATGTCTAAAACTAGGGCTTTCCTGTGGGTAGCCATGTATGTTAGAGTACCACTGTTTGCCCCCCAGGGCACTGTTGTGCCCTGTCTTGGTGTGCCATGCAGCATAGGGAAACAGCTTGCTCGGCACATTTGCTGCAGGTTTGCAAGCTAAAGAGAAGTATGCAGTCTTTTCCCTGCCTGAGGTACTGCTTTCCAAGAAAAAAAAAGTTTGGGTTGTGTGTAACTTTTCCTCCTCCTGTGTCAAAACTTGACTCACAGCAGAGTTGTGTTTCCCAAGCCTTCATAAGCCATGGTGTCGGAGTCTAACCCTCTTTAGTTCATCTGCTGTGTGCAAGTAAGCCGATGGATAGTGGGCTTGCTGTAATAGGATTCTCCTTGCGTTCACTTACAGATGAGCTGTTCACCAGGGCACTGTGTCCTAGTGTGTTCTTTATAGGAATATCCACTTTGTGCCTTCCTGATGTGTTTTTCTCCTTCCAGAAAATCCAAGTGGTGCCGCCACACCTCTCCCAACACGGTGCGCTTTGTGACTTCGGACCTGTACCGCTCCCTTGGTGACGTGCTGCGAGACGTCGATGCCAAGTCCCTTGTTCGTTCCGACTTCATTCTCGTCACTGGAGACGTGGTGTCCAATTTCAATATATCCAAAGCCCTGGAAGAGCACAAGTGGGTGTTGAAAGCGTGTGTGCTTGCTTGGTGTGCTGAAACTCTGGGCTCCAACTCTCCAAAGAGTGGTTTTTAAAGTTCTGCCTTTCTTTTTCAGGTTACGTCGTAAGATGGAAAAGAATGTTTCTGTCATGACGATGATATTCAAGGAGTCCTCACCCGGTCACCATGCCAGGTGCAAAGAGGATGACATTGTTATTGCTATGGACAGTGCCACAAACCGTGTCCTTCACTACCAGAGAACCCAGGGGCTGAAACGCTTCCGCTTTCCTATGGTGCGTGTGGAACCTAACGGGTGGAAAAGGGCTGTGGTAGTGAAGCGACTCGCCCCAAGGAGGAGGTTCTCCTTGTGTGAGGGCTGGGGAACTGTTCTTGCTGCTTCTTTTGGAGCAGAATATAGGAAGTAACTCTTGGTAAACTGTTTTCTTTTTTTTCCTTTAACCTTTATTTAAGGCTTGGTGAAATTGTGCTGGGACATACATGTTTGGGACTCGTTTCAGAGTTTGAAGATGGGGCAGACATATTTCTCACAATTCAGTTTTTTCATTTAATTGATCCCTTTTCTCCATGTGAAACTAGAGAAGTAGATGATTTGTGCAGTCACAGGGGTTCTCAAATTGGGATGTATATACCACAAACTTTTGAAGAGGCCCTGAGCCTGGCACAGAGGGTTGAATAACAGCAGGTACAAGGGGTAGTACCTCCTATTACCTCTGCCTGTACTGTTTACCTGATGATGTAGTAAATGCTCTGTAAATGTCTGTGGAGGCACTTTCTCCGGTGAGATAGATGGACCTTTTTCTTTTTTCAACTCAGAACTAAAACTGATTATATGGCATTTTCATTCCCAAATCAGTAATCAGTAGATTATTTTTTACTTCAAATGAAAGCACAAATCGTTGCAGGAAGCCAAAAAGGAAAAAACAAAACACAACAACAAAAAAACCCCAACCCACAGCTGTAAAAATCCATAGGGGGTATGGAAGCTATGAATATTGCATTTTGACTTATTATTGTTTTTTGTATGTTTGAAGCTCCCAGTGACTAAGGTAAGGAGCCTCCTGGAGGAAAAGTGATTGTTCAAAGTACAAGCTGTTTCTCGGAGAGGCGCACTCTGTAAGGATGAGAGCAGTCTTTTCTGACTGACACGCAGCTGTGTGTGTGACCAGGCTGTGCCTGCTAAGCTTGTGTCTCAGTGCAGATTGTAGATTTCTCTGATCTTCAGAACTTAAAGTTAGTTTAATAATTTAGTCAATACTGCTTCTGGCTTATAGAAGGCTTTTGGGGTTCAGTACTGCGTGAAGCACTCTGATCATCTGAATTCTTTCCTTTCAGAGTCTGTTCCAGAGCTCTATTGAGAATGTTGAGGTGCGCCATGACTTGCTGGATTGTCATATCAGCATCTGCTCTCCGCAGGTGAGCTCTGCCCTTGTGAGGGTCTAAAACTGAGTCTTCATTGCTTCCCTTGCACCCTCTGCACACCAGCAGGCTATGTGGCCCGAGTGTACTAAGTTTGGAAACGAGACCTCCCAGCTGTGCTCAGTGACTGAGCTGAGAGCCTGAGATCATGGGACGCTGCTCTGTGGACCGTATGGGTGCTCAGTCTGTATCTGGCATCCACTGCTCGAGCCCAGGCAGAACTAGACAGTGGATGCATCGGTAGACTGGCTGATTTGGCACAGGATGAAACTGTTCTGGAAAATAAGTGATTTCACTTTGAGTACTGCAACATCTGTGGAGCAGAGATGATGGCTATGGTATGGAAAAGTGTCAGTACTTGCAAGCTGGTACTGTATTAGGGTAACATTCAGGGTTATTCCAGCCTGGGCTCGCTAACATCTCATCCACATGTGAAAAATCTGGTCTACAGCCTTCCTTTGGGAGTGAAACTGCAAAGTGAGGCTGGGCAGATTGCTTGGAAATGCTAAAGCGGTGTTTTGCCCCTTCTGAAAACCAGAATCTGTTCATAGTCTCCATTAGGATGAGGAGATGGGAAAGTCAACACACGTAGCAGAAGGAATCAAAGCTTTATTCAAGGCAAGAGCCTCACTTTCCTCTACTGTGTAACTCAGCTGTCTGAGAACCACTGAACAGCCATTAATTACCTGGCTTCCCTGACAACATTTTCTACTAACTATATTATTTCCTTGTATTTGATTCCTGGCAGGTGGCTGAGCTGTTCACAGACAATTTTGACTACCAGACACGGGATGACTTTGTGCGTGGTCTGTTGGTGAATGAGGAGGTGAGGAGAGGGTTGTTATGAGGGAAGTCCTATCGCCCTACGTTAGACAATCCTCTGACGTGCTGCTGCCTGTCTCGCAGGTCCTGGGGAACCAGATCCATATGCATGTAACGACAGAAGAGTACGGTGCCCATATATGCAACCTGCTCATGTATGAAGCTGTGTGCTCTGACATCATCCGGCGCTGGGTTTATCCTTTGACTCCAGAGATGAACTTCACTGATGACAAGAATCAGAGTTACACCCATTCTAAACACAACATTTACCGAGGAGTGGATGTTAGCCTCGGCCACGGCAGCGTGCTCGAAGAGAACGTACTCATTGGGCAGGGAACGGTCATCGGCAGCAACTGCTCCATAACAAACAGCATTATTGGGCAGAACTGTAGCATAGGTGAGTGCAAGAACAGGGAATATGCAGGCCTTGCTAGGCAAGGGCACAGGCTGTTGGGATTTAGTTTTTAAAGTGCGCTTGGCTCTGAGAGAGGATGGTAGGTGGGCACTGATCGACTTCTAATGGGAAAAAAGGAGAAAAGCTTGGTTTTCCAGTAGAGGAAATAGATTAAAATTTTCAAGGGTACCATAATGATTCTGAAAGGTGGAAGGCATTTCATGCAGATATGTTGTTTCAGCAGTAGACAGTGCATGACCTTTACTGATCTAGAGTTATCACTCACCAACATCCTGCAAATGAGGGACATCTGTCCCTGGTTTTGTGAGCTGCCTGGTCCTCCTTCTGCCTGGTCTTGACTGGCATTTTTTTGATTTCACTGTATTTGTGCAAAAGCAAGATGCAGTTGCTACTGTCAGTTTGTTAAGTTTCCGTAGAGAACAAACTTACCTTTTAGCTTTGGATTAGAAGTGGCTGCAGGCCTCTAAGACCTATTTTTACCTTTCATCTAACATCCATCGTGCATCAAGGGCACTGGGATTCAGTTAGATTCTTTCTAGTGAACTCAGCAGTGTGGGAGAGCAGAAAACTGCCTTGCTCAACATATTTGTGTTTGGTGATATATAACAGGTGATAAAGTAATTTTGGATGGCGCTTTTCTCTGGGACAAAGTACACATAGCAGATAACGTGGAGATCTGCCATTCTGTTATCTGCGATGAAGCTGAAGTGAAGGAGAAAGTAAAGCTAAAGCCTCACTGTGTCCTCTCTTCTCAGGTGAGCTGTATTTACGTCTGTTCTTTCTGCCTTTCTTGGCGGGTTCGTAGACTTATGCTAGACCATACCAGAAAACAGGACTGCTCCAAGACTTATTGCAGAGATGGGGGATATGTTACTGCTCCCTTTTGGTTTTCTTCCTTTTGTTTGGCTAGGGTAGTATGGTATGTGATCTAGCAGTGCTGATGTCTTCAGTTGCACTTGTTTGTATACAGCTTGTCTGGAGCAGCTGTTTTTCCTGCTGGTGGAGGTACAAGGGGTCGATTAGGGTGTTTCTTCATTAAGATATGTTGCACGTATTTGCAGGTAGTAGTAGGTCCTGGCATCACTCTTTCTGAGGGCACAGTGATCTCTCTGCATCCACCAGATGAGGAGGAAGAGGATGATGACCAGTTCAGTGATGATTCTGGTGTGAACAAGGAGGAAAGCAAAGTGAAACTGAAAGGTATGAGAGTCTCTGGCTCCATGCACTCAGGCTATACAGACAGCTTTGCCTTCCATGATCTTTTGGCACCTTTCCCTCCCCCATTCTAGACTCTGCAATGCCAGGCTGGAGCTTAATGCTGCATTCAGCTTGAAACATGTGCGTTTTCATCAGGGCGAGCAAGGATATTTGGGTTAAATTGGACAGTGAGAGGTACCTCAGTACCCCAGTATTAAAATCTTTGGAGACTCAGCTATTTTCCATTTTTCTTAGAGTAGGAGACAGTGAGCTGAAGCTGGAAGAGATGTTCAGTTCAAAGCAGGTTGCAAGCTCCATGTCCTCGTACCTGGACAGTGTCCAAGGATTTTGTCCTTGTGATATACTGTTTCTACCAGTCTGGATTTGTCAAGGGATCTAAACATGGTCAGCTGAATGTTGCTGCTGTAGGGAGGAGTAAGTTGGTCACTTGTCAAAGCAAGTGAGAAGATAAAAGCTGAAATCTGCATGCATCTGCAGGAATCTCAGCTCCCTCTTGATGAAGGATATTTAGGGGCAGTAATATGCAGGTTATACCCATCTGTTTCAGGTTTGCCTATAACCAGATCCAGTACATTTACCTCCTAATTGCTGTTTCTTTTTCAGGTTACAATAAAAAGGATGTAGGCTCAGAGGGCAGAGGCTATCTCTGGAAAGCAGATGACAAGAATGAAGAGGATGAAGAAGAGCAGAGACAAAGCCTGTGGGGTGAGGAAAAATTTAGTGTAGTCACCTGGGGATGGACAGGCAGACATGTGTTAGGGAAACTGGCTGAGTGGGATGCTGATAATTGTGTTCAGAGTAAGACCTGGGCTTCGTGAAGCAGTCTGGCTCCAGATAATATATGTGTGTGGAGGTGAGGTGAGAGGTGAAAGCAGGTGCTCGACCAGATTCTCTCTTTCATTGCTCTGTGGAAGGTGTTTGTTGTATCTTTGACTTACAGTGATACACAGAGTTGTCTGTGTGTGAATAGCATGCTATGGGACACCAGGCCCTCCCTTAAAGGCAGTATGCTTTGGCTGTTCTGGGTACTGCTGTGTTTCTTCTGCTAGTGACAGCATCTGCTGACATTGCTCCATCATGAGTCAGCAGTCTGCACAAAATGCATTTGCTTCTGTCCCTGTCCTTTGTTGTCTGCCTGCAGACTCTTTAAAAAGTCCTATTATCCTGGTGCCAGCTGTAGCAGTCCCTCTGCAGCAAATCTAATCATCTGGACCTTAGGTAGAAGCTTCTGTGCAAGGACAGATAGTTGCTGACTTGGTTGGGAAGTTCCTGAGACACCTGGTTCATGCATACGACAGCTGCAGCTTTTGAGTGTTGAATGCTACGTCTTTTCTTCATCAGGCCCAGCTGTGCATTCAGAGGAAGAGAGCGAGTCAGACAGTGACCTGAGCATGGGCTCTGAGGAGCCAGACAGTCGGGCAGCATCCCCTCAGCTAGATGACATCAAAGGTGAGAGATGGGCTGTTAAGAAGTATGGTGAGTCTGCAGAGAATGCAGTGAGATTTGTGCTGCGTTCTCTAGGTGTATTGGAAAATTTATGGATGCCTATAATATGTTTGTTTTCTGAGCTCACTTCCTGCTTTTCTGCAGAGTTATTTAATATTCCCTGTATTGCTGTTGTGTTAGCCCAAGACAGCCAAGGATGTCAAAGTTTGCCAAGTTAGGCAAAGATCCTCCATCTTCTTCGCTCATGATCACTGGGCTTTCATTAAAGTGACCTCCCTGAGTTGTCTGTTTAAATGACAGTGTCACTGCCTAAACTCAGAGATTCTGTGAAGGTCCAGCAGAGTTTCCCTGTGTGAACAGCTTGCTGCTGTAATCGGGCTGGAGAATTTAATGTCGTTGTAGGAGCTGCCTTTTTTGGCAGATACGTTTTGATTTTCTGTTTTGTTATGTTAAACTTAACTGTATTTGAGAGGAGTTCAAGCCAACTTGGAAAAAAAAAAAGCCTTTTTCACATTAAAATATCTCCCCAAGCAAAATTAAACCAATAAATTTTATGTTTGAATTCACATCTTTAGTTAGGAGAAGATGAGGTTTGTCTGAATAGGAAAGGCTAGATTGTGAAATTATAATAGAAACTCTGCTTTAAAAGATGGCAGAGAAAAATAGCTTTGTACTGGTTTGTGTGGATAGATCAATGATATCTAGTAGGTTGTCTCCTTTATTTGAATTATATTCCACTATTTATAAGTATAGTTGATGTGGGTTTATGCCGGTTTATGGAGAACAAATCTGTCAGAATGCTTCCTTTGTTAAGGGCATAGTTTCTTCATTAATGAACAGTTTGAAGAATCTGTGCTTTTCCTTCTCATGTCTACCTGTCCTTTCTTTCATTAGTTTTCCAGAATGAGGTTCTGGGTACGTTACAGAGGGGTGAAGAAGAAAACATTTCCTGCGACAACCTGGTCCTGGAAATCAACTCCCTCAAGTGAGTATTCCCTTAGGGATGCTGTCCCTTACACTGAACAGTTGAGTTTGAAAGCAGATCTAGAAAGAAGAGGAGAAGCCACATAAAAACCCACATTTGATTGTTAAACATTAATTTTATCAGTATAGAGCATGAGAAATTCAGATTAGAAATCATGACTGAATGACGACAGGAGTTGGAGAGCATCAGCTGCATCTATAGCATCCTCAGTGGTTAGGCTTTTCCTACCCTAGCTCTGTAACAACAGATTGAAGTGCTATTAAGTAGCTGTGGACTGAAGAGAGCAAGCCACTTCTTGGCCCAGACTGCCTGTAAGTTCATGCAGGGGCTGCTGCTCTGTGCATTGCAACATTCAACTTGGCACAGGCTGCCTCCAGGTTCATGCAGGGGCTGCCGCTCTGTGCATTGCGACATTGTCAACTGCCTGCAGCTGGGGCTGTGCTGTGGTGTGGCTTGTCCACTCTGTTTTTACAGCAGCAAGTCTAGAACAAATAATCAGAGTGCCTTTTACCTAGTATTTCTGAAATACAAACCTGTTTCCCTTCTTTTGCACAACAGCATTCGTACAGCACTCTAGTAAGTGTGAGGGTGCCTTCCCTGCAGCAGCTTGTTCCAGCATGATAGCAGATTTTCAGGACTTCTGGCCTTATGCAGGGCCTGATGCAATGCACGGTGGTTTTATTGCCTGAATATTTGAAAAAGTGAATACAAAACAAGTCTGGAAGATGAAAATCAATTTTTCTGCTCTATCTCTCTGAAGAGCCACAGCCTGCATAGATCATATATTGTGAAATGTTGGGGTTTTTTGCCTTTTTCCTCGCAGGTATGCATATAACATTGGCCTGAAGGAGATGATGCAGGTGCTAAGTAAAGTGATCCTGGAGTTCCCACTGCAGCAGCTGGATGCAAACCTGGACTCCCAGAACTATTTCTCAGCATTACTTCCTGTGAGTCCTGCTCCATCTGACTCTTCTTTGGGCTTGTCTCCTAGTGTGTAGGAGTCTGTCTGGATGCTCCAGGTAGTTCCAAGCTGAGAAGTCTTTGGTTAAGCCTGAAGCCACTTGAACTCCTTGAGTTCATGAGCCTCATTGTCCTCTATAGAAGTAAAAGTGAACTGAAACTGTTGCACCTGCCTGACAGAACTCAGCTGAGACTGTAGGTGTGGGGAGCTCTGCTTCAGTATCTATGGTTGTTTCTGTTTCCTGTGTGTGATAGTAGAAGTGTGTCACTTGCAGAAGAGAAAAGAGGGGGACTGTTAGAGATGTCTTTACAGGCTTGTATTCCAGGAACCTGGTTCCAATCCATCATAAGCCCTGTCCCTGGGGCAGCAGGGAACACTCCTCTCCCAGTGGGATCCTTTCCAAGGTCTTACTTATCTGCATACTGTAATTGGTACCAATTTTTTTTCCAGCTAAATGCAGAGGCACGATATTGTTGTCTTTGAGCAAAGATATAGAGTTCTGTTGTGTCTCTACAGAGACAGGTTTTATAATTGGATGAGAACAATTTTCTATTTCCTGACCTAAGGGAGACAAAATAGGGTAGGATCCGCTTTAAAAAGCGGGCAGTCTTAACAGCTTGATGATCCTAGCTGAAGCCATTGTAGTATTTTTGTCTCTTTGCTATAGCCCATTTATGTATTTGAGCTTTCAAACACTACAGGTTACAAAGGAGCTCTTTCAGAATGAATGGGTTTGACACATGTTTAGGAAGGACTAGTTTAATTTTTTTTAGGAGGTGAGGCTAAAGAGGAACACTAGACATCCTCATAATCCTTTCTCTGAGGAAGTATGTGTTTTCAATCGATGGAGAAGAGTGGAAAACTAATACTTCTTTATGCAGGTATAAGCATGGCACTTAATTAATCGCTTGGATGTGTGGGGATGCCTTCTGTAGGAAACATCCATGTGAACTGATCTGTTCATCAGATGGCTTAGTGAGATTTTTGCAGTTCACTCTGTTTAAATTCTGCTTGCTTCTGCTCATTTTTCCAGACTGTTTTCTTAAATAGCATGTCCTGACCTGGAAAAAGGGAATTGAAGGAGGACTGAAGAGAATGTTAGAGTAGGTGTTAGACTAAGTGGAAAGAGTACATCTAGACAACACATTGTGTGGAGTTGGTAGCTATGTAGGATGGTTTTGATTTTTTTTTTTTGTTCCCCCCCCCCAGCTAGGATATGTCATCTCTTTCTGTCTCCTAGATTGTTTTACTAATCTAGCATGAGTAGAACAGGAGAACTTCACTGCAGCACCCAGTCAGAAGAGATTCTAGTTTGGGTTGAAGGATCCCAAGCACAAATACAGGCTGGGTGATGCGTGGATTGAGAGCAGCCCTGTGGAGAAGAACTTGGGGGTGTTGATTGACGAGAAGCTCAGCATGACCTGGCAATGTGTGCTCACAGGCCAGAAAGCCAACTGTATTGTGAGGTGCATCAGAAGTGTAGCCAGCAGGTCAAGGGAGAGGATTCTCCCCCTCTACTCTGCTCTCGTGAGATGCCCCCCCCTGCAGTGCTGTGTCCAGCTCTGGAGGCACCAACATCAGAAGGACACAGACCTGCTCAAGCACATCCAAAGGAGGACACAAAGATGACTGGGGGGGCTGGAGCACCTCCTCTGTGAGGACAGGCTGAGAGAGTTGGGGTTGTTCAGCCTGGGGAAGAGAAGGCTCCATGGAGACATTCTAGCAGCCTTCCAGTACTTAAATGGGGCTACAGGAGGGCTGAGGAGGGACTCTTTATCAGAGGGTGTAGGGATAGGATGAGGCATAATGGTTTTAAACTGAGAGCGGATAGATTTAGATTAGATAAAAGTAAGAAACTCTTACTGTGAGGGTGGTGAGGCCCTGGCACAGGTTGCCCAGAGCAGCTGTGGCTGCCCCCTCCCTGGCAGTGTTCAAGGCCAGGTTGGACGGGGCTTGGAGCAACCTGGGCTAGTGGAAGGTGTATGCCCATGGCAGGGGGAGTGGGACTGGATGATCTTGAAGGTCCCTTCCAACCCAAACCATTTGATGATTCGAGACTGTATAAATATGTAATGTTTTGCATAATTGCCCCAAACCCCTTAGAAACTAAAGGTAGTGGAAATAAATGAAGGGCTTGCTTCTGGGAGACTTTGTCCATATATATTTGATTATAGGAAAGCTGATGCTCATGTTAACAGCAGAGACAGCAAATCAACTCACCTTTAGTGAGAAGCAATAATATCTAAATGTAATATTCAGTGTGACCGTGCCCCGTGACATGGACAAGTGGAATTTCTCTAGGCAGGGAATTGTGTGGTATGCACATTGATGAAACACCAATTATCCTTGGATTTATCAGAGAGAGCCAAGTGTCAAACCAATTGACCATCATGGCAGCCAGTTTCTCCAGATGCTCTTTTGTAAAGAACAACCAGGCAGTTTCTTAGAGAATCCTTCTCCAGGACAGTTTTGTGCCTCTGTGTCTTTACAGTGTGCAAAACTGACGTGCTGGCTTTCTGTACTGAAATCAGCAGGAAGGCAGTATCCTGGTGAGGTACACTGCCAGTGTTCAATCGCACACGTGATGTTAGTCACCGTTACAATAACTCAATATGTTTGAGTTGAGATGTGCTTCTAATGGAGGCAGTGAGTCAGCCTTCAAAGGCTTATTAAAACAGACATTGATGGTTTTCCTGAGCAACAGCACCAACAGTGCTTTGAAGAGAAGAGACCAGTTCTTTGGGCAGAACTTGGATGTTTGTACAGCATTTGAAACAGTGGCTTTTCTGCAACTTGTGGTTCTGTAGTTAGTAAAAAGTACAGTCCGTTAATTTACTAATAACTTATACCCTGAGAATCCCAAGCACTAGCTTAGTATAGCTTGATATATAACAAAAACATGTAGCTGAAGTGTGTAGCAGCTAAAGCCGCCTCAGTCAATAGCAGTATTAGGCTGAGATCTGCTTATGATGGTTTGCATATGGCACAGTGTTATTTTGTATGAGATGGAGATACTTGCATTCTGAGAGTGGTGAATATCAGAAGCCCGCTAAATGCTACAGAACTGTTTTATGTTTCTCACTCTTTGTAGTTCACTCTTTGTAGATCTTTGCAACTCTGAGCTGCTGAGGAAGGATGGTAGAGTGGTCCCAGACAGCTCAGGAGGGGAAATTGTGGAAATGCCGTAGTTATGATGTATGGTTTGACCTGAAACCACAGTATGTGCTCTGAAGCGGCCCCTGAGCACGAAGCCTTTCAGTGTTGCAGCAATTTTAGGAAACAAGCATTCAGTAAATCATACGCCTGTGGGTATTCTTCAGATGAAGCATGGAGGCTTGAGAAATAGTTACCCAGTTCAGCCCATGTCAGGCATCTTGTTTGTCTCATGCACAAGTTGTAAAGCAGAGATAGTACAGAAAATCAGACCCTTCCTAGAACTGTAGATGTGATTTGAGCAAATGTGTCTGAAGCTGCTGGTGAACTGAAGGCTGTGCTTCTGTTGTCATTGAAGCAGCATCAAACAAGGTTATGTAGGTGAAGATATCTAAAGGGAGCCGCGGGAGGCAATACAGCAGTTCAGTTTGCTGAGCCAGCCAGTGTCTGCACTGCTGCCCAGCAGCTAGCATGTGTGGTGCACCTCTTCAGGTTTCTGTTAGGGAGCATTACTCTTTTGTAATGTCACGCAAGTCAACATGGAATTGCTTATTCAGGGACCAAATGGATCTCTGCTTTAACTGAAACAATTTGTGGTGATCAGCACAGATGCTGTTATGGTGTAACAGACTGGAATTACAGCTTTGTCCCTTGTGCTTTGCACATACTTCATGTTGGTGTTCTGTACTGGGTTAAAATAGGCCTGGTGTAGAGACCGTGACAAAAGAAAAGTGGATCACAACCTCTTTGAAGTTGATAGAGCGTCACTGACCAGATCTGATGAAAAATGAATCCACCTGTCAGAAGAATTTGATTCCTTTCACTAGACCAGATTGTTTTGAGGAGTTACCCAGGTAGAGTCAAAGCCTGGAAAGTTACGATGTTGTCCATAGGTCTCTTTGCCAGGTATATTTTCACATTTTTCAGTCTTTTATTCAATCTAAAATAATTGCAAGCTTCTAATTCCCCAGTTCAGATTTCCATGAAACTCCCAAAACAGCCTCTCCAGTCATACAGGCTCATAGGTGTGCTTTTGCTGGTGGCTCTCTGGGGCTGAGCCCTACTTTCCCCATTAGCACCAGGTACAGTACAGTGCACATTCTCAACTTGAGATGGCGTACTTCAATTCTTTCACTTTCCCAGCAATGGACATGTTGAATTGAGTTCTGGGATTTTGAGTGTTTATAGTTCTGCTTTCTTTATTAATAACTGGCTTTCAGAATCTCAGTAGCTTCTGGTTAGAATTGTACCTGCTTAAGATTTAAAGGTGTTAACAGAAAAGTACTACAAAATATTTCTTAGCCTGGAAGGAACTTGCTAATAGCTTTACTACATTTGATGTGAAGAATTCCAGAGGATGATAAAATCACAGGAGATGGTTGTAGAGGAGGGAAGAGTGTTTAGGACTAAGTATTTTGTGAAAGGCTAAAATGCCTTCTGGAAATACGCCATGCAGCCCTCCTTTTTTTTGTTGTGATACCATGATGGTTAGGATCATTCTGTGCTGTTACTGTTGTTCCTTGAGCCATTTGATGTACTACTATACAGATCAGCTTGTTTGTGCTAATCCCCTTCTTTGTTTCTGCTCGAGGCATGCAAATTCCAGCATGGTTGCATAGCAAATGCGTCTGAAGAGGTGATGGAGTGTAGTACTATGGAGTAGTTGAGCACTATTTCCTAGTACAGGCTACCTTTGGCAGTCCATGCTAGCCTTGGTTCTAGCTCTGCTACGTGTCCTGGAGCTCTCCCTCTGGGAGGGCTACTGCCTGTTAACAGTTGTTCTGGACATAATAATGCTGATTAACCCTGAATGTAAGTGTCTCGGAGCTTCTTCATCACACCCCAAGCCCCTGTGAATTATCTGTTTCCCTTCAAAACAGACCAGATGTGTTCTGTAAGGAGACACTGTTGAAAGCATAGCAACAGTGTGTCTGTACAGGCACGCCAGGGATGTAGTTACAGGAATGCCTGCTGTTGAATTAAGCCATTTAAAAAGATGTGGAACTCTGATTTAATTTCCTACAATGTTTTTGTAGGATGGTCTGGTCATGATCGGGCCAGTGAGGAATTTTTGTATCTTACCCTGGTTCTGATACCTTCTTCAATTGTTATGGACAGGGGTCTAAGTATCTTTATTATCTCCTAACCCAGATTCAGGTCAGTCTGTGCTGCTCTGCGGAGCTTTCCCTGCCGCTTGCTTTCCAGATACATACAAGTGAAAGAGCTTGGGGGGACTTGGACAGAAATACTCTTTGAAGAGACAGCACCAAAATCCTTAAAGACTTCATAAAAAATAAGCCTTGGAGGAGAGGACTGAGATCAACTGATAGTGTAAAAACTTCTTGCCCTTCATCCTTCCCGCCCGTTCCCTGCAGGAGATTCCAGGATCCAAACAAGCCTGTAGGCACACAGCTAACATGTGTAACCCTTTGCACTTAGGGGCTGCTCCACTGTGTTCCTGTTTTAGGGGTGGCTGTTTTGCACTGTCCACTTCTACTTATCTGGTAATTATCCTGGCACTATCTTTTTTTGTCTTTTCTTATTTGTTCTTCTGCTTTGAAGGAAAGTTCCCCTGAAATGTCTGCTACTTTGTGGGGGGAAGGTTTGAGCAGCATGTATGTGCCTCTCCTTGTAGGTCTGCTGTGAAGTGACTTTTCCAGACTCCATTAAACACATTTATTGTGATAATCTAGTGTTCCATACAGAGAGGCAAAACCAAGAAAGTTAACAGATATCCTGAAAGCTGCTTAGTAAAATCAGGTCCTATCTGCACATGTGAGACTTAATAGCATCTGTTTCATGGACAGAGTGGGGCAAAAATATTTAAGTTGTCAGCTGAACTGTATCTTAAAATGCCTCCCTGAGGTAGTTTCTTAGTGCAGCACAGCTGAGAAACAGGGCTGAGTGCATGCATCCATCTCATAGCTCGGGAACTGTTTTGTGCTTTTCCCCTGCAGCTGTTGAAGAATTGGACCCCGTTGTTTAAGAACTACATAAAACGGGCGTCAGATCACTTGAATGCCTTATTTGCCATTGAAGAATTCTTCCTGGAACATGACAGTCTATGCACATCAATAGCTAAAGTGAGTATCCACTCCAAACTCTGAGGACCTGTTTTTGTGAGTTTCATGGTGAAATACATCCTGATTGTGTCATTGACTTGTTTGCTTTAGAGGAGAGAATTTTGGGGTCTCAGTAGAGAGGGGAAAAAAAAAAGTATCTATAACAATTGCTTTTTAGAAAAAAAGAAAAGTTCTATGTCTGCCTGTGCCTCTGAGGGAGCACAGCTGAGGGTGAGTATTAATTACCAGCATACAGCCTGAAGGGAGCTATTATTTTGCAGCTTCTAACCTAGATGCCCTTGTTGTGTGACACTGGAAGGGGCGAGGCCAGAGGCTTGATTGAGGAGGAGCTTTACTTCATTTGTCTCTCCATGGTCCTTGGGATCTAACCGCCAAATGATTTATCCTGCTTTAGAGTGCAAAACAAGCAAAGCTAGGAATAAATGTAGGATTTCATATTCAGGCTGAGCTAGTTATGGAACTGGGAATAAGGGGGAGCTGACGTGTAGCTGGTTACCCTCTTCCCACTTCTGAGAGTTTTCAGTATATTCCTCCTCACCTTCCTTCACAAATATTTTGTCCCTGTGTTCTTTCTGCCCCATCACACTGAGAGCATCTGACTTGGATCGCAAGTCTTTTGTTTAGTAGTGTCTCAGGAAACCCCTGTCTCTTTTTGAAGAGCTCTCCTAGAGCCTTCTTTAGTCTTGGTTCCTCAAGAAGGAGTAAATCCTAACTTCTGCTACCAGTGCTTTTGGCTGATGGCAAAGCACTTAGGACTAGAGCCAAAAGCCTTCAGTTTGGTGAGCCAAAATGTCCTTGAATTACAGCAATTGTTTGGCATGTGTCCATTGTTCTAGGGGCCTGGGTTTCCCTGGAGGCTGGGAATTGAAGTGACACTTTATATTTGGAGTTGGCAGCCAGCTTTGTCAGTGCTCTGCCGCAAGGAGACCGACTGCAAAGTGCCTGCTCTGCCTGAGCACAAAGACACCCTGAGAAAGCATGATTGCATCTTACCCTCGCTGCACTGGGCAGGAGTTTGAGCTGATGAATGACCAATTGCTTTGACACCTGCCGTAAGGCACTTTTAAGAGAGAACCGCAGGAGGAGGGAGCCTGGGGCAGAGCTGGGTAGATTCATGCTCTTTGCACATCACCATTGTGCATATGTGGGCCTGCATAAGAGTTGCTTGTTAGATTTGCTTTGGGGATGGGTTTTGGGATGCTTTCAAGAGAGAACTTAAGTAACTGGATATCTTGAACTGACATCCTCTGAGGCCCTTTGTTGCCCACAGCTCTTAGTCATAACCTGCATCCACAGAGCTGAAGCTGATGGGACTTGAACTTTGACTCATTATGTGTCATAGCATCTAACTGTCAGGACCATAAGGCTTGGTAGGAGAAGCACAGTTATTTTTAACAATAAAGCAAAATGAAGCAGACTGCCTTCTGCTGAAGGTGGAGTTGGGAGACACAGATTATGTGCAAACTTTGTGCTTGGACATGAGCTAGGCCCAGAAGAGTTTATAGAGAGCCCTGTTTCTCTTTTCTGATCGATGCAGGTGTTGATGACATTTTACCAGCTGGAAATTCTGGAAGAAGATGTAATTCTCAATTGGTTCTCTTTGCGGGATACATCTGACAAGGGAAAACAGCTTCGTAAAAACCAGCGGGTAAGTCCCAAAGGTGTTTAAAGAGTGGGGTGAGGGAGAGAGAGAGACAACAGCTGCTAAAAGAAACTTTGAGTGGAGTTGGGTGCCACTGTCACTTTCTGTGGAGCAGCTGCCATTACATGGTAGGCCAGTAATGCACCAGTAAGTGCCTTGAACACTAAGCAACACAACATTGTTCTCCGGAACAGATGTTTCTGTGGATTCTGCTGTAATCACGCTGTTTGGATGAGGAATGGAGGTAGTAGGACAGGGAGATTGTTTTTAGTGGGCTTTCTGTAGCATGAGGCCAGCACTTTCTGGAGTAGCAGCACGGCTTCTCTAAGCCAACACCCATTTGAAATGGGCTTTAGGCCAATGCCCTGTGTGCTGGCCCCATGCAATTCCTTTGAAGCTTTCGTTTCTGGCTCACCAGTCCCTTCGCATGTATTTCTAAGCGTTAGCTGTACTGAGTGGTTTCATTTGGCCTGTGTTGCAAAAAGCATATAAACTTCCCCCCTCCATCAGGCAGAACTTTGTGCTGCAGTTTGGCTGAGCCCTGTTCCAGTCCTCCTCCCTGGATCTGGGAGAGGAGCAGGGGAAAAAAGCCGTCTCTGAAGAACTCTAATTTTTGTTTAAAACTTTTGCAGAGTCAGCTCTTAGTATAGGTCAGCTGCTTAGTCGAGCCCAATTAAAAAGGTAAAATGAGCTGCCTTCTTTATAGCAGTTTCTCAGGGAGTAGGTTTTTCCCATCAGTTTTTCTAACATGTCTTAGCTAAGGTGCAGCTGTCATCTCTTGTCATTCAAGTTCTGAAAAGCTCTCAAACTTTTGTCTTTTTGCTGAGTGTATAAGGATGGTCTGACTGGAGGAATTTCACTCAGGAATCTAATCAGTCTGGGTTTGTCCGTGGCATCCCAGTTGTTCGTCATCTAAACTTTTGTCTCTCTCTCCTTCAGTCTGCCTCCGTTTCCATGTGTCCTAGAAACACTTTCTTGTGCATGATAGCGATGCTCACTGACACACTGTAGTTGTTGAGCATTCCCAACATCTGTTTGGTGTCGCTTATTACCCAATTACATTTAATTCTCTCTGCAGCTCCAGAAGTTCATCCAGTGGCTGGAGGAGGCAGAGGAAGAGTCGTCTGATGGCGACCAAGACTGACGTGGTGACTTGGCATGAGAAGAGGCGCTCTCACTGCCTTTCTGGGCCGAGTGGGCAGGGCAAGATCAATGCCAGTGCATGGTGTGTAGATGTGGGGCCTGACATCGAAGTGACTGACAATCCCATCCTTAATTAGGTTGTGTGTTCCCAACTTTGCCACTTCCCTCCCTCCCTCACTTGCCCAGTGGCACCTTATGTTGGATGGTTGCAGCCCAGTGTAAAAACCATAAGGGAATACCAGGAGGTTATGATACCTACTAGAATCCCTCTGGAGCCTGGATATGATATATTATAAGCTATATTTTGGGAGGTCCTTCTAACTAATACAAAGGGAGCAAATAGATGCAAATGCATACAACACCCTTATAAATCTAACCATCGGGGTTGTGGAAGAATGGTCATGCAGCTAAGTTATTTGGAGCCTATGTTGCTTTTGGAGCCAAGAGAACTCCTGCTGAAGAGACACTGGCAAGGTTGGTGAGTAGGAGGATGTGGATTAGGATCTGGAGTGCAGGACTGGGATTCAGGAGTTCCTTTGCCTGGAGAAGATGCAGTTTTCTGAGGATCCCCCAGGCATTTTGCAGCCTAGAAGGTACTTCTGTGATCCTTCCAAAAGGGAAAAATCTCTTGCCATCTGCCTTGCTAGGATCTAACACAAGGTTGCACAGTAGAGTTGGTGAAGCCATGTGTTTCCCCCTTCTGTAGGACAGGGGATAATACATACTCAGTTCCCCCTGCGGGGGCTGGCTAATAGTGGATGTGCACTGGCCAGTGAAATGCTGTATGGATTACTACATCTTAGATGTGATTTGTCTTCTGTGTGTCCCCAGCTTAGCAGACATGTTTTAGAAAAGTGTCTGGTTCTTTATTTTCTTCATAAAAAAGGGAGCAGAGGTGCCTGGCTCTTCCTACTGCACCAACTATACTTGTGTTTTGCTGTGGGGGCACTGATTGCACTACCTGCTTTAAGGAGGACACAAGTTCCGAAGTTCCACTCCAGAGCAAAAAGGAGTGAATGGTATTTCCTTCAACAGCGTGTGCTTTGTGTTTCCACATGATTTCAGTTATACAAGCTTGCTTACTTCATGTCCTTTTATTTACTTGAAAACTTCCCTTCCCTCAGACAGCAGGGAAAGTGCTGCAAACCCACTGTGAAGTTCAGCAGCCGCAGAGCAACTCGGCATGCAGCAGGGAGCGAGCGTGCCTCTGGTACTTTGTTGCCAGCACGGACAATGCGTGGCAGCAGTAAGGCCTTTAAGAACAGCTTTCTTGGAAGTGTGGCTGTGCTGTGTTCTTCCCTGCTCTCAAAGAACAGAGCAGAAAACGCACAGCAAGAACTGGCTTCTGTTCATAGGTGGGTTATTTGTTGGAAGTGCTGACCTTGCCTCTGCCCCTTCAGGAGGAGCGTGGAATAAGTCCTTTGTGGGGGAAAATGCACTGGAGCTGCCCACTCAGGATATTTACTTGGCTGTTCCGTGGTGCCACAATTGTCAGTGAGGGGACAACGTTGGATGCTGGAGACCAGGGATACCGCCTCTTAAAAACGGATGTTCAGGCAGGGCGATCTTATGCACTCACGCTATCAGCTGCCAAGATTGTGCATAAATGTGCTTGTTTTCTGACATTGCAAACTCAGTCTTGTAAATGTTGGGGAAATAGTTGGTATCTGAATTCTCTGTATCTGCCAATACTTAATTCAGGGAGCAAATAAAAACTATCCTGGTGTTACCAGCTTGTTGGCTTTGTTTGAGTGAATTGTATGTCTCCAGTTGTGGCACATGCCTGAGCAGGGCTTAATGGGAAAGCTAAATAACTCACTGCTGTTTTTTCCTCAAGACATTTTAAGCACATAATAGGCAGGTAGGAAATCAGCACACCATTGAACTGGTGTAACTGTTCAGTGATAACTCATGACCTCACTGTTTACAAGTAGAGAACAGTTTGTTAAAACTTCTGAACTTAGAATCCTGAAATGAGTGAGGTTTGGTTTTGAACAGGATTATGTTGCCAAGATGAACCCTGTGAAGCCTGTTATCCTTTGCCATGATGAGAATTAGTAGGAATGTTGGCTTTTAGGTATTGCAGTGTGCCCTCCTGACGCTGGGGAGTAACAACTGGCAAAGAGGGGTAAGGACAGCTACAGAGCCCCTAGTAAAACCATTTACAAACCAGCTACTTGGTCATTTTAAAATCTTGGACATCTTAAGTATTTGTTTTCCTTTTACAATAGAAAGATAGCTTAAAAATAGGTTTAACATGTAGTTCTGTAAATGGCTTGGTTTTGCCAAGAGGCTCTTGATTCTTTGTGCCACTTAACAATTCCATTTATGTCTTTTCCATGTTCCTTCCTCCTTTGCCCCATAGTAGCCAACTTCTTCATGGTGTGAGCTGCTTTCTTACCCAGGGCTTAAGATCCAAGGAGGGAATGTTGCTCTACAGCCAAATATCTTTGTCCTTCAGGCCTCGGTGGTGGGGTGGTTTTACAAGTGCCAAGAATAGAGTATCAAAAAAGAGGCAAAGCAGGATTCTCGATATTCTCCAAGGTGGAGTTCTGGCATGGTGCAACATCCTTATGGACAAGGTAAGTGTATATGTTTTAAAGGAGCATTAATTGTGTTGCTTAAGTATAGGGTAGGCTTGATGCTTTCTATGGCTTTTAATTAAGATTTATATTTGGCTGGAAGACTAGAAATGCCTTTGAGAGCAACCTTGATTGCCCAATCGTTGCTATCCATTTTTATTTTTTCTAAGACCATAGTAGTAAACTTGTCTGACTTCCCATCTCATGGATGGATGGATGAATGTCACCCAGTGGTTTTGTATCAAACTCATAGCTTCAGCTAACAATAGTGCATCTTTTAGAAAAAGATAGTAGTCTTGTGCTGCTTAAAGGTGTGAGTGGTGGAACTCAAGTACATCCACCTCTGCGTTGGGCTGTTCCGAGATGCACTAAAATGCTTGGAGCCTGTTTATAAGGAGAAGCAATGCTCTCAATGCTGCAAATTTTAAATGTAGACATAAGCCAGCAGGCTCTTCAGAAACTCTTCCTTGTGGACCTAGAGTGCTCAGCACAGTCCCCCACTGCTAATTTCTTTGGTTCTGTGTTCTTAACCTCCATTCACTGAGTGAATTGTCCTTCACAAGACCTCTGTGAGCAGTTAAATCAATCTATCAGTTGAGTCTATTCAATCCCTTGGCCTGTTTTAAAAGAAAAGGCGGCTGTAACAATGAGATTACATGTACTGGCACCCTGGGGGGGTGTGGCACCCCTCCTCTGGGCTGCCTGTGCACCCTTGGGAGCTCAGCATTTCAGAAAATTGCCCTTTTAGTAACAAGGGTGTCAAATGTATATGATACAGGCTCCAAGGTGCATCCACAACTGTGCTGGGAGGTGGGCAAGAGAGTGGCCCTGTCAGGGGAAGACTATACTTCCTTCACCTGGGCCCAGCTTTTGGAGCAGGGAGGTATTGCAAAAAGACTTTAAGATTAGCTCTGTCAGGATCAACACAGTAAGAAGCAGCTTAAACTAAACTTTTCCATTCCTGACCTGGATTCATCTTTCCAGGTACGCCAGCTTTTACCACAGAGCTCCGAGCATGAGGAAGTGACAATCTTCCAAGAGCTGATGTGGAAACATGGGAGAGTCTCATGCCTCTTACAACTTCTGCTTACCTGAGGTCTTCCCTTGATTATAATTTTTTTTAATGTTAAGTTTAATGTTAGATTCTTCACCCAGTCTAGCAGCGCTGCCCAGATAATTGCTAGCAGTGCCTACAGGACTCTTTCATGCATGAGGAGGCTATTTAGCTCACGCCTGCCCGCCAGCCTGAGGAGCTTGGCTCTGTTCCCTCCTGAGATTTCTGTGACAGGTCAGTCTGGCGCTGAGTGCTGGTGACGTACTCTCATGCCCTGTGCAGGCCCATGGTGCGGTTCTTGCTCTTCATTTGTTCCTTCTAATCCAGGATGGTGCAAGTCAGTTCTTGGCCTTCCTAGTAGTGGGTGTTCCCCAAACTTCATCCACCCCAGTTTTGCTCTCAGCCACAGCTCCAGGAAACTGCTGATGGAGACAGTTCCTTGGCACCCCTTGGGTGCTGGCGAGGTGTCCAGAGGGGAAGCCAGTCAGCCCAAGGCTGCTGAGGCACCGAGGCAAGTCCTAGGGGCTGGGGTCACAGCGCTGATGATGGTCGGTAAGAAAGTGATAGGGTCTGGGGAGAGAGAGGGTGGGGAAAAAACCAGAGCCAAGTGGCTGTTGGAGCAGATATGTGCGGAGTTGAAGAGGCCACAGTTTGTGTAAAGGAGGATGCTTATGAAGAGCAGAGGGAGTCTGCTGCGTGAGGAAATGAGGCTGGGCACCTTGAAGGGACACAGTAGTGTCCAGTGCCTGAGTATCAGGGACAATTATTGCATGGTGACAAAGGGGTTCAGAGGGAAGCCACAGCTGGAGAGGAACTGGGGTACAAGGTACTGTGCTCCTCTTGTGCCGCAGAGTCCCAGTGTGGGGGGCCATCAGAGACGAAGTACGGTGACTTCAAAGGCGCCTGGACATGGGAGGACAGGGTAGGGCGGGACATGCCTCATGTTCTGCGAGCTGTACTCGAGGGGCAAGTAGTGGTATGAGGAGCGTGGGGATGGAAAGGACCAAGGCTGCAGAGATGGAAGGGGAGACCTGCCATGAGAAGCGGTGGAGGTTATGGGCTGCAGGAGCCCCTGTGCACAGGAATGATCATGTGTGTGAAGCTGCACCAGTGGGTGGGAGAGGGGATGAAAGCTGAATGGGAGTGCGGAGCCTGGGAGGGGGATATGGAACAGGAATGTGGGTGCAAAGGTGCCTGTATATAAGGGACATGGAGGTAAAGTAAAAATCCAAATCTCTCTGCAGGCGGTGAGGCTGTGCATGGCCGGGGGGGTGATGAGGGGTGCGGTCCCGGGGGGCATGCACCCAGGTGGGGTGCAGCTGGAGCAGCGGTGGATGTGTGGCCCTGGGGAGCGGGGTGGATGGGGCGGGGGGGTCAGTCTCGTATCGGCGCGGGATGTAGCCGAGGGGCAGGGTCTGGGTCGAGGATGCGCTCCGGGGGTGCCCGTTGAGCCCCGGTCCATCCCGGGGTACCGGCTCCGGGTGCGAGCCCGCTGCGGGCCGGGCCGGGGCTGGGGCTCCGTCCGCGGCGGGGCGCCGGTTCCGGTTCCGGCGGAGCCGGGGCGGCGGGCGGGCGGGCGGGGGAGGAGCCGGCGGAGCCCGAGCCTGCGCTCTGGAGCCGGGCGGCGCTGGGACCCGGAGAACAAGGGGCGCGGGGGGACCGGGCGGGCGGGGGCCGCAGCCGGGCCGGGGCGCGGGCGGGGGCCGGGCGGGGGCCGAGGCCGGGGCCGAGGCGGCGGCCGGGGGCGCGGGGCCGCGCCGGGCCGGGGGCGGAGGCGGCGAGGCGGCGGCGGAGGAGGCCTGGCGGCCGGGCAGGGGCGCCATGGCGGCGGCCGAGACGAAGATCATTTACCACCTGGACGAGCAGGAGACGCCGTACCTGGTGAAGCTGCCGATCCCGGCCGAGCGCGTCACCCTCGGCGACTTCAAGGGCCTCCTCAACCGCCCCAACTACAAGTTCTACTTCAAGTCCATGGACGACGACTTCGGGTGAGCGCGGACCCGGGCCCGGCCCGCCGAGCGCCCGGCAGGGAGAGGCGGGGGGGCGGTGTCCCCGGTGTCCCCCCGCGGAGGGCGGGCTCCCTCGAGGAGCTGCGGGGCCCCGCGGGCCTGAGTGGGGACGCCCGGCCCACACACTGCCGGGGGCTGGGGTTGGCCTCCCCCCCGCCCAGGGAGGGGGTCCCCCCGGTGCAGCGGGGCTGGGACCCCCGGCGTTGGGGTGGTGCCCTTCGGGACCGGCCCGGTCTGGGGAGGGGGACCCCCATCCATCCTGTACCCCCATTGCTTTGCCCTGGAGGGGGGCACCCCCCCTGCCTTGTGCTCTGTCTTGGGGGGGGTGTGCTTGGACCCCAGGGGCACATGCACCCCCAGTTACCGCACCTGGGGGGGCTGGTGGTGATATCCCCCATGGATCTTCTCTGGGGATGCTGCCTCTGGGGACAGCCCCCATCTTCCCTGCTCTGCACCCGGTGGGGGGGGCTGCCCTTACTAATTCCTCTGTGGGGGAGCTGGTGGCATCCTCCACGCACCTTCTCTAGGGCAGCACCCACATGTCTGCCAGAGGCACTTCAGAGGAGACCATCACCCCATCTGAGGATCACTCCCTCCCTGTACTCACGATGTTTTGGGCAGCACCTTGCCTGAGAAGTTATCTCCTAGTGCAGCCCACCCTGAGGGTTTATAGGGGGGGCATCCCACCACGTATCTTGCTCAGGATTGTCATTCCCCATCTAAAGGGCCTGGGCATCTCCCGCTGTGCCTGCCTGGGGAAGGTGCCCCTTGTTTCCTCCACCAAGAGGGTACGGGGCAGTGTCCTCTTCACCAGCCCTTCTTAGGGAGCAGATCTGGGGACGGTTTTGTTCTCCTACCATCCATTTTGGGGTGGGCCGTCCATTTTGGCAGCTTTGTCCTCCGCATCTCATCTTTGGGAAGAATGGGTGAGGGGGACCAGCTTCCTCCTCCCCTGCCTCCATAGAGAAGGAGTGAGAGCTCTCCACATGCTGCCCATCTCTGAGCAAGGGGTGTGTGCAAGACCTGCTGTACAGGTCCCATCATCACGTACATGTACCATCATCAGTGTAAGAGGTCCCGTGCTTGATCTCTGGGATGGGTCTGTACAGAAGAGGGTACAGCCCTGCCTCACATCCCATCTCCTGCGGGGCAGCTCTCTTCCAACACCAGTATTTTCATCACTTCTTTGTGATACCCTTTAGTTCCTTCCATCATGTTTGGCAGTTTGGAGGTGAGGAGGTATATTCTGTCCCTTGTTTGGATGGTTGTACTGACTAATCTTCTGGGGAGCCCCTGCTGTCTCCTACCTTCATAAAGTTGGTGATTGTTCTGGGGAGCAAGGACCATGTGAAGGCATCTCTGTAAGATCCTTTGTCTTCACTGTTCTCTGTAGAGTCTTCCTACATCTGACTCTCCTCCAGCCTTTTTGAGGACCTCTGTTTCCATCCTGGGAACATAGATTCTCTTGGCTTCCACGACACGTGACCCTTTACCGTTCCTAGCACTTTGGTGTTTGAAAGAGTTGCATGGTTCTCCTTCCTCTGGATTTTTTTTCCACCTCTGAAGATTTAGTGTTTACAGTTAGTCTTATGTATGGAGACTGGGACTGCAAAAAGTTTTCACTTTTATAGTCTTCCTAGTGTCTTCTTATGGCAACAAATACCTCCCTAGGCTGTGATCTTGGCTTGTACCCTACGTTGAACAGGGCTGGGCCTGTTCAGGGCTTGGATGGAGATCCGTGTGGTTGCCTCAGCAGGGGGTGCTCTCCCCTCTGCAGCCAAATTATCCCAGTGCCCAGGTTCCCGTTAGCCTGGGAGGTGCCAGCTTTCAGATGAGGCTTGAAATTTGGAGTCACTCCTTTGACCACAGTCTGGGATGCTTTGCTTCCCTAAATTCCTCCTGACCCAGTGGAGAGCTTTAGTCCTCAGAAGCTACCCCTTTCTCTCCAAGCAAATAGAAGTCTCCAGGCCTCATTTTCCATAAACTTCCTCAGCAATATCAGTTGTCTGTAGATCATTTCCTGTCCCTCAGCTGTTGAGTAGCGTTGGGTGCTACGAAACAGCTGCTTCTCCCCATCTCAGAGGGGACTGTGTTCATTGGTGGGAGAAGCAAATTCTCCGTGCATGCTGTTTGTAAACAAATGCTTTGGGATCCTTTGAAATGTTGTTCTTGAAGTGAATTCAAACTTGTCTTGAATGAAATATTGCCATGTGGGTGGGAGAGTGTCTGCGTAACTATAAACAAAGTTTAGTAATAAATAGCAGCGTCTCGCATTGGGAAGAGGGGTCTGGTGGCAGCAAAGATCTGTGCTGTGCCTTTTCATCCTCCTGTTTCTTTAAGGCTCCACAAGAGGAGGCAGATGGTAGATTAATGAAACTCAATGATAAAGCAGTGTAGGGAGTTGTGCAGGCTAGCATGGAGAGGAGAAAATCACTTGGGAAGATGCATTGGCTTTAGGTGTGTCAGAAATATATGGGATGAGATTTTTGTTGGGACCATTTCAGCTCATTCTTCTGGGAAGAGTGAACCTCTCTGGAAGGGAGGGTGCAGCTGAGAGGGGTCAGAGGCTGCGTGTGGGCAGCCTGTTCCTTGGCAAAGTCCTGCATGATGAATTGCACAGTTGGAGCAGCACGTGGAAGGTCTTGTATGGAACAGAGGGGAGAAAGCCTCTCATGGTGCTACCATGGATGCCCCATCAGGAAAGCGCTCTTTGCTCCTTACGGGAAAGCTGAAGAACGTGCTGGTGGTTGGCTGGAGCACAGGGAGGGGACAGCCAGAGCAGTCCAGCTGCAGCCTTGTCTCTGAGAAGCCCTGGAGCCCCAGGTACCACTCAAAATAGAATCATAGAATTGTAGAGTCATTTAGGTTGAAACAGACCTTTAAGATCATTGAGTCCAACCAAAATGTTTTGTGATCCCTGGTAATTGTTGTCCAGGAGAGAGCAAGCCATTGGTCTGCAGGGAGAGACAGGGACAGAAGGGCAGGAGGCACCTCAGCTGCTTGACTGTAAATGCATGGGCAGTTAGTGAAACCCAGGAGATTAGCGATGGCTGTATTCAGAAGCTGTGTGCTGAGGAAGGGAGTTGCACTCTCACACGTGTATCCCTCTCGGCCACTTCCCTCAAGATGCCCTCTGCCCAGCAAGGGGGATGGCCTGGCTTGTGCTGACAGTTTCTGAGCTGGGCTAGTTTTGTCAGTTGGGCGATGTCCAGGAGTGGTACCCAGGGTAAAGCTCCTTTGTAAAAGAGACGAGCTGTTAACAGTGGATGGCCCCATGGCAGCTGATCGAGGAGGAGGAGACATGCAGGTCCAATGGCTCATGCTTTTTGTCAGTGATTGGACCTTTTGCAGAATCCCTGTGGCATGACTAAATTCTCCTCTCATCTCTTGCTGGGAATGGAGGCATCTCACCTTCCAGAGTCAGCTGGTTTCCTCTCACCTCTGTTGCCTAGATTGAATCTGTTTCTCTCTCTTACTCCTCCTTCCAGGCTGTGGGTCTCCAGGCTGGCATTCCCTTCAGCTCACCCCATCCCCAAGGCAGTATTACAGCCACAGTCTTGGTGTGTGGGATTTTTCATTCTTTTGTTTATCTTGTTAATATTTGTTTGCTCTGAGAATCAGGGCAGTGATGGAGCAGCCTCAGTGTTTATATCTCCTTGGAAATGTGAATTGAGGCTCCCCGGGGTGGCTGTGGAGTTGTTGGGCTGTGCCAGGAGCTAATCCTACTCAAAGCACTCAACCCCAAATTAAGATGACCCCAAAATGGTGTCACCTCTATGTGGGAAGGAGGAGAAATGAGAAGATTTCATGCACCCGATCCTGGGAAGAAGATCTGTGAGCAGCAGGAAGGCTGCAGGGTTTCGTTGTCTGGTCTACCCAGCATGTAGTGGGCTACAGCCGCAAATAGAGAATCCAGCCTGAGCCCAGAGGTGCGGAGCAGTGATGCAGGGTGCAGATATTTGTGCCCTTGTTGGCTTTGTATATTGCTAATCCCAGAACTGGAGACATGTGGAGGAGCTAAGCACAGTGATGCACACATTCTTCTTGCACCTGAGATATTTATGGACCTGAGATGCTTTGAAGTGTGAATGTGCTTCGCTGTGAAGTGTGGAACTACCCATAGCCTCCTAATCTTGCCCTCATTACAGAAGGGAGGTGTTTGGTGTTTTGTTTTGTTTTGTTTTGTTTTTTTTTATTCAGTGTTTTACAGGCAAGATCTGTGTGCTGGTCAGCAGGAGAGAGCCTTAAGATCAGTGCAGTGCTGACTGCTTGTGAGATCCATGTTCTCCATCAAGCCACCCACAGGTTTTTCATGAGGTTTTGTTTTAATTTCTGTCTTTTTTGTTCCTAATTTGTAAAATGGAAATTCTAACAGTGCTCCTGTGCCTTGTCCACTTGACACGGTGAGGTTTTTGGGCAATTGTGGATTTAGCATGACAGAGCTCTTGGTTCCGTAGAGGTTCTGCAAGAACAGTACTGTAAATTCTCCTGGGGACCTGTGCAGTGGGAAGGGAATAACTGCACTGATGGTCTGTGGTCATTTGTAGTTTGCTGAGACATGGGCTTCAGTGATGCATAGTTACCTCCTGCCTAGATCCATTGTGAGAGATGTACCTGTCCCTAGGCAGCATGGATCTTCTCGCTAGCCAGGTTGTGTGCATGTTTGCCCCAGCTGAACTACAGGTTTGACTTTTCATCTGGCCAGGTGACTGGTACAACTAGTAGCTGTAGTCTTATATCGGTTGAAATGTGATTTCTTTTGACTCATTTTTTGCTTGTAATTGATGCTGTTCATTTTCTATCAATTGAAAGGTATTGCTACAGGGGCATGCTGAAGTTTAAATTAAACTTTTCAAAGCGTTTTCAGTTGAATGAGTGCAATTTGTGCATCCAGGTAAGTCCTTATCACCTGGCCTGAAGTTCTGTCTCACGTTCCCATAAATTCCCATAAATTTCTTCTGCGTGTGGAGAAAGCACTTGGGTGATCCTTGTGCTTATCTCCACTTTGCCACCTCTCCTCTTCCATGCTGGAGAGCAGAAGGGCCCACTTCTGCGACCGGATCATCTCCCCTCTCCCCATCTCACCTACCTGTTCCACGTTGCCAAGAGGACACCAGCGATTTGAGGTACAGTGGTGGGATGGTGCTGCTCCTCCTCCCACCGCTGCTGGTTTCTCCCTCTTGCAGGTCTCTATTCCAGTTTTAACTTCAGAGCTGTAGTGGGTGATTCCTAGGTCTCAACTGTCAAGTGAAAATCGGTATCCAACTCATCACTAGCCCAGTGTCTAATCTAGACCTGCATAATTATCACCTGCTCTCCAGAGCTTCGTATGAGGCAGTGATTAGGGCAACACTCTGGAGGCAGAACAAAGCGGGCGCCGCTGGAATTCCCAGCGCAGGGGTCAGATGCCGTTGGTATTTGGCGACCTCATGTCCTGCACATGTGCATGGGGAAATGCGTTGATGTTCACTGAAAGGCTGGGTGATTTATTTTTATTGCAGGGTCTTTTTGAAATTGATGCCAGCAGTGACTGTCCTTCTGGCTTGAAGTGTTTGGAGCCGGAGAAGGGATCCTAAACTTAATAAGCAGTGTCAGTCCTTAAGCAGTGGTGAGCTGCTGGCATGGTGCCCCTGCCTTTTCTGCCAGCTCTTTGTAGCATGAGTTGGGGGAGTTGTTTTATTTTGATTTTTGGAACTTTACTTTTTAAATTTTGAATTGAAAACTCTGTGGTCTGCAGATGACCTTTGCTGATCCCATGCCCCTGATGGAGAGTGATTCCACTTCAGCCTGGATTTCATGGAGGGAGATGTTAGCAAGAGGTCTGTGAACAAAAGGGCCTCCAGGACTGCGTGTGACTCCCTTGCATGCACACGTCCTTCGTGGTGCTTCTGTTCAAGTGACAGCATTGGCCTGGTTGTGAGGTGGTCATCACTTTTCTTCATTTTCTGGCCAGTCCCCGTCCTTTCTGTGTGGAGGGCAGCACTTAGCCATGTGAAATGCCACAGCTTTCCATCTCTTGTGCTTCCTGCTCTAGAGGGTGCATGGTTCCCTGCCTGCTCACATGAGATGTGCTGCCCCAGGTCCACCGGAGGTTATTTTTTGGACATTTTGCATGTAGGTTACTGCAGCCTGTGCGTCTCTCTCCTGGGCTGCTGAGGATTTGGCAGAGAGCTGCTAACCACTGTCTGTGCTTGTGGTGGGAAGTTCCTGTAATGCTGCCCGTGCTGGGGGGTGGCCCGTCGACACTGGAGCTGATCCTGGCTGTAGCTGCTGCTGGAGGCTGTTTCCAAGTGTCGTGGTGGTGGTGGTGGTGGTGGGCTGCAGCAGTGCTAGGGCTGGGGTGCAGATGGACAGGGTTAGTTGATGGTATTTGCTTTTTCCCTGGGTTGTATTGTCTGTGCCTGGCAGTGTGTGTCCTGCTGTTCAGACCCAGCCATTAGTGACTCCGTAGGTGTCCGGCTTTGTCTGTTGTGGTTGGAGCTGTGCTCTGAAGGCCACATTGGATGGCAGTCACAGCCTGGTTTCTTTGCCCAGGGGTGGTGTTTGGAAAGCCAAGTTAGCCAAATCGGGCTGCAGACCAATTTCCCTAAGGCCTTGTCTGTACTATGCAAACAATGAAGCTTTACAACAGCTATTGAACTTGTTTGCAGCTCGAGCTGGTCAGAATTTTTTTTGACTGAATGTATTTTCTCCCAAAATATGGTGTTATATTGAAGCCAGCATTTTTCTTGGAGAGGTATTGTTTTCAATTGTGTTTTTCATGGGAATGTTTCTTAATTTTAAGCCTCCCTTGTCATCTCTGAAAAAAAGAGAAAGAAAGGTTAAGAAACCTTTGCCCATCCATGAGAACACAGCTGTGTTTTGAAATCATCTGAAGGACTCTGGTCCTCCAAATTCCTGCACAGAGCAAAAACCTACCTACATGTCTCAGGAATTGCTGTGAAGTAAATCTGTGCACCCTGACTGTGGTGCAGCTGTGCCCCAACGTGGTTCAGCCTCTGAAGTCAAGGCCAAACATTGTTAAAAATGGCTCATAAACCACCATAATTAGGGTTGTGACCTGAACATTGTTCGTTGTTTTGGTGTGATAGTGGCGGCCTCACTGCTCAGTCATCTAGTTCCCACTGAGATACAACATTTGAGAGTTTCATCTAGAAGTTGGCTGCTCCTGAATCCCAGACCTTGGCTCACCCGCAGACTGGGTACTGGATCGTCTGGGTGGTGGTGTGAGGAGTGATGTTTCTTCCTGTGCAGCTGTGGTGAGAGCAGGACAGGCATCTGGGGAGGCAGCGTTTCATAATGGACTCTGAGAGGAAGGTGCTGGCTTGCAGGGATGGAGGCAGATAGCCCATGAGCCCAGAACCCATGTGCTCAGAGCACTGAACCTTCAACAAGTCCCTCTTCAGCGTGCTCCTGGCCTCCTTCACCTGTGATTTCCCCACCTGCTCTCCCAGCAGGCAGAGACATCTGGGTCTGCAGCATGGTGGCCTGAACCCTTGAAGGTGGAGGTAGTTACCCACCACCGTGTGTTTGGGGATGCTCAGGGAAGAAGGATGCTGTGAGTATAAACAAAGAAAATCTGGTTTCCCTCGCAGTTTTTCTGCTGCACAGATGTGTTTGGCTTCAATCCTCTCTCGGGGTGGGCATCAGGCCCTCCATCTAGATTTGAAGGCTGTATATGTAGAGGTGTAGGGAGCACAATTGAAATTCCTCAGGTCATTTTTGAGCTCATGGTACTTAAGGTGGTGGGAAGCCTCTTGCATGTCTGCATAGCAGTGGCTGAACTGTTCTGAGCTGAGGGTATCTGCTGTACTGAAGTGCTATTCCTCCACCCTTGACTGCATCCAAGTAGATACAACAATGTTGTGGTTTAGGATATTTGATCTATGTAAAAGCCCATGAAGAAGAGCTGGGCTTGCAGAACACAGCAGAGTCTGTGCCTGCAGGAAATTGCCTTCATGTTGTCACACCATTTTTGCATCTTACTGCACATCTGATGAGGCAGCAGTCAGGGCTGTGTGTTTTTAGTGTTTCCTATTGATTTCCTCCTCTCTCCATCCCTTGTTTGTTATTCGGAGCCTGCCCTTCTGACCTGTGCTAGATGCATGGTGGTTTTCCAGAAGGGGGATGTGGTACCACGTGGCTGTGTTACTGTTTGTCTCAGTGGTGCTGGCTTGTTAGGCAGCAGCTGGCAAGTTAAATAAAACTTAATCCTGCCGGTGGCTGCTGTTGGAAATTTTTGGACCAAATCCTTTTGTGAAGGCTTTTTGGAAGACATTGAAGTAAGGTACAAATCTGGGAATTAGTTTAATCTCTGTGACTTTGCTTTGTGTGTGTGCTTATCTATGTAATGCCACAGTGGCCTTAGGAGAGTATGTGAGCTCTTGGGCTGTGAATATCACTGTCTCCCAGGGCTGCATTAGCTTGCAGAGCTGAAGTATTAGTATCTCTCTGAGCCCCTGCTCTGAAGCTCTTGGTTTCACTTGTTTCCCTCGTGGTGTTGTTACTGCTGTAGCACTAATATTGAGCCCATCCAGGAATGGGCTGGAATTCTCTGGAGGCTTTGGCAGGCAGAAATGCCTGGTGCTGACCTTCCTGTGCCATGTAATCCTGTATCACAGCAGAGGGTTGGGACTGTGGTGGTGGTTGTATCAGTTATTTATTAAAGGAGACATGCCAGGGGCATTGTTTTTCCAGTCACAGCTAGCTATTGAAGGCAGCAGAAGCAGCATTTGGGTACCCTGCCACTAAGTCTTCTGTGTAGGTTATCCCCTCACTGAGGCATCTGTCCATGTGTCTTGTTTGCTAAAATTTACCATCTCGTGGGAACTGGAGGAAAAGAAGATACAGTGAGCAGTGACTTGAATCACTGCAGTGGGAGTCCACCCTTCTGGTCCTGGCTGAAGATGTGAGCTGAAGGAGGGGGGAAGGCTTCCTCGCATGACTTGGAGCAGAGATCAGTTTCTGGGAGAGCTGGCACCAGCTGCTGTGTGGGAAGGTCTTTTCTCTGCTGGTTTTTGACCTGCCCCTAGGGTTTGGAGAGGAATTTATTTGCTACGTGGCCCCTCTGATCACTGGCAGCTGTCTCTGTGATAGGCTGGGAATTTGGGATCTGGGTAACAGAGGCTGTAGGATTTTCCTTGTTTTCTGATGGCTGGCAGCTCCTGCCATGAGCAGACTGGTTCTGAGGACACTGAGAGTCTGCCAGAGGGGTCTGTGTTTTGGTAGCTCTGTCTCTGCGTGGATTATCATAGTGGGGAAGCTGGTGCTAGCACAGTAGCCTGCCCACTCGCTGGGCTTCAAGTTTTTTTTCCCTCATCATTGCTTTGACCTACTCTGACCTGCTTGAGATTCATGGTCCTTTTGTGTCTCACCATCTGCGAGCAAATAGGTTGTCCCCTGTACACTGTGCTGTGCCACGCGCTCTTGCTGACAACCAGAGCAGTGTCAGAAGTGCAGTGACAAACCTGGCTTTGTGGCCCGACGTGATCAGCAGGGCAGGGGCAGGGAGAAGGCTGCTGCTGTGCTGATGGCTGTTAGCTGGGTTGGCCTCAGGGTGCAGCAGCTTCTCAAATTGAAGCTTTTTTCAGAAGCTGTGATGGGTATGCAAACTCCGTACTTCTGTTTGCATATGGCTAACAAGCTGTCCCAGTTCATTCAGCCTTGCCTAGCTCAACCAGTATTTTAGTGCCATTTGCGAAGAGATTTGCCTGTGGGCCCAGCTGAGGCTGTGCTATACTGGAAACCCATATAGGGGTTTAATGCAGGAAGTCTTGCCATTGCACTGTGTTCATTTGAATTTTTTCTTACTGGCTTTTGTAGCTCTGAGAAGGGTGGATTTTCATGGATCTAGCTGCACAGCTGAGTCCCTTATGGCAGACCTCCTAGTTGCCTTAGACCTGAAGCTGGTAAATGCACCTTTGGGTCTTGAAGGGGCTTCTCTGAGATGGACTTTCCTTCCAGAATGAAAATACTTAATTTCAGCTGAGGCCAAAAGGTAGTTTAGTTTGGGAAAACTCTTAAGACTCTTCACTGCCCAGGCATCCTGGAAGCAGCAGAGGCATTTTGGGTTGGCAAAATCTGCTTCAGTTTAGGGTATGCTCTGTCTGGGTTTCCTTGGGGCAGCTCCAATTTACTGCAGAGGTATGTAATATCTATACAGGGTATGTGCATTGAGTCTGATGTGTCTGTGCTTCTGATTCCCCCGCATAGAAACACAAGAGCCTACTACAGCAGTCTTTTTTTTTTTTTTAAATTGCCAGCGTGGGACACTGAAAATATTTTGGTGCCTTCATACAACATAACCTTTGGTGCAGTTGGTACCTGTGCTGTGGTAGCAGGAAGCTGCATGGTACACATGCTCTCCCATGTAGTGAGATGTGGAGACTGGCCATGTTATCCGCAGGAACCAGGTGAGCTCCTGGTCGGTCAACACATGGTGCTGGCACAAAGTGCTTGTGGTGACTTTACATCTGACTAAAGGAGACATGCTGCAGGGGAATCGATGTCAGTATCGCAGATAATTAGGAAGCTCAAAATCAGGATCTTGTTGCAACTTGATTTATCAGCAGATCCACAGACATGGGAAATGGCCCTGTTGCAGTGATAACATGTGACGAGTCTTTCTGGGCTGCCATTGAGAATAGTTAATGTGTAGATTGACCAGTTCAACACAGTTACCAAGCTCATGGGATATTTACAGACTGCAAACTGGTTGTGCTGCCTTGCACTGCGCTTCTCAATCTTTGAAGGACCTGTGAGTTGGTAGTTGTGGCTTTGAGACCCTCCACAAGAGAAACATTTCATGTCACATGGGATAGTGACTTCTGGAGGTCACTGGCCATTATCCAGCCTTTGGTGCAGTTGTCAGAGATGGCAGGTGGGAAGGCTTTGAATGGTATGCAAAAGGGTCAGGCCCAGGAGTTCACAGTGTCAAAGAGGAGCAGCAGCTCTGGGTTGGACTTGGTTCTGAAGAGATGGGCTGTGTTGCTGTTGCACTGTCCTCTTCTAAATTGTGGGGAAACTTATCCTCCTGTTGAAAAGGCTGCTGATCCTGGTGTAGAGGTGAGTCCTGGCAGGATCTGGATGAGGTTCTGTACATGGCACCTCATACAGACTATGGACTAATGCCAGTCGTCCCTTATAGCTGGGCTGCTGAAACAGAAAAGCCTGACTGCTTGTAGAAAACGCCTGCCTTCCAGATCAAGACCACGGTCTGTACCCAGTGTCAGTAGATCCCTGATGCTCCTTTGGAGGAGTCCTAGGTAGGCGATGGTCTCCTGCCTGCCTAGGTATTGTTTTGTCCAATGGAACATCCATCAGGTGTCAGCAGGAGTCCTGTGGGCCAGGGCTTTCATAAAGGAAGGGAAAAGAAATGAGTATATTTGTTGCTGTTGTAAAACAGCAGCACAGTGGAGACAGCTCATATTTTCCCTGCTTCTTGGCTAATCAGATCATTTTAATTTACAGTAATTGATTGGCTCCTGCTTTATGGCTCTCATCCGCTTTCTGGACCTCTGGCTGAGTGAATTGTGTACCAGCACATGCATGGTTTGGTTAGGACTGGAGCATCTTTCTTGTCTCTTTTTTCCCAGCAGTTGAACAGTATTTGCTTATTTGCTGGGTGACAGCCGGAGGGCAAGCTTGGCTGGCCTGGTAAAGGATGCTTGGTAGGAGATTGATCATTGTATTCTTCAAGGTCTTGGCCCTGCATCTTGAAAAGAGTTTGGTGAAGATGACTGGTAGTAGCTGAAATAGATGAAATATATAAAAGGCTATGAAAATGTACTTTATTCACTGCCTTTGTACAGTGAATTTCTTGTACCATCCCCTGCACTGACACCATCAAAAGCTGGAGACCAGGTGAAACAGCTAGTCTTCCTCTACCCTTGGTTGGTTTTGTCTACTGATAGACCTGTGTAGGAGGTGATCATTTAAATGATTCGTGTTCTTCCTGGCTTGCTGACACTTTTCTGAGAGTGAATTGAATACTGTGGGTTGCACCAAAAATTATCCAGGCTCCAAAGGTGAGGAAGAGAAAGAACATGCATCCCTGTCCCAGCGATGGTCAGAAATGGTCCTTACAAGCATGCAGGCCCCTCGTGGTGTCTGCTGCCTCCTGCAGTTTAGGACTAGAGGGATGTAGGATGTCCCTTTTTTTGGAGTGCTGCAATAGCTTGGGAACAAAGTTCTTTCTTTGCCACCATGTAGCTGTTGTGACTCTGAAAGGCTTTTCTTTGCGTGAGTCCTTCTCATTGTCTTTGGCAAATGTTTTGTGGTGGAACATAGTTTTGAGCTTTATTAACTCCCTGTTGGTTTTATAGGGGTTCTCTGTATGTCTTAGAGACCCAGCTAGCAGAGATGTTGCTGATGGTAGCCCAGCTGGATGTGAAGAATAGGTGCAGTCATCTATCTAGAGCCTGTTACACTTCAAGGCCCCTTCCCACTCGGTAGTAGATTGGGCTGGTTTCCTTGGGAGACTCTTGCAGAGTTGTTTGTGCTAGGAGAGTAATGTGAGCTGGTCACTGTCTTGAGGGCAGGACATCTGTGGAGGCTGCTTTGTCATCTCCTAGTGGAGATCTGTCATTAAATACAAATTAATTGTTAACATGATGGGGGAAACGAACCTCACTCCTCCCCACAGACATCTGCCTCAGTCTGTGCCTTCCCAGACCTGCTCTGGAGGTGGCCGGCCAGCAGAAAGGTGCTCCAAGAGCAGAGGGTTGGTGCTGGGCAGGGCTGCTGTGCTGGCAGCCTGGGACAAGGGGGTGCTGGCGAGCACGCTACTCTGTGGCAGCTCCCTGCCTCCCCAGGTGTGGAAGTTCAAGCTTTCAGACTTTGTTTCCCACCCTCCCCCTCTTCCCGTTTTCCCCCTCTCTTCTCTCCTTGCTCTCCCGCTGAGTTGATGCTTTTCCAGGAATGAGCTGTACTGCTGGCCCAGCACATTCCACAGCAGCAGCGCTTTCTTGGCAGGAGCCTTGCTTGCTGTTAAGAAAAAGCAGGACTGACTTGGCGTCCCTCAGCTGAGGGCCAGAAAAGGAAGGCCTGGTCCTACGCTGCTCATGGTGCATGCAAGCCTTCACAGACATCATGGCCCTCTCCCTTGACTGTTGTGTATGTGCTAACATCACACCATCCCCCCGGCAGCCATTTGCAGCTCCTCACTGTCGTATTAACTGGCATGAAGTCCCTGGGCATTGCAAGGGAGACTCTTGCCTTTCTGACCAACCTAGAAAGGGGTGAGTGACTTCTGTGGAGAGCTGCAAGGAATTCCCTGTCGGGCCCAGACACCTCATCTACAAGCTTCTTGGTAAGGTGGTGGTGTGCACTTTGTGTTTTGCTACCAGCAGTAGCTGGGTAAATGCTTTTTCCACCTCTTGGCACAACCCCTTTTTCTTTGTCTGCAGGAGCTGCTGTGTTGCAGCTCTGCATTGTGGGTTTTCCTGCTGTCTGTGTCCAGACAGAGCAAAGTGTCACAGCAGACCATGCCTCCTCCAGTTTTCTTGCTATTTCTCAACATTAATATCAACCATAGCAACTGCATCAGAATTTTACCCTGTCTCACACACATGTCTTTGTTCGGCTGGGGCCTCTCTGGGCCTGTTTCCTATCCCACCTTGAATATAAGCCCAGCTTTTGGTCACTGTGGATATTTCTGTGGATTTGTCTCTGTTCTCTGAAGGTCATTTCTGCAGATGTTTAACCTCAAATCTTTCTCACAATGAGTCTTTGCACTTGTATCCTTGTGCTGGGCTGTGCAAGCTCTTAGAGCTGTTGAGGAGCTGAAGTTGAGCTACCAGGGTGAAGATCCTGGCTGGGCTTCTGCTGGGAGTTCCCGTTTGTCCTGATTTCCAATTCAAAGAGACTCAAAGTGTCACTGAACCTTCGGGGGCCTGGAGAATGCTTCCTTTGATGATGTCTCTAAATGTTCTTCAGGGGGTTGGAAGCATCACTTGGGCAGGGCGGGATTAATTAGTGTGGAGGTGCCTCCTGCAGTCCTGGTGCAGCTTCCTCCTCCTGTCAGAGGACAGGCTTGCTGGGCTTGTTTGCAGAGCAGTGCTGCAGCCAGATGGTCACTCCGGAGATCAAGGCGGGAGGGGCCGCTGGGGCTCTTGGACTCACTCCGAAATCAAAGTCTGTAGCTTTGCTTTGATAAGTGCAGCTCCTGGGCAGGCCTGTGAGGTCGGGTGGCTCGTTCCCAAATGCCATTCCTTTTCCAGTCTTTGGACTAGATGAACAGGAGGTCTGTCCTCTGTCATCTCACACCCAGTGATGCCTGTAGGACTGAGCACGGGTCCAGCTGGAGCCAAGTATCTCCTGGACAGGGGGCTGTGGTTGTCCTGGTGTATGTCCAGTGGAGTGATTGCAGATGTGTTGATGAGAGGTTCTTGGGGAGAACAGTTGCCATTTTAAATGTCTGTTCAGCTCCTGCCTGAGTGAGCATGGGGAGAAAGCACAGAAAGGTTGGGCAGCAGTGGTGAGTGCAGTTGAGGGAGGCTGTAGTTTACAGCCTGAGAACAAAAGAGACTGTTCCTGTGCTTTCATGCATGGTCACGATGTCTCCACTCCTGAGGAGAGTGGGTAGTAGCTTGAAATGGGGTGACCTGCTCCCCGAGGAATCCTTGTAAAGCTCCTTTGATTTGTTAGGAGAGCAGAGGTGGCCTCTCCTGCTCGAATGCAGAGCTGTGTTATCGTTGTGTTAGCAGGACAGCTGGTTTGTGCTTCTTGATTCTTGAAAAACACCCCAGGTAATGACAGTGCTGCTAGGGAGCTCACGTTCACACGAGGTGCAGGGATAGATGGGAGGACGGCAGCTCCTCTGGGGAGGAGGATCTGACAATTAAACCCACCTAAAAACATGTTTTGCTTTTTACCCTGTGCTACAGCATAGAGGAGCAGTAAAGAATACCCCATCTGGGGGCTCGAGAGGGAAATAAATGGGAGAGTGACAGTCTCTGTTTACACTCAGAGGGCCCTTCTCACCCCAGTGCACCATGCAATTTGTATGCTATGTACTCCTCCTCACAGAGGAGGTAAAAATATGTTGAGGAAGACCTGAAGAATTCCCTGGCTTACGAAGACAGAGAACTCAAATCCTCTAATCCTGTTTGATGCATGCTGTTTGCCTGCAAAGCCCGAGATCTCGCCGATACACGTGTGATCGTTGGTGTGTGTATACTTTGGATGGGCCTGTAGCCCTTGGGGGGATTGGATCCCCATGGGAAGTGCACATGTCATGTCTGGGCTTAGTCTAACAGGTGAGCATTTCCCATCTGAAATCCCAACTCTGTCAGAGAATTGCCCTGTCCAATTTTCTCTTCTGGTGAAGTAGCTGCAGAGCTTATCCCTGTGGCCCCAGCGTTTGATCTTGTAGAATAGAGTAGGATCTTGCTCTGGAGCTAGGAGATGCTCCCATTTGGATAGTAACACATGGAGGTGCTTCCTCTTGCTATGAAGCGTTATTAATCTATACGATCATTTGGAGACAAGTCATCCCTGCCCTAAGGGGTGTGTGCTGCAGGTCTTGAAAATGAGATCACATTTCTGGTGTGTAGATTCCTGAAGCTTCTGCTATTGGGTAGAAACATCTCCTGATATTTTTTAGGGTTTGTGGTTGTTTCTTTTTTTTCTTTTGCAGGCTGGGAGATTGGGCGCTGTTAAGGTCAGCGGATGACCCACCTAATCTGTGTGCTTTTGGAAGGTTGTAGTAGAAGATTAAGTTTAACAATGAATTTCTGGGCATTGCAATGTGGGAAAAAAATGTTGCTGTTCTGTAAAGGTCTTTCTTCTTAATAATTGAACTAAATGAAGGAAAAGTTCTTACTTTTTTCCATCTGTTCTACTAGCTTGACATCTTTTCAGTGTGAAATTGTTACTGCTCAGTTGTCCTCTCAACCTTTGCACCTCCCTTAGTAACAGACTCGTTTTCATCCTGGCCATCAAGTTGTCGTAACACGCTTGAGGGGTCCCCTTCCCTCACCTCCCTTCTTGATACTGACCCCCTAACACCAGATTCAGCTTTTCTGATCACTGCCACATCCCGTGAGTGCTTCTCTCTGGGTATCCTCCCCATTGTGAGCCCTTAGATAGACAAGTTAGGGGATGGGACTGCCAGAGATGAGCAGCGATCGCTGCTGAGCTCCAGCCTGCATCCAGATCTGAGGTTCAAATCCTGCTGGAGCCTTTGTCTGTGCCTCTTGGCTTACTTCTTTTGCTGGGTTTGTGTTACTCCATCCGAGTTCTTTGCTGGGACCTTGCTGTGGCTAGCGGGTCCCGCTCAGGAGAGACCAGAGCTGGCTGAAGCTAGAAACTCCCTTGTATCTGCAGCCTGCCCAGGCTGGAGGCCACCGAGGGGAAACGGGGAGGCTGGGAGCACAGCAGCTGCGCTGGTAACGTCTGCGCAGCCCGGGGTCTCTGACACGACACAGCCGTCTCCGAGGCTTGGGTTTTATGGCCTCCTTTCTCTCCTGTGCACACGCTCTTGTTCCCCACCTTCCCTTCATTCCTAGGACATGACTCTGTGATATAAAATACCCTCTAATTTCCTGAGCCAGGCTGGGGCTCCCTGGAGAAGGCAGTGTCTGTCCGCCTGTCCCTCGCCTGCCTCTGCATCCTTGTTCCAGGCTGCCAGCTGCTCCCACTGGCGGGGAGCGGGAGGGAAGCTGGGAGCGTGGCATCTTCCCAGGCCATGGGGAGTGGGTCTGCCGGCTCTTCTGAAGAAGCCGGTGGGAGGGTAGGGATGGAGCCATGGTTGGAGCTGGGTTTCCTCCGCTTCCCTCCCTGCTGCTGGGGCTGCCCCTTCCCCTCCCCCAGCTGCATGGGAGCAGATGTGGTGCTTGTGTCAGCCCTGGCAGCCCCCTCTGCACACCCCAGCCGGGCTCCTGTGGCAGTCAGAGCCTCGTCCCCTCCTCCTCCCCCCCCAGCTTGGCCCCGTGTCGCTGGGGATGGCGGTTGAATCATCCGCCCACTCGGCCTGCCTCCCCTGTAACCCTCCCTCCTTCCTCCCTCCTTCTTCCCTCCCGCAGGTCTCTTTGTTGGAAAATTCAAGGCAGATGAGTGCTGGGGAGCGCTGGGCCTGCAGGCCAGGCGCTGAGCCTGCAGCTTGGCCACAGCATGTCTGCTGGCCCTGGGGATGGGCTGGGGGCTGCTGAGCACCTGGGCTGCGGGGCGATTGTCCGTGCAGAGCAGCAGTGCTGAGGGGACTGGACCCACGCTCGCTTGGGCAAGGCTCGGGTGGCCTCCCCATAGAAGGGGTTTTTTCCTGGCCACTGTTTTGTGCCCAGCCCCCAGCAGGACTTTAAACATGGGAAAATCTGGAACTGGGCTGCCCTGATGGACGGTAAACTAAAAGCAGTCCCTCTGAAATCAGCCTTGGGCAGATGTTTTCCCTGGGATGTGGTGGCTCCTGCCAAAAGGAAAGGCGTTTACAGAACTGAGAGAGCCCGAGCTCCTTCTGGGTCTGCTCTTTTGGGATTCCCAGGTTCAGACCCCATCAGCTGGGGGCTCTTCCCAGCACATTCACGGGATGATTTTCCCTCCCAGCAGATCGGGACAGTTTCATCTCATGGCTGCCTCCCTGTGCAACCGCGGAGGAGAAACGTGGCACTGCTCACAGCTCCCCCAGAGGCTGCTCGGTTGGTGGCTTCTGATGTGAACCTGCGGCCTTGTTCGTGTGAGAAGTGTGACTTGAAGAGAGCGGTGAGAGGTGGGGGGAGGAAGGCTACAGCTCAGGGCTGAGGCTGGAGAGGAATGCAGTGCATGAATAGCTGGGATGGTGCAAGGGATGACAGGCGTGAGCAGGACTGCAGAGATATTCCTCCTTGGCATGCGCCTGACTCCAGTACTATCAGTTTTTCCTCTGTTGAGTCTAAATATATAATCCATTGTGCTCTGGCATCTGGGTGATAAATAGTGATAAATAATGTAGTGGCTGGGGAAGGAGGGAGGGAGAAAACTGCTCCAGGGTGGAGCTGACCCCTGGGATGTCTGGGGCAGCAGTGGGGTAATAGCAGCGACGAGGAACCAGCTCTCAGGACAGAGGGAGCTTGTTCACCATCAGGCATTGCAGTTGAGGGGTTGGGAGGGGGGGTCTTGGGGTTGGTTTCCTCTGTCTCCGCTGAAAGTGGAATAGTTCATTTGTGCATAGTGGTTGGTCACCTTGACCCTGCAAACATATCATCCTGTCCCTTCACCCACAGGCAGGGCTGTGTGTCCCTGAGCAGGCAGCACGCAGCACTGAAAATTGGCTCTGACTGCAGTTCTCTCTAGGAATTGGATGAAGTCCAGGCTGCTGGCGACAGTATGAATGGATGCTAGTGCAGCCAGGCCAGGGTGCATGTGTGTGTGCTGGAAAGTGAGGAGACAACAACTTGCCTGCATTGGAAAGGGTTAGCGTGGTCACCAAAGGGGACGGGTCCTGGGGAATACTGCCTGTGTTTGACACTCATCCTGGGCTGCAGGGGCTTTGGGCAGTGGTTGGCACAGGGCATGCTGAAAAAGCATTAATCCAGCAGTGTTCTTAATCCATCCTTGCTGCTCCTTTCCTGCTTTTTCCTGTTTCTCCATCTGTACAAGAAGAACTAATGCACATCCTGGGCATGGATTAGACTGCTCAGACCGTGACCGCTTCATCTGTGCCTTCCAGGGATGGGTAGCATTTGTCCAGTGTCCTTGCTGGCTCTCCAGTTTGGTCAGGGATGGTGAGTGCCAGCACAGACGTGGCAATGTGCTGCTTTTCACCCTGTGGGACAGCCCTTTGCTGAGCATTCATGACACCGGAGCAACCAGCACAGCTGGCAGGGTGGAGCGAGCCTGCTCCCCAGGTTTTAGTCTTCTAGCAGTGTTCATTTGCCTTTTGCTGATGCCTTGCAAGTGTTGGCGAGCCTTGCCGTCGTATTTTCAGTGACGGTTTGGACAGTTGGCACACCGAGGAGTGCAGCCAGGAGCCCAAAGTACCTGTTTCTCCAAGCCCCAACGTGCTGCGACTTGATGGCAGTGCCTGGACTGCGTGACAGTCTGGGGCAATGGGTCACAGCTCCACGTCCCACGCTTGCATCCTCTTCGATTCTCCGTGAGTTGGGGACTGGTCTGGGGACCTTTCAGAACTGTTGATGGAATCCCACCTCTACGTGCTCTGTTAGTTACTTACAAGCCACTGCTTTTTAATATATAATTTCCCTAGGTTTCACATTCATTCTTTTGTTCTTTTTCTGTTGGATTCTTTTCCCCTCCAAACATAATTTATTCACTGTTTAGTTACTACATTACTTTTTTAAGTACAATACTGTCAAGATACCTTAGATATAGCTTGGAAGGGGAAATTAATATCACAATCTACTTGTAAGATGTCTTTGTATTAAATAAGAGTGCTTAAAATGTTGTCACTGAGTAGAAAAGAAAATGAGATTGTTGAAGCCTATTTTGCCATTAAATTTGATTTATCAAAGATGGTATTAATTGAATCTGGTGATTTTACAAGTTGTTTTGATTGCAGATTCACTGTGGAAAAGGTATTTAGGTGCCCAGTGATATTTAAAATAGAAAGAATAAATTTTCTCTCCAAACTGATGTGTTTACTGTCGGGGAAAAAAAATTATTGGTGCTGCCTCCATTATGAAGACGGATAATAACATAGCTGTTTGTGTAATGCAGGAACATGACATTGTGGCACAACTATAAAGCTTGAAGTGATGTTGAAATATTACGTACGTAATTAAAAACCAACAGTAACATTTGAGAGACAGCATGTTTAATGTATTTCACTTTCATCTATTAGAAATCTCTGGCATACGTTGTGATTCTTTCAGATCGTTATAAAGAGGTTTAAATTATGTATTTCTTTGGAAATAAGTGAACTGGTGGAAATAATGCATCTGAATTTTTTTTTTTTTGACTGATTAAAATGTAGATCAGGGGATAAAACTGCTGGATGCACACAGGAGAGCCTGTTCTGCCCTTGTGTTCTCTGCTCCAGCCTGCCAGTTATGGCTGTGAGCACAGGAAGCTGTAGCCGGGAGGGACCTGCCGGTCCTTTGCCTGCTGCATCCGCAAGCCTGGGCTGCCTGTTGCAGGGTACAAACACCCACCTGGGAAAATCTTGTCCTCTGCAGTCCTGGACCTAGCTCTGACTGCCTCCTCTCCTCTCTGCAGGGTGGTGAAAGAAGAGATCTCCGATGACAATGCCAAGCTTCCCTGCTTCAATGGCCGGGTGGTGTCGTGGGTAAGCAAGCCTCTTGCTTCGGTATCTCACTACCTGTTTCTGCCCTCTCCGAAAACCACTGTTTGGTTGCATAGTGCCAAGTAAGGCACAGGGACTGCTCCGTACTGTCGATGTGCTGGCTGCTAACGAAGCTGATGAGCTGGATTGCCACGCACCAGTCCCTCAGCTGGAAAGGGGACTGCGTGGTGCTGGGTCCCCCGTGCTGGGGACGATGTGGGATGCCTCTCTGGAGAGCCCGTGGTAACTGATGCCTGGCAGAGGTGGTGGTCCCAGCCTGTCTGCAGCGTAACCCGTGTGCCCCTATGGCAGGGTCAGCTTTCCAAGGAAAGTCCTGCTCCGGTGACTGGCGCAAAGGGCTTAAGTGACTTTAGTGCTGGCGAAGCGGACTGGATTTGAGTGCCCTGACGACTAAAGGTACTGCCTGGGCAGCTGCAGGACAAGCTTCTCCCTCCGTGCCATGCCATGCACATGCTGTCCCCTGCCCGCATGCCTCCCTCTGCCCCCAAGGGGACCCTCTGGTTTTTTTGGTGGGGGGAAGAGGGGTATTCAGTCCCCATAGGCAACTATCCCTTTTTCCCCTCTGCTGAGCTGCAGTTTGTGCTGATGGGAGTGTGTGGATCTATGCCAGGAGCAGAACCAAGACCCAAGTGCCATTTTCCAGAGGCCACCAAATAGCCCCTAAACAGTAAAAACCCTCAGCAAATTAGGCTAAGTCAGACCTAATGCTGCTTCAATCCCTTCACCAAACAGCTAGGCCTCGGCTGGGGGCCCATAAAGCGACTGCATTTCGGGAGGGTGGGCGGAGGTGACGGACCAGGCGGGTGGGTGCCCTGCTGACAGACTGGCTCCCGCTTGGATGCTGACCAGGGTGGCAGAGTGGGGTCCTGCCCATTCCCCGAGGGGGTGCACGGGGGGCTCCCACACAAAGAGCCGGTGGCCAGGCGCTGCTGTCCTCCCTCTAGTGGTTAGCTGGGCCCCTCGGCAAACATCCCGGCCAGCTCCTGGCCACCATCCCCGACACTGCTGCATCTGCCCTGAGACATCTTCCTACGCCTCACTTTCCAGCTGCCTTTTGTTTTCCCCTGCTCTGTGAGGAGTCCCAGAGTCCCTGAACCCTTTCCATTGCTCTTTTTTTACCTGGTGTGCTTTTCCTCATGGTCCACGCATCCATGCAGCTGCTGGCTTTCCTTGCAGGGGCTTTCTGGTTGCTCGGTGTGAGCAGCATGGATCTGATGTGGCTCCGTCTGGTGTGACCAGGCCACTGTGCTGCTGCGCTGGTGTGCTAGCTCCTTGCAGGGATTTTGCGCCTGGAGTTAGGACCGCTCCCAGCTCTTGTGTGTGGAGGGTGATGGGGTTCTCAGTGACCTTTATGCACAACTGATGATCCCTTTTTCTATCTCTGCTGAGAATCTTCTTGTCCATGGGTGGTTTGGGGGCTGGGGGGGGAGCACTTGCTTTGCTGCTTCTGCCAGACAGGCCAGGATAAGGCTATTTTAGGAACTTGGTACTAATTTTAGCTAGGGGGAAAGACAGGAGGTTGGATCCAAGTGAATATTTCATGACAGTGCAAGAGGCAGGAAAAGTGCAGGGTGGTTATCAAAACCTTCCCTGGAGGAAACCCCAACCCCGGGAGTGTCAGAGGAAGGCAGCATCAGTCCCACTGCTTGGGAACACCTGCCTTCCTCTCCTCACTGCTGTTTGACAGCTGCCTGTGACTTGTTCCCTCTGTCCAGATCTATTTGCCTGGTCTTGTCTTTAGATCTCCAAGCACAGAGCATTATATGACTTTTCCCTAGGTAATGCTGGACACTTCCAGCATCTCTTCTCCCCTGTGCTCCTGGACAGTGGCTTCGAGATCAGGGATGTGGATCTCAGGGAGTGGGATGTGTCCTGGGAAGACAAGTCACCAGGAAGGTGCTGGAAGCAGAGCTGGGCATGTGCCTGGGGCTTGCTGGAGGGAGGGAAGCTGAGCCAAGTGTGAGACAAGAGCTGGTTAGACAGTTGCGAGAGCAGGAGCCGTTGGGCTTGTCCTGGGGCTTGTGGGACGGGCTCTGCAGCTTTTGACTCCCCAGGGTGCTCTCTGCCCTGTCTGCTGCCTTGGCTGCAGCTTTTTCAGGGCTGCTCTGTCTTTCTTGCCATGGCTGCATCCCTGTCTCTGTTCCCACTGCCTCCCTGGCAGCAGACCCCTCTCCTCCTGCCCTAATGATGATCTGTGGGGTCCATCCCCCTTTTTGTCCTGGTTTTCCCAGTTCTTGAAGGTGGGCAGGGCACTGCTCTGTGTTTGTTCAGTGATGCTGGGAGGTGCTCAAGACCTGTGTAAATGGGCTGTGCCTCCAGCACCTGGATTGACGTCTGCTCCTGCCTCCATGCAGATGTGGTCCCCTCACTTGCAAGCAGCAGAGCTGCCTTTGCATTGACACTGGCATTATGGTTTGGGCAGCAGCGATCAGCTCCTTTCCAGCCCATATTTTATGATCCTTCTGTCCTGACTCACAGTGGGGCATCCCTCACCTCTGTTAGATCAGACCTCTCCTGTGGTGGTTCATGGCTTGGCAGTTGGTTCAAGTACATGGGCTGAGGCTTGTCCTCTGCCCTGGTCTCCTCACCTCCCTGGACTGGCTCCAGGCTGACCCACAGCCCATTTTGTCTGAGGCCTATCAAGGCACTGGGCCCTGCAGTCCTTCCCTGACGCTGGGAGAGAGCCAGCCCCCTGCTTGCCCATGCTGTCTGTGCAAGGGACAGGTGTGGGGCAGACATGAAAAGCACATTAGAAGATACTTAAAGATGAAAATTGATCTTCCCTTGCTTGCAAGCTCTAGCTGGTCCCTGGGGACTTGCTTCCTGGCCAAGGCAGGACACTTTCTGGGCCCTGTCACCTCTGCTCTGGGGATCCCTGAATATCTCTTGCAACAGAAGGACTTTTTGTTGCTTTCCTGCCCAGCCCTATTGGGATTAGCCCTGCTCAGTGCAGCTTGAAAGTGAGGAAAGCACAAACCTGGATAGGGAGTGATGCTGGGGAAACCACTTTCTATTGAGTTTATTTGTGAGCTATCCTGTTTGATCCCACTGGCAAGCTCGTTCTTCCCAGGAGAGGCTCCACCTCATTCCCTGAGCCCTGAAATTGATGCTTTATCTTAGAGCCAGGGGCATGGATGTAGGTGTCCCTGGGCTGCCCCAAAGCATGGCTGATATAAAGAGTTCCTGGCATTTGACCCTTTCTTGAATTTTTGTGCTGGGGAAAGCGTTGAGCTTCCCAGAGGTTGGCTGGAGGTTGTGCCCAAGCCAATTAGCTAGACACAACCTGAAAGTTTGCAAAGTATGTGTGGAAGACAGAAAAAGAGTATGTTGGAGTCTGTTTCAAAGCCAGCCTCAGCCCTGAGCTCTGTTACCCCCAGCTTCTGTGGGGCTGTGAAGGTGAAAGTCCTTTTTGGTCCCACAGCTTGAAGGCAGAGGTGTAGAGGCTGGTAAAATTGAGAAAAGGAATGACTGGTAGCTGCCTCTCCCGATGTAAGAACAACTAGGGGAATCCTCTCCTTGCTGTAGGACATGTGCTAAAGGTTACCTGAGTGTAAAAATTGTGTGCGTGGGTGTGCTGTGCAGATGATGTCAGAGTCTCTAAGCAGGGCTGTCAGCCACCCCGACTTCACCACTGGGTCAGGAATTCCTGAGCCACAAATAGCTGGCGTCTGGGAAGGTGTTGAGGGGGAATGTTGCTACATGCTTGGCCTGTTCATACCCGCTCCTGGGCACCTGCTGTTGTCCACCGTCAGAGATGGGATCCTGTGCCAGGCAGGGTTTTGGCCAGCTTACTTGGCCACTCTTTTAAACGTTTTCCCAGTGCCTCAGCCATTTCATTCTCTTGTCTCTTGTCCCTCCAGCTGGTGTCTGCAGAGGGTTCCCATTCAGATGCTGGCTCGGTCTGTGCCGATAACCAAACGGAGCTGCCTCCCTCCATGGAGCGCACGGGAGGAATTGGAGACTCCAGGCCCCCCTCTTTCCAGTAAGTGACTGGGACACCTATCCTGGTTTCTGAGGGGCCCACAGTGACTTTGGTGTAAATCCAGACCAGGGGCTGGGACACTCCTACCCAAATTGGCAGGGATCACAGCCAGCCAGAGGGGAGGAGGATGGGGCTGAGAACAGATTCAAAGTGGAGCTGCATTATTCAGCAAGCAAGGGCATGCTGAAAATAGTGCAAGGAAGTTGGCAAAGAGCTGGCACAGCTTCCCCCAGTCCTTTTCCCTGCACTTAAAGATGTGCTATGGTTATTCCCCACCACCTCTGTTTGTGTTTCTCAACGAGGAGACAGCTGATGGCTGGAGGCTCAAGCTGGCCAGCACAGAGGTAGAGAGAGCCCGCTTAAGTTGTTCCCTGTTGGACGTATTTGTTTCATTTATCTCATCGCAGCCCTAACACTGGGGGGAGTCGAGAAAACTTGGACAATGAGACAGAGACAGACTCAGTGGTGTCATCACAAAGGGAACGACCTCGTCGGAAAGATGGGCCTGAGCATGGTGAGTGTTGATAACGTGGCAAGAGCTCTGCAGGGCACGGCTGGGCAGGGTGGGGGCACTAGCTCCATACATGGGGCAGCTCTGTCTGCTCTGCAGAACCTTCCCAGCTCAGAAGGGCTGTTCAGTGGTGTGAGGCCATAGCCTCGTGTTGGAGGCAGGAGCTAACCCCTGTGTTACATCAGAGCTTGGTAACAGAACCTTTGGGGGCAAAGGAGCTGTCTACTGTAGAAGCCTCAAGAGCAGAAGAGAGAGGCAGCAGTGCCTCAGTCCTCCTTAGCTGAAAAGCAGTGTGCCATAGCCTTGGCACTCCGTGCTGCTCCTTGGTCTGCCAAGACACAAGCTGCAGGAGTCTTCCATGGCTTTAGCACCGTTGTTCCTAGTAGTCCATCAGCCTCTTCCCCCATCCTCTAGTGGGGTAGAAGAGGTATCCCACAGAAGATGGATCTGATCCCAGGGTGGGCTCAGAGCTGGACGGCACTAGATGGGGTTGTCTGTTTGCCAGATTCATTCTAAGAAGGTTGTCTTGATCCCTGCATGGGGGAAGGAGGTGTTAATCTGTGGCCTGTCCGAAGCATACTGAGCCTTGTCTTTCCATAGCACCCAGGGTGAATGGTACAGTGAAGGGAGAGCGACGCCGAGACCTGGGTGGGTACGAGAGCTCCTCCACGCTCATGAGCAGTGAGCTGGAGACCACCAGCTTCTTCGATTCAGATGAAGATGACTCCACCAGCAGGTAGGACAGCTTAGGTCCTGGAGGAACCCTGTCTTCCCCTTCCCTCCCAGCAGAGAGATGCCTTTGTAGGGCACAATAATCCTGAGCTCCAGGGTCCTTGCCTCTGTCTCAAGCCTCGCTCAGTAGCCCCCTCTGCTATTTTCTCTTCCCCATGTACATTCTGTTCCTGCAGTCCTCTATTCCCTGTGCCATTTCTGTGGTTCTCTTGCTGCTAGAGCCACCACTTTGGCAGCAGAAGAGCTGACGTTCGATTTTTGTCTCTAGGTTTAGCAGTTCAACAGAGCAAAGCAGTGCTTCCCGTCTAATGAGGAGGCACAAGCGACGCCGGCGGAAACAGAAGGCTCCACGCATTGAGCGGGTACGCAGGGGCTGGGTCTCCTGGGGAGGGCAAGGTGGGTGCCTGGTGGGTCTCCCCACTCAGTGCTCCAGGGCTGATCAAGAATTAGGCTGTGTTTGCTGTGGGCGCAGCTGGGGACAGGTGGTGTCCAAGTGCTGAGACTTCATAAAGTGCTGTAAACCTTTTCCAAGCCAATGCAGCCTCAAGACCTGGGGCCACAGACCTTGTCCAGGCTGTGGAGAGGTCATAAGGACTGTGACTGATGCCCTCTGGCTCTGTAAAGCTCCCAGCATAAGGCTGGAGTTGTGGGTGGTGGCTGTGGTGCCACAGGGAGTGGCAGGAAGCACAAGTGGAGGGAGCTTGGGCTAGGAATGTTACCGAGGCACAGGAGGACATCTCAGATTTTACTTATGTTGCAGTCATCGTCCTTCAGCAGCATCACAGACTCCACCATGTCCCTGAACATCATCACGGTCACACTGAACATGGGTGAGTGGGTGCTGTGCATGGAATCTACAGTCCTTCCAGAGCAAATCGGGTGGCAGAGAGGGAACTGGGGAGGGGCCAAAGAGAGAACATGTGGGGAGGAGTGAGGAGATGGGTTCTGTAGGAAAGTGGCTTGTCTTGAAGCACTGGCGTCTCAAGAGTTGCTCTGCGTCCCAGGACATCTCTCTGGGACACGAGTGCAAGTGACCATCGTTAGCATGTGGTTTATCTGAGGTCAGGGCTGCTTGTGCTTTATGGTGTCTTTACTTCTTTCTCTTTCCATCCCTGCAGAGAAATACAACTTTCTGGGCATTTCTATTGTGGGACAGAGCAATGAGCGTGGGGATGGAGGCATTTATATTGGCTCTATCATGAAGGGCGGCGCTGTGGCAGCTGATGGCAGGATTGAGCCAGGAGACATGCTCTTGCAGGTACTTCACGCCCACATACCTCCATCTTTGGGCCTGGGAAAGCAGTAAGAAAAGACCCAGAAGCCTCCCTGTGCACTTTGGCAGGCTAAACCCAGGAAGCTGTGCTTGGAAGAGGGAAGCTGAGTCACTGCTGAGCTGACTGGGGAGCTCAGCCTCTGGTCACATCTCTGGGACTCACTTCTTTGCGTTGTTTGCAGGTAAATGACATCAACTTTGAGAACATGAGCAACGATGATGCTGTGCGGGTGCTGAGGGAAATTGTGCACAAGCCGGGGTAAGTACTCGGGTTGTTCCTTGCCTCCACAGGCAGCTGTATGGCGTGTGCTTGGGATGCGTGAGTCATGTCTTACAGCCACCTCTGTCAGTGACTCTGCAGAAGCTCAGAAGTTAGGTTTCTGATGTTGCTTTGATTCCTGGGTTTTCATGCCCAAAGCAAGAGTTGCAGCCAACAGAATGTTGGTGAATTGGGGTCTGTGCCCCTTTTTTGTGGGGATGCTGTGTCATTAGGGTCATCAACAACCCTCAGCAGGGTCACATAATTTTGTCCATGCTGCTAAGAAAATCCATAGCTGGAGAGAGACGCGGGCACTTTACTGGCAGCTTCTCCCTGCCTGGCAGGAGAGGGCCAGCATACAGCATCTGCCCATCACGCAGGGGTTTGTGCCACTGGGCTCTTGTTCTAACTCTTGCCTTTTTGTTGCAGGCCCATCACCCTGACGGTGGCCAAGTGCTGGGACCCCAGCCCCCGGGGCTGCTTCTCGTTACCCAGGAGTAAGTGGATAGCTGACCCACCCTTAACGCTGGTGCCCAGCTCATGTGAGAGCCCTGCCTTAAGCACTTACTTGGTTGTTGTCTTGTTCCTCCCCTGTGTGCGTGACTCCATGTGGCACTGAATTGGGGTTTGATGGGATTTCAGCTCTCCTGTTGGGAGGCTGCTATGTCCTATTCCCAGGCCAAAATGCCCATAAGCCCAGCCCTCCTTCCCACATCACGCTGGGGACGCGTTTCACTGGGGCAGGGGGGTCACTTGCTCGGGGCGCCAGAGGAAAGAGAAACCCCTCCTTGAGCCATAGGGGGATCTCTCCCTCTGCACCTCTCCTGCTGACCCTCCCTCTCTTCTTTCTCTCCCAGTTGCTCCCCAGCGGATCTGGGCTGGGCCAGACTCTCCATGCTCCGATCCGGGTGAGTCCCGGCAGATGCTGGGGATGGAATGGGCTGTGCTGAGTCCCTGTCCCTCCCCAGAGGTTGATTTGATGAGGGTATAATTTCTTATAGCTACTGACTGACTTTTTTTTTTTTTTTTTTTTTTTTAATGCAGGTGAGCCCATCCGGCCTATTGACCCCGCAGCCTGGGTGTCTCACACGGCAGCGATGACTGGCACCTACCCAGCGTACGGTATGAGTCCATCCATGAGCACAATCACTTCCACCAGCTCCTCCATCACCAGCTCCATCCCAGAGACCGAACGTAAGTCCTTGTGCCTCTGTGCTCCACCCGCTGCACAGCTTCCTCGCCTTCACTGTGCTGTAAAGGGAGCAATACATCTGCTTGGGGACAGCTGAGATGGGCAAGATCTGCCCTGCCAAGGGACTAGGAGGGAGGCAGCTCTCACCAGGCAAGCACTTAAATCAGTGGGAGTTCTGCCTGGCTGAATTAATACCACGTTTTTTTCAGCCTTCTATATAAGCAGAGTAGGAGAGCCTGGGAGCAATCCAGGAGCTATGGCAGGTGCACAGGAAGGGCTCAGGGCAGTCAGTGTTAGTGGCTGAGAGTGTGGGGCAGAGAGATTCAGCTTATTGGGAGCAGTTGCCCTCCCAGCAGATAGGGCAGGAGAGGAGGCAACTGGGAGCAAAGAGCCTTGCAAGCAGGGCAGGGTCCTGCTAAACACAGGGCTCTTTTACTTGCTTTCTGAAGGTTTTGGGTGATTCTAATATACAGAGCCTGAATGGGGCAAAAAGTCAGGAGTTTGTTGTAAATTTGTGAGGAGCAGAGAATTATCTTTCTGGCCTGTGTGGGCTCAATTGGCAGCTTTTGGATCTCAGCTGCTTGGGACTGGCTGGAAAGAAGGAAACTCTAGCCTGGGTTTTGCACAGAAGAAATGGCTGATGTGTGAAGGGTAACATCGGAAGGCTGGAAGGGGAGTTACACAGCATGCGCCCCAAGGCTGTCTGCAATGTATTGTTCCCTGACCCATTCCTCCTGTGTGTGATGCTTCCATATGGCCCTGTTGTCTTTTCTGTCCTGTCTCACCTCTGCATCCCTTCCTTCGTCCACACCACAGGCCTCGATGACTTTCACCTGTCCATCCACAGTGACATGGCCACCATTGTCAAAGCCATGGCCTCACCAGAGTCAGGCCTGGAGGTGCGTGACCGTATGTGGCTGAAGATCACCATCCCCAATGCCTTCATCGGTAAGAGACTGTGCTGTCTGCAGAAAAAGCGGGGACAGGGCAATAAGTGGCCTGTTTTCCAAGCAGATGCCCAAGGGAGCATCTCTGTCACCACAAACTAATTGTTGAACAGGCCAGAGTCACAAATTGAACCTTTGGCCATGCAGTCCCTTTTCACCTTTTGGCCCTCTTTGTCTTGGCTCCGGTTTGGCCCACTGCCTCAAGGGCCGCTGTCTTCCTCTCTTGCTGTATTTAACTCTGATGTTTGGTGGCAGGTTCGGATGTGGTGGATTGGCTCTATCACCATGTGGAGGGCTTTACAGACCGTCGTGAATCCCGCAAATATGCCAGCAATCTGCTGAAGGCTGGCTACATCCGACACACCGTGAACAAGATCACCTTTTCGGAGCAGTGCTATTACATCTTCGGGGACCTCTGTGGAAGTATGACACTTGGTGTGGGTGGGAGGGAGAGGATGAGAGGGGTAGAGGTCCTGCAGAGCCCTGCTGACATCATGGGGGCGTAGATACAGCCATTGCCATCGGGCTGGGCCTCTTGTTCTACACACCTTGTTAGAGAGTGATGAAGGGTATCCCAGCTGCTTTGTCGTGCTGCTGGAGTGGTGAAGCTGGAAACAGCATTGTCAGTGTCACCTACTATGTGATCTTTTCTCCTAGGCAGCCACAGCAGAGTCTTAGTCTTCAGGCTCTGAACTTCCAGTGCTTGCAAGGGGGTGGTGCTCAGACTACTGGGTTCTGCTCAAATAAGGGATGGGGGGAAGTAATTAGCAGGGCAAGCTGTAGCTGTGATGTGGTCCTTTCCCACCAAGCTGGTCTCTGTATTAGGATGGCAGCTCGGACTCACACAGCCTGGCTGTTCTCCAGTCAGGAAGCACAAATGGTTGTGTTGACTATCAGGGAGAGTGCCAACTTGTGTCTCCTTCTATACCCGGTCCTTGTCCATCAGCAGGGGCAGAGAGGGAACTTCTTCATCACACGTGGTTGTCTTTCCACTTGCATTAATCCCTCTTCTCTGCTTTCTTGCAGACATGGCTAATCTTTCTCTTCACGATCACGATGGCTCCAGTGGTGCCTCTGATCAGGACACTTTGGCTCCACTTCCCCACCCGGGAGCTGCACCCTGGCCTATGGCTTTCCCGTATCAGTATCCACCACCTCATCCATACAACCCCCACCCCGGCTTCCCTGACCCGGGCTATAGCTACGGAGGGGGCAGTGCAGGCAGCCAGCACAGTGAAGGTGAGTGAAAAGGACTAAAATATGCCTGTGGGTGTGCAGATGTCCTGTTCAGGACAGGGGAGCAGTAGGAAAAGGCTGGTTAGGCAAGGTCCTGGGGCAGTGGGGGGAAGCCAGGGCAAAAGCCATCTCAGAAGGTCTGTGGGATCTGGAGCTGAAAGGAGGCTGGGAGCATGGCTGTGCTGCAGCATGCTGCAGTCCTCTCTTGGCTGGAGGATCATCCTTTCTTCCTGGCTTGTCTGAGCTGTCACCTAACTTTGCCTCCTGCGCTTCGCAGGGAGCCGGAGCAGCGGTTCCAATCGCAGCGGCAGCGAGAGGAGGAAGGAGAGAGAGAAGACCGGGGAGTCCAAGTCAGGTGGCAGCGGGAGTGAGTCGGACCACACCACGAGGAGCAGCATGCGGCGTGAGCGTGCGGCCAGCGAGCGCTCGGTGCCGGCCAGCCAGCACAGCCAGCGTAGCCAGCACTCTCTGGCTCACAGCATCCGCAGCCACCACAGCCAGCAGTCGTACGGGCCGCCCGGCCTCCCCCCTCTCTTCAGCCCCCCCATGTTGCTGATGCCTCCACCGCCTTCAGCCATGGGGCCCCCTGGGGCGCCGCCGGGTCGTGACCTGGCCTCTGTGCCCCCCGAACTGACAGCCAGTAGACAGTCCTTCCGAATGGCCATGGGCAACCCCAGTGAGTTCTTTGTGGATGTAATGTGAAGCGCCCGTCCCCTGTCTGTCTGCTGCCCCTCCTTCCTCCCCTCTATCCCTGTCGTTTGTCTCCTAGGACCAGCCCTGGCTTCACCCCTTGTTTTTTGGGTTTTTGTTTTTTTGTTTTTGTTTTTTTTGGTCTTGATAACGAAAAGAAAAAAAGGGAAAAAAAAATAAATGGAACTAAACCTCGATTCTAATCCCTCCTCGAGCGGGGTGGACGGGTCTGGCAGGCCTGCTGGGTGCTGCCAGCCCATCCCGCCACCAGACTTGTGTATTGCCAATGGTAATTCCCTCCTGCCGTCCTCTCTAACCCCATTAATCCGCACCCGTCCCAGCGCCCTGTGCTGCTTGCCCGTGTGTCACTGCTGCCTTGGTCCTTCCACCCTAAACATCTCTTCTTTCTTTTCACCCTTTTGTGTTTCTTCTGTCAAGCAGCAAAGAATTACGGGGTGTTTGACTTTCTCTGAGCCTGCCGCCTGTGGGGGGGAGAGCTGGAGCGTGGCGTGGCCCGACAGGAGGACACGGAGCTCCAGGGGCGCTGGGCACGCATGGCGCTGAAGATGGCTTCTTTCCTCCCCTTTGCGGAAGACGCCCTGCCCTTCCCGCAGCCCTGAGAGGGGAGCAGGGACCAGCCTTATATATGTGTTTTAAATCCCATTGTAGTCGCCTTTTGGCTAATGCATGAATGTTCCAGGGCTTCAGTGCCTCTGGGGAGTGGAGGGATGCTGCCACTTCCCTCTTGCCTCCCTTCCCTTGCCCACACATTGGGCCAGGTCTGAGCCTGGCATTGCCCCGGGGCAGGACCCTCCTTCACCTTGCCTGGGCTGTGAGTCTCAGGGCTGGGGCTGTACCTCTGTAGTCAGCCCAGAGTGGTGGTGGGTGCCTGCGCAGTCTTGCACAACTCGGGGCCCTGCACCTGCCCTTGCGTACTTGGGGGGGATTTAAGGGCAGAGTTCTGCTCCCTCCATCCTCCTTTTTGCCCTCTTGCCTGCGACATACCGCTGCCTGTCCCATTTGTAGGGGCTGTCCCATGCCTGGGGCTGCTGGTGGCAGCTGTGGCCTTCTCCCTCCTGCTGTCATGCTCAGCAATGTGACATATTCAAGGGCTTGGATGGAGATAAAACTGTTTTGCTTTCATGCTTTGGGGAAACATAGAGGTCCCCTGTATTTGCCCTGTGAAGGGCCCGAGTCTGCCTCCCACTCCGCCCAGGATGAGGAGCGCTGCTGGCCTGGCTGCCAGGAGGGATGAGACTCTTGGATGGAGGTGGGATGGTCCCACTCCCTCCGCGCTGTGGACAGCACCTGGCAGCAACATGAGCTCTGGGGGGAGGGAGTCTGCAGCCTGAACTGTGGCCTCTGGGCTCGATACCCACAGATATGTCAGGACAGTTGGGTCTGTTTGCTTTGGCGCTCCCTGCCCTTTTTACTTCCTCTTCTGGGTACTCAGAGATGTGCCTCGGGCTGGGGGCAGCCCCTTCCCCATGCCCAGGGCCAAGCACGGTACAGTACAGACACACTTGACCCTGCTCCCATCGGTGCTGGCACCCTGTCCTACTGCCGCGCCATGGCTTTCTCTTCAGGCATTGCCTCCTGTCTTTCTCATGTTTGCAGTTTTTATATGCTGGAGATGTGTTTTGCTCCTTGGGGGTCCGCCTTGCCCCTACAACCTCTCTGCCAGCTCTCACGTGCCATCAGTTCATCTCCCTGTGACTCCCTAAAGCCTCGCCTTCCCCTCGGCCCGCCGGAGTCAGCCTGCCCTGCACCTGCTCTGCTATCCGCCTGTCCCCTGATCTGGGCACCAGCAAGCTGCCGCCTATCCCCCCTCTCCTAATGCCACCCAGCAGCCTCCCTGGCCACTGCTCACGTCCTTGCCCTACCCCGCCCGCTGGGTTTTATACAAACAAAACCAATCTCCTTGTTTTTATTTATAAACATAGTTTTATTGGACTCCTGCTTTGTGTTGTTTTTTTTTTACCCCTTCCCCAGCTGCTTCTTTTCTGCCCTGCCTTTTACTCCCAGCGGGACGAGAGCACCCTGTGCCTGTTTTCCACCTGAGCCCGTTTCCCCGGGGTGCTGAGGGCCCCAACCTGGGCCCGGCCCGGCCTCCCGCTGCCGCCGCTCCCCGGTGCGGCACTCGCTGTTCCTGGGGGTCTCCCGTTCCCCACGGGTGCACCGTCGGTGGAAGAATCAATCTGACAGCGGGTGCTGCTCCGGCGCTTGGTGCAGCTCCCCTCAGCCGCGCTGCGAGGAGGGGAAGCGGGCGAACCCCGCGGGTGCGTGGGACCAGCAGCGCGGTGGAGGGGCACGGTGGCTTCGGGCCTCTACGTGTGTGCGGAGGAGGAGCAGCCTTCCCGCCCGGGCGCACCCCTGTGACCAGGGACGAGGGGGAGTCCCCGCGGCCGTAGCCCCGGCGCTGTCGCTCGCCCCTCGCGCGGACACGGTGGCCACACCGCCGCCCCGCCCTCTCCCTCCGCGCCCCCGGACTACAACTCCCGGCACGCCCCGCGCCGCGGGACTACAGCTCCCGGCAGCCTCCGCGCGGGACCGGCCGTCCCGACCCCGCCCGACGGTACGGCCGCAGGCTGAGCCCCGCCCCCCCGCAGCGGCGCATGCGTGCTGCGGCGGGGCGCGGGCGGGGCATGCGCGGCGGCGGCTCTGCAGTGATAGGGGGGGCGCGGAGGGAAGGGGGGGCGGCGGCCGCCATCTTGGGCGCTGGGCAGTGAGCGGCGGCGGGCAGCGGCAGGTGAGATGCCCCGGGCCGTTTTCCCGCTCCCCGGTGGGGTGCGCAGGCCCGTTTCCTTTCCCTGGACGGCTTCCTGCGGCGGGATTCGTTTCTGCGGCCGCACTTGGGCTGTGGCCGGGTTGCCGCGGGTGGCGGCTCCCCCGGCACTCGCCGGGGGTGGGGGGTCCGCGGGCCTACCCTGTGGGGCGCGGCGCGGCCCTGACAGGCGTGGGACGGGAGGGGCCACCCTGCAGGGCGAGGTCCCCCGCCGGCTGCCCTTGAGGAGGGGCGCGGGAGTGTCCCCCGGAGCCGGGCTGCGCCTTGCGGAGCCGTGTGGGAGGGAAGCGGGGCTCCCGCGGGAGGGCTTTTCCTCAGCCCCCGGTGAGGGGTTACTGGGTGACTCCAGCCCTGCTGAGGCTGGCTTACCCGCTCCCATGTCACTTGGGGTTGATTAGGTTTATAAATTGTTCCTGTTAATTAGCGATCTGCCTGGAATACCTGGGGTGGCAGCCCTGCGGTGCTGAACCGGGCGAGGGTGGGGACAGAGCTAAGCTCTGTGGCACAGGACTGCTAGGGAAGGCCTGCACCGATGTGCTAGGTCAGCCCGAGCAAAGGTCTTGTAGTCAGATCGGGCTGGAACTTCCCCTAAAATCATTTTCCTGTACTACTGATACAAACGTGAATTAGCTAGGTCATGGCTTGCACCCTCTAGCTTTCTCCCTGGAAAACCTGCTGAGGCAGAACGTAGCACTGCTGATGCTAAACTGTGCTTGCTCTGAGGCTTAAAACGGGCTCTTATCCAACGGTTCTTCTAGATATGTTCCACTTCCATTCTTCCCTGGATCAGGCTTTTTGGATTTAGTAAATCTGCAGGAAACAGCTTGTGTTTATTGTCCAGTACAGTTGACTTTTCTCCCCACTAGGAAATGACTTGCTTTTGCTCTAGTCTTCTCCCCATAAACTCTATGATTCCATGATCTCTTTTCTGCTTGCTTTAGTATGGCAAAACTGCTGTCAAGTTTTAGCCTCAGGCTGCTAAAATCTGAGCCTGGAACTTTCCCAGATAGGTGAGTCTGAATGGCTTCTGCGGCTGAGAAGTCTAGGTATTCCAGGTTTCTAACTGCATGCAGACTCATGTGCTGTCGTCTTGGACAACGCTTGCCTGAATGCTATCAGAGCTGTAGCTACTGTTTTTTTCCTATAGTAACAGCTGTACTTGTCCCTGTGAGCTTTGCTTGCAGGGACAATTGCTAATCTGACAAGATGCTGCCAAACTGCCCACTTCCATATTTTCCCTGTCAGAAGGGAGGCATCACTTCTCTGCTGTAGGAAGTGCCATGTTACTGACATCTAGTGACAAAGATACCTGGTGTTCTTTGAGCTGCAAATTGGCCATGTTTTCTTCCAGAGAGAGCATCTGAAATATCCTTGAAGGGTATTATGGCCGGCTGCTTCCTCTTCCTGAGAGAGCACAATTCTTGCCTTTGAAGGGTTGAGTCTTGAGGCTGTGAAGCGTTACATCTTGAGTTCTTTGAAGCACAGATGACTGGAAATGCACTCTGGTTTGATAGTTGGGTTTGTTTTTTTTCCCGATGAAACGGGAACAATCACTAAACAAAATGGGCTTTGTAAAGAAACTTCCTGTGATCCTAGACAAACTTTTATTGTCTCATCCGTGCATCAAGAAATAATAAAGCCAAGACTGTCTTTTGCAGCACAACATCTTGCACTGGTTTTCTAAGCTTATGCTACTAAAGACAGAGTATTTAAAGGCTGGTCTTAGGGTTAACTGGAGGAGGGACAGACATACAACTTGGGGTGTCAAAATATAACTGGTCTGTATGGCAGAGTCAGCTTCTCTCCTTTAGCGAATTACCTACAGAGTCAAAAGTTACTAGCAAGCCATATATTATTTTGATCTCAGCAGGAGGCTGGCAGCTCAGCTAAAAGCTTGCAGACTGGGGCACAGAATGTGAAATGCAGTTGTCTGCTCTACAGTTATAGTAGAAAGAAAGACAAGTCAGGGCACCTAGACCATTACTAGTCTGCAGAATATAAGCTCTTACTCAAACTGCAGTCTGTGTCTCTAACCTATTCTGTTAGAAGATTAATAGAACGCAAGTTACGGTTCAGGCTTCTAGCTCAAGAGTGAAAAGCAAGTAGAAGTTGCTTCGGACTTATTTAAAAACCTGCCTTGGAAGAACTGGTAGGAATGGAAGAAGGCATTGGGGCTGTTCAGATAAGGTTGTACTCAAAATAAGGTGTAGAGGTGTGTTAAATACTGTTCCTGTGATGTTTTACCAGAGTAAGGGAGCTTCTCGTGTTTCCCTGTGTCAGTATTTATCTCTTGTTACTCTTCAGACTGGCTCTGTGCAGTATGACATGTAGAAGTAGACTGTGGGAGGAGAGCCTAGTAGGAGTTGAACGTGCTTCTCTTCCTGCCCACTGGTTATGGGGATTTATGGGATTGGGTTTAAAATAGGAACAGTCTCTGAAACTGATGGGTTTATTTCAATAGCTCTTTAGCTCACAGTGTGCCTCTTAATTAAATTATGCAGCCTGTCTTCCTCAGGATGAAGTGATTGCAGCTACTTTTGTTTAAAACCAAGTGCAGCCCATGGTCTCCTGGAAAGTGGCTAATGCAGCCCTCTAAGCAAAGCTTAGACACTGGGATTAGCTGATGGGGTGATGACATTGTTGTAAGCCTTAAGCCTTTTGGTTTGATAATGGCTAGCACTAGCCTGAAAGGACTGGTTTCTGAATAACTCCAGTTTGCCAGAGCAGCCTGACTAATCCCCCTCCTGCTTCAACTGTTGTCACTTGTCCAAGATCATACTGATTTCTGGAATGCAGAAATTGTTACAGTTGGTGATTTACCCTCAGCCCCCTGGGTGAGAGCTGCAGTACCTCTCCTGGTTTCGTCCTGGATGAGAACTCTAGCAGCTAATGTACCTTGAACTGCTTAGTTAAATAAGCTCCTTAATGCACAGAAATCTGTCTCACTGTTAAGTCAGAACCCAAACTTTCTTTTAATAGACTCCTAAATGGGTTGGTTGCTTTACATCAGCTTATTAACTGACTTGTGATTGCTGTTCCCTAGATGTGCCGTGCAGATGAGAGAAATAAGCGTTCCTGTTTTCATTCAAACTTAGTGATGTTTGTGCTGTGGGAAACTTCCAGCCCCTTAATGTGAGTGACAAAGCCCAGAGCAGCTGGGTCTTGGGTTCACTACTGGTCATCTTGTGTTTATTCGTATCCTGTCCTTGATGGCCCAGGAAACTCGCTAAAGCTAAAGGCTTGTCTCACAGGGGGGCTGTGGCTGTGCAGATGAGCAGGAGTCTGCTGATCAACTCTCAAAGCCTTGCTCCTGTCAGGGGTTGAGTTGAAGGCAGACCATGTCACGTGCTTATTTTTCCCACCTGTAGTGCTAGACTCTTTTCTGGAGAGGTATTTCTGCAGTGAAAATAGCACCCACACAGCTGGCTTAGTGAAACACAGCTGATCCCAAAGGTGTGTTCCTAAATGAATGGACAAAGGCACTCTGCTGTCAGGATGCTACCAGAGCTCACTGAATCCTGAGGCTGCTGGTGCTTGGGTGGTAACGTGGAACTGTAGTTATATTGCTAGGGGCAGCATTAGAACTTCTGTCCCTGCTCCGGCTGCTGTTGAGCTGCTGTGTTACCACTGCACCTCTGAAGAGACAACATGGAAGATTTGCTAGGCAGACCTACCATGATAGTGGCCAGGCCTGGCTCAAGAGTTCAGCTGCCTGCACTGAACCTAGAGAAATGTGGGGGAGGATACAGAGAAAGCACAAATACCGATATATGACCAAAGTTTATGGTGGCTCCATTATTGGTAGGCTGTAGGCACATTGCAAATGATGTTTCCTTCAGACAGTGCCTCGTGTTTTTAAGAGATAGAACAAGCATCTCTTGCCTGTACATGAAGCTGCGGTTACTGCAATCATGTTGCCTCATACCACTGCAGAAAACTGATGAACAATTCCCTATTTTTCCTAAGCGATAAATTTGAGCAGATCAGCTTCTCTTTTTTTTTTTTGTTTGTTTTAATTTGTGCAAATACATTTATAAAAGGCAGGCAACTGTTCCAAAGTTTGTGGTGTAGGTTAAAACCAGCACTGTTCCTGCTCGTGCAGGGAAGGGTTAAAGGTCTACGTGGCATCACCTGAAAGACTTCAGATAATGGCACAAATCTTTGGAGAAAATCACTTGTTTGAATGTCTGTATATCTGGGATTTAGGCTAGAATTCAACTTTGCCTTTCATACACTAATGAACAGATGACTGGTAACAGTGGTGTCTTGTTACTGGTGTGATGCTATGGCTTCTCAAGTAGAGAGACCACAGGAGGCTAATGCAGTGGACAAAGGCTGGAGAATTGCTACTGTTTGCTGTGGCATTTCTGGACGAGTTGCTTCAGATACAGACAAACCACCACAGAAGGAACAAACTATGCTTGTTAGTACATTCCTTATGTCTGCCTTGTTTAGTCTAAGAAAGCTCTGTGCTGTATATTGTTCATTTTTCTACAGCTATTCTAGGTCAGAATCCATGAAGAGGCAATGGAAGTGGAAGGCTGGGCTCTTACATGCTGCAGGAGGGAGCTGCTGAATCTCCACTTGCTAAATGCAGGTTTAGTGCATCATCTTACTAGGTAACTACCAGTTCAGCCACTTGTTGCATCCCAGAATATGTGAAACTACTGAGAGCCCAGCAACAGGATCCTGCTGCCTGAGCCTGTGCTCCTGACTGCACCCATGCGTTCCAAGTGTGTGGCACAATGTAGTTCTGAAAGGGCAAAATACGGTGGCTCTTGGAGGACCACCTGTCTTTATGTCAGAGCTAATAAATAGAGCATTTTCCATCTATGATAGAATCAGTGGACAAAAGCAGCTTTTGAGTTACTGTGCTTTACTGAGTCTCTGTCTTTCTCTGGACTCCCTTGGTCATGGTCTGCAGCTGATGTGCTGCAGACTGGCTTCTGGGGCTTTGTCTAATGTGTGATGATAGTTTGAGAGGGATGCTCCCTAAGGCACATCCCCTGCACAGCATGAGCCCTGACATCGTTTGAGATCAGTATGCCTGATTTAAGAAGTTGCACATTACCATGTCAGTCATTCTGGGTCCAGCTAATCCTGCTGATTTTCAGTTATGTAACTACTGAAATGCATTCAAATCTGCATCCCAGCATTTCATTTTTGTACGTGTTCGTTTTGGTTTTTTTTAAGCTGGCTGTCTTAATGTTGTAACTTTGCCACAGTTGCTAATAAAAGTGTATCTTAATACTCTCATTTTCAGTTGAGTGGAAAGGCATTTCCATGTATGTAGCCTTAACTCCTAGTGGTTTCTAAGCATGTATAAGTGTGTGGTCTATGATGTTCTTCATGATTCTTTTCTATTTATGCATTGAAATAGAAGTATATGGGAATGTGAGTACTTGGCAGCAGAGTAGGAAGCCTTAGGTGTTTGTAGGAGCAGCATTCAGATGTTAGATCTCACTCCTACCCCAGTAGCTAGCGGCTTGAACAATGCAGAGGACTGTTGATCCTAAATTAAGGTGATTAGTCACCAGCTGATGTGAATTCAACATACACGTGGATCTTCTCTGTACCTTAACTAGAATAAATCTATAACTAGAAAACAGGACTGTAGCTAGCAGTGTGGAGTGGGTCACCATATGTTCAAACTAGTGAAACAGAAGGAGCAGAGCTCTGAAAATGCGGTTTGATGGACCATTAAGCCAAAGGCTTCAGCTTGAGTCATCTTGGTTTCCAGGCTCTTAGTGATAAACTGTTGAAGTGATGGGCTTTGCCCTTAAACTGTGTCCTGCAGTGAGCTATTAGCCCGAGGAAACTCAAGAACAGTGTAAGGCAAGCTCCCTAGAAAAGGCTGACTGTGGAGAGGAGCAGAATGAGTCATGGAAAGCTGATTGAGCAATGCTGGGAAGCTTTCTGAGTCATGTTGCTTATGCACAGCGAGCAGATGAACCCATCTCCTGTGCTGGATTTCTTCTTCTAGGGCATTCTGATTCCAGCAGCCATGAGTCACTGAATATCAACCTCAAATTAATTTAAGCTCTGTTCCCTGCAGTTCTTAACCATTGCAAGCACTAAGATCTTTTTGTTTTCAAAGCTGATCTGAAAACTATTCATTATTTAAAAACATGTGAAAGATCATAGCCAGTTGGGAACTGTACCACTAAAAACCTTGTTCTAGTTGCAGTGTAACCTTGAAATAGTTGGGACAAGTATCTGTACCGAAACACAAATGAGGATCAAAACAAAGCAGGCTTATTTTCACTGCAGCCACTTCAAGGAGAGCCATTGTCATTTTAAAGAGCCATTCTTTTTGTTAAGCTTTAAGCAACTTTCTTTTGCATGCTGCCCTTTGTATAGCTTTCATCTCATCTGTTCATATATCTCTGAGCTAGTCATTCCACATCTTGAGTTTCCAGCTGTGTGGACATGCTCCCATTAGCTGATGAAAGTAACTGTAGTGGGGAGGGAGTGTGGTCGCTCAGATCTTGTGTCTGGGAGGGATGTAATGCAAGGCTTGAGCGGGAGACTGGAGTGTTGTTGGTGTTCCCTGAACTTCCATTGTGGGCAAACTTGGTGAAGGCTGGCTGCGAGACTGGCACCGCACCGAACCAAACTTGCTCTAAGCTGCGTTGGTGCTGTCTATGCTTGTGACACTTGGAACTCTTCAAGATGCTGGACTGCAGAAACCCAGCAGAGCAAGGCAGGTCTGCTTTTAATTGTGTACTTGAGACCTCTTTGGTCCCTTCTGTCGTTAGATGGGAGTGCAGCAAAAGGTTTATACTGCATGTGTCCTTCACTTACCACATGGACCTGATGGACAGCTGGTATAGTTGGGTTCGTCATCTGAAACTGTTGCCTTGTAGTCACTGTCCTTAGCCCATGTGACTTTGCTTGGTACCTGAAAACACTATGGATTGTCTCACACAAATCAGGTTGAATAAATTGCACTTAAATGTGAATTCAGTTTAATCTATAGAGTTGTGAAATTGTGTGTGTGTTTTTCAGGCTTGAGGATAATCATAACTGGTATGGAGGCAAGCTGCTACTACATGTGAAATAATGCTAGTGCTTATCTCTCAGGTGTATTTATGCTGGTAGGCTGCTATTATAAAACAAACTGGCAGAATGGCCCTGATCCTGTGGCTACATCTTCAGTAAGTGAAACTACCACCTCAGGTGTTAACCAGGGGTTCACGTAGCACAGAGCCAGTCCCTATCTGACTTCAAGCAAGTTGTTCATATAGAGTTGCATTGTCAGTGTAGTGTGGCTAGTATGCATCAGCTGGTTTGTGTCAAATCTCTCTGCATGCTCCTAGTTTGTAGCAAGTGAAGATTTGCACCGAGAACAATCCTGGTCAGTAGTCATGGGGGGGGGGGGTGTGTGTCTAGATATGAAGGTATTAGTAAGGACAAAGTAGGTCAAAAATGGCATAGAGGTTCAGTGATGAGACTATATAATGGCACACTAAATTCAAGGTACATTAAATGTACAATGGTGCATATAGCAGGTGGGTGGATTAGGGAGCAAAAGCAATTCCAGCTTCACCTGTAGTGTAGTAAATCACCTTGAAGACTGATTTCAGTGTGATCTTGGAGTTATGATAGACGATGAAATTGTTAGCTTCTTGCTGAGTGGTGGTTTTAAAAATGTAAGATATTGAGAATCACTAGGAAAAGATCAAAGCAGCATATGTATGATTGTCATATTGTCTGTATCGTGGTTTGCTTACATGTTGAATAACTTGTGCAGTTTTGCATTCTCTTCCAGAAGGAAAATGTGTAGAGGAAGGCACTGAGAAAGACCAAAGCATAAAGCAGTTCTCCTGAACAACTGAGTAGGGTGGGAACATCTCATTCTGAGAAAGGGGCAGTGAAGCCAGTGGAGGAGATCTGCAAAATCCAGAGTGGCCTGGAGATAGGGTATGGGGGCTAGTTCTTAATTGCTTCTTCCTGTACTTGAACTGAAAGCCATTAAACAAAGCTGGGGAAAGGAAGAAAAAGCAGGCTTAAAACAAAAAGGAGAGTGTTTTATACAGTAGTTAAAATGCTGTAGACTTTTTTTTTTTTTCCATGGGATGCTGCTGATACAGACATTTGAGAGGAAACTGAGCAAATACTTTAAAGAGATGGATTGAGAGTTCCAAAATAAACAAGCCATTGCAGGGGAATCTCCTGGGGAGTGTCGTCTTGACCTGTCTCCTTCCAGTTATCTGACTGTCCCTTCACTGCATTGACAAAGCATTTTTTTAAAGACTAAAAGCTCTCGAATCATGCTGTATCTACTCTCCATCTAATGTGTTTTTACTAACATGTAAGATAAGCAAGCAGTTGACCCTGCTGCCTAGTACTGTGATGCAGTTAAAAATGCTGATATTTTTGCCTGTAACTTGTGAAGCTATTGCTTAGAATATGTTCTAACATATGAGAAAGCATAGCCTCATTATCTCAGTTAACATTAAAGTTTGTAGGTCTTCCCAAGAGAAGACTTCTGATTTCCAACATGAAGCTTGATCAGCAGTCTTCTACATGTTTTATAGTGATGTAGTAAATATTCAAATCAAGGCTTTTTCAGAAAGTGGTTGGCTTGTCATGCTAGCAAGTGGCTTTGTCTTGTATACGCTGTCTGTCTGATCCTGTTGCTCATCAAAGCAGACGTTTCCTTTATGCTAAAAATAATGAAACAAATAACTTAAGCAGCATTAAACCCGAGAGGGAGATTATTGGGTTTTTTTAAGACTAGGATGTGCTTTCTAGGAATCTTCTGGAAAGGGTTTGTAGGATTTATATGATCCAGCTTTGACCGGTTGCGTAAGCTTCCAGGAGACTATTCTATATAATGTAAGCCTTAAAGAGGATGCAGGAACTCTTCTTCACCTTTGGTAGCAATAGTCCATATCTGAATATGGCAGCTGGCACCGTAGCAGTCTGAAAAGACGTCCTTGTCTCTTATACTAATTAAGAATGAATTTTCTAGAGCAGGCAACAAGTTGCTTTTATTGTCATAATGGTTCTCTCTTTTTTTTTTTTTTTTTTTTTAATCATTTGGCCTGTGTGAATGATCTTTCAAGTGTTTGCTGAATTACAACTTCAGCATCTGCCAGACTTGTTGGGCAGCTTATACTCAAACAGATATTCTCCACGTTTTGGATTCTAGCCCTGCACATTACCTTTCAGTGGCCTCCTGCATGCCTGTTAGGGCTGTGTGTTCCATGTAAGTAGCCATGAGTCTGTGGTACAGCCACTTCCTTAAATTTGAGGACCCGGTTTTGTTCTGTTGACCAATGGGACTGTGTCTGTCTTCTGGCCTGGGGATGCTGGCCTTGCTGCCAGCCACACTGTGTAGCCTCAGTCCCCCTGTGTGGGACAGTGAGCAGCTACAGGTGGCTTTTCCCACTCTGTAACTACATGGGAATCTCAGACTGTGCGTTGCCTCTGTCTTAATAGATTTGGTTACAGAGACTTATCCCGGAAGTAAATGAAATACTGTATCCTGAAGTTATAAAGTGTCACTAATGGGAATGGAAGTAAAACATATTTGAAAACCTCTTCTGTACTAGGTGGAGTCTCAGACATCAAAAAATGTTGACAGTGCCCCACAAAGCTACTGACAAGTGGCAGGAGGCAGCCTACTAGTAGCCAAAGACACTTAACCAGCAGAATGTAGGAATAAAAGTCAGGAAGCTCACTATTGAGCTTTGGGAAAACTGCTCATCTGTCTGTTTCTTGCTATTGTGACTTAACAGCTGACTTTTTGATTATTTGTTCCATTTAATGAGCAGAAGCGGCCATCTGGTAGCTGAAGACCCATGGCAGAGAAGTATGTGTAATGTTACTCTCTGAGGACTCATTAGGGGTAGCTAAAAATGTTGGTGTAAAGGCATATGAAATTTAAACTTCTGTGTATTTCTGAAATTAAAAGTAGTGGCTGCACTGTAATTTTCTTTCTTTGTAGTTCCTTCAAATAAGCAGCTACTTTAGATTCTTGAGCATAACTTCTAGAAGGGTACGTTACTCTCAGTACTCAAGGTTTCTACCCTGGAAGCTCTTTTGTCCCTCTGTGTGTATTGATTTTTGTATTCTTTTTTGCCCTGACCTTTGAGCTGATGTGAGGCCAGGTCACACTAACTTTGGTTTTGCTGTGTTCTTGAGCAAGCACATATCAGTTCACTGTCAGCATGTGTCTGTCTCTAGGCTAGCCTCTCCCTGTCCTTTCCACCCACCCCAGACAAGTGGGTGTAGGCTAACCCGCCCCGACAGAAGTGTGGAGATGGTGGTTATCTAATGCTCTGCAGTGACAAAACTGAGAAATACCTATGTGATCAGCCCAAGACCTAGTCATGAGGCTTGCCCTATTGCATTTGTCGTGCTCTTCTCTGGACTAAGTCAACCAAGTAGTTGCTAGAGTATTATGAGTGGGACCTAAGTGAATAGAATGCATATGACAATAGGAATGGGATCTGATGGAGTAGCTGTGTATTTAAAAAGTCTTCTGCATCAGTGTCTACTAGCTTTGTAGTTCTCTTCAAAACAATCTTCCTTTGAAGAAAGAGAAGACTGGCAGTTTAAGAGGGTAACTTCTGAGGCACTAGCCCCGAATGCAAGTGGGTCATGGTTGAGATCTCCCACTCCGGTGGCACCTTGTGGCCCAACTGCTCTCAGTTTGGATTCTGAGTTGTTACTCAGTACTGCTGTTAGGGATCAGCAAAGGCTGGAATGTTGCTATATAAAAACTATGTAAAAGTGGTAATAAACCAAGGTGTACTTGCTGCTAAGAACTGCCTGCTGTACAGTGATAGGCTTGGTGACACCTCAAACACTTGTGTAAACTGTACAAAAAGACTAGCTATGAATTGCGTCCAATTTGTGTCTTGGTCATTGGGGAGATAGACATTTTATAGGAGAAATAAAGGGTCTTTGATTTGCTTGTAGTTCCAGGCCTGTGGTTTTTCTTGCATTCAGGGAGTAGGCCAGTTACTACTAATACCTGAGGCTTGATCTGTCCATGCTGATGAATGGAATGAGAATTAAGCCTACATCTATTTCAGTGCTCATTGTAAGCTTCAGTTCTGGCTGCAAATTGCAATCGTGTTCAGAGCCTCATGTGTTACAGGATACATGGCAGCTGTATGTACTCACCTAGACCTAAGCTCTTGAGTTGTTTCAGGCAAGCTCAGGAAGTCACTCAGCTGGGCCTCTTGTCAGGATTCCTGCAGTGGCTTCTTCCATCTGGAACAAGGCATTTCGTTCCCAGTGGGCTTCCTTGCTGAGTCCTTGTTATCGTGTGCCCTTGAGGGGCAGCTCTACAACAAACATGAGGGAACACTGAGCCTGAGAGACTGGCGTGTAGTTAGGGCTTAGGTTTCTTTTGGTACATACAGTCTGTACTGTGCATTGGAAACACACTTTTCCATATAAAATCCCAGCAGATCAAAGTGTAATCTATGACTGCATCAATAAGGCTACCTCCCTCTTCTCCAGAGTAAAACACTGTTTCTAATAGTCCTTTAAGGAGCTCTGTACTCTCCTCTCCAAGGTAAGTGTGAGGCAGGCAGTCGCTTCCAGCATCTGAGCTGTTCCTGAGTCTCTAGCTGTCCTTGTGGGCCTCAGCCATGTGCTAGCCTGGCCAGAAGTAACAAGATCAATTAGGTGAAGTAGCCCACACCATCAGACTCAGGAATATTTTTGAGCATGTCCTCCACTTGTCCCTCCCTGCAGTCTGGAGTTCATTACATTTGTGGCATCAAGATGTGTGCTATAAGGTCCTCACCACCACAGGTATTGTAACAGTCGTCTTCTGGTTGAGGATGTGTGTGACAAAAGATGTTTGTGCCCTGGCTAGTAGCCAGCAGGTGTCAAAGTCTGTTCCGGCTGTACCGCTTGTTGCCATGCAGCCTACTGATATATGCCCTCTCTTACTTCAGGTATTAAGCAACATGGGAAGAGAAGACTAAAATTCCATCATGATCGGAGGCTTATTCATCTATAATCACAAAGGAGAGGTTTTAATCTCTCGAGTCTACCGGGATGACATTGGGTAAGTGCTTCTATTGCATCCCTGGTCTTTGCATTTCTGTCTCATTTTGGTGTGGACAACAACCCAGAGCTGCTTTGTTCTGCATTAGCTGTGCATGCATGTAAGACTGCAACTCAACTTGCTGCTCTAGGCTTAGTTCAGATAAAGAAAAAGCATTTGTTAAGCCCTGGTCACTTACAGGTAGTAGTAAAGGATGGCCTGCAGGCAAACATGGGACTTTCTTTTGGATGGTAGAGATCTGACTGTTACTCTGTACTCTAGATGCTTCAGCAACATGGACTCCCACTGTGGGAGTCTACCAGCCTCACTGCAACCGTTAAAACTTTACGGTGGGAGCTGTCTGCCATGCACTATAACCAAGACTCTTGAATTGGTTTCAAACACACATGTCTAGTGTCAGGTACAGGCATGCTGAAGACTGTCTGTGGTCTTGGAAAGTTATGTCTGCAGGCAGTCTCATAGTAACCACGGCTGTATGCTTAAAGCTGGCATTCTGTCCCCCAACTTTGTATGGCAGCATTGTTTGTGAAAAGCTTAGATTCATTAGGTAATTAAAGTTGTGGGAAGCACTGAAAGCCTTTGGTAGATTATAGGTGTCTCATTGCACTTCACACAAGTGTTACAATGCTTGCTTAGACTGGATCTGTACAATTCCTAGGCTGCTGGTTCCTAGAAGGGACCTTAGTAAAAATTTGGTGTCTTACAGGCAGTGGATAGTGCTATAAGGAATCCAGTATCGAGTGATGATGCAGCTTGGACTGAAAACCTTACATGGCTTTCTTGCACAACACTACTCTTCATAGTGGGTTTTCATTGGTGTTACGCATTAGGTGGAAGTTAGTGATTGAAGTTAACAGAGTTAAAACACAGCTACTGGAAGCGGGGATTTGGTAGGTGTTAACTGAAAGTCCATTGAGAGAGTTCATTCTGTCCAGTTTAGGAAAAATTAGTTTGTACCAGGTCTCCACAATGAATAGTGGTAGGATGTGCTGTGAAATAACTTTTTGCCATGAATTACAAAAAACTTCGAAGCCGGACTGCCTTCAGACTGCTCTAGTCTGAAGACCGTGTTCCTTCTGGTTATAGATTGTTCGGTGGAGGTTAAAAATTGAAGTAGAACGAGTAGCTAGTCAAGGCTTGCACAGTTTCGTTGATGGAGTAGCAGTCAGCATGGTGTCTGTAATAAGGCTTCACCTAATGAGCTTTATATTTCTTGGCTTGTACTAAGTCAGAGTAAAGTAGCTGTTCTAAGGCTGAGTTATTCCACACAGAGCTGAACCAAGGAAGCATTGTATTTCTGAAGCAGAAAACTACTGACTACAAAGCTTTGCCTCTCCTCTGCTATACTAACTCATTTCAGTCCTGAATACTCATTAGCTGAAGCTCTTCGGAGCAATTCATATGCCAGATCTGACTTTGTAAAGTTCCTCTAATGGTTAGGTATCACAGTGACTGAGCCAAGCCAGTCTGGATTATGGACAAATTTTGAGAATATGTTGTGCGGGAGGCTAGGGACACTGCAGTTTCTGGTGAAAATATTTTTTTGTGGCCTGCAAACTTAAAGCACTTAAAGATAGGATTGCTTGAACTTGTTTATTCAGGAAGGCCTTTTAATTTAAAGGGCATTCTGGCTGTGGAGATGTGAACTGGGGAGTTATTTTTAAGTAGTTATTTTTAATGTAGTGATCTTCCATTGCTTTTTGTCTTGGCTCATTCCTCTTATACTGACTTGTGTTCAGTATGTGATAAAGTACTTCCTACTGGCTGGCCAGACAAAACTAGAAAATGGGATTTCCTGCCTGATCCTATCTTAACTTTTTCATTTGTCAAAAGGTGCCAAAAAGATTCAAGTGTTTTCTCTAGGACTTCAGGAGTCAGTGTTCTCTTGAGTGAAATCCTCCATTCAGTTCTTGTGAAAGTGTCAGTCTTGTGACTTAGGTGGAGCTGGTGCTGGCTATTAATCAAGCTTGCTCCCCAAGGTCTTGGAATCCTTCTGAAACAGGCCTTCAAATCTGGTTTGGAATTTTTTGGATGTGTAACCTTATAAAACAAGAGGTCTTAAAATGACTGGATCTCATCTGGTGGTGTAATCAAGTAAATGAGAATCTTGCTGTTTCCTGGTCTGAACATTATCATCAATACCAGGTCTGATTAAAATCTTTTAGTACCCTAACCTTCAGAGGGAGGCAGGGAAAGTAATAGCCCTGATACTGTAGCTTGTACTCAACTTTGTAGTTCTGACTCTAACCGAACAACCAGGTAATGGACTTCTAGAACTATAGACTCTACAGTTCTTAATTCCTAAACAGTAGATCTGAAGTGCTGAGGGTTGAGCCCATCCAGCTTGTTTGGAGGTAGGTTGAATGGGAAATGAGCATAGGTGCTGCCTGTCTTCAGGTGATTGACCCTTAAGACTCCTTGGTCTTGGCACTTGCCTTTGGCATTCTGAAGCCTCAATATGTGTTGTGAGAGATTAAGTTATCTGTGTTTATGAGAGCCCCTCCCCTTCCACAGTTTAAGGCTCTAAATGAGCACAGATGTTAGAGTGAAGTGGTGGTCAATGAAGAAACTCTTCCCTTTACTTTGTTAAAGGCAGAAGTACCACAAAACTTGAACATCCTTTGCTTGCAACTTAGAATGGCTTTAGTGCATGCAGTGCATTTGTCCATACAGCAGCTAGCTGCATGCATAAGCAGCCTCTTAAAAAAAAAAAAGAGGCAAAGCATTATGCATTTAATTCAGGATACCATGGAGGGCTCTACTGTGATCTTCAGGTGCCTTGTTCTTCAGTGACGTAGTCACTGGGAGAAGCTACCTGCATTTAAGAATGTAGCCATTTAATAAAAATAAGCTATTCGAAACTGAGCAGCTTACATGACAAACTGCATGCACTTTAAATGTAATAGGCATATGGTTTCTGAGCTTCTAATCATCACTTTGGCTTCATGGCTCTTTATCCTTAAGGAAAAAGTGCAAGCTGGATAGAGCAGTGTCTGAATCTGCAGGATGTGCCCTATCTCTCCAGATGTGCTCCAGCTCTATCAAACTTGCTGTATTTCCTGTTGGCTGGACTAAGCCAGAAAGCATCAACCCAAACAGCTTCAAATAAGTACTGTCATCGAAATGCCCACTCAGATTTGCAGCCCTGTTCCAAGGCAGACTGGGAAGAAGACACCTGATAATTCTGTGGTCCCCAGGCGATGCCTCAAATCAGGGCTTTGGGGTTTTTTTCCCCTCCAAGGCCTGCTACATGTATTTCCAGAGCAGACTGAGTATCATTGATGTGATATGGATGCAGCTCATCTGGACTAAATGCCCAGTTAGCCCTAAAATTCAGCCAAACAACGAGTCTGTGCTGGCAGCCTGACCACGGCATGTCAGCGTTGTGCCTTGCAAGGGCTTCATTGCTGCCACAGCTTGTTACTGTCCATCCAATACCACCTTGGCCTTTTGTGCCCAGGAGCAGGGGGAGGGGGTGCTGTTTGGTCTCTTCTTATCTCTTTGGATTCATTGTGCCTTGTGTGTGTGTTTCTAACCCTTTCTCTTGTTGCTGTCACTCCTCCTTTCTCCGCTGGCGCCATTTCTGTCCATCCCATCTCATTGGCTGCTGTAGCAATAGGTAAGAGACGCGTGGTAGGCCATGACTGGCACTGCACAGTGGGCAGCTGGTTTGCTAGAAAAGCTTCACCAACCTGAGGCTTCTCCTCTAGCATGCACCAGTCTGGTTGCTGGTTCTGGTACTAGTTCTAGCGGGTTAGAACTTGAGGCTGGGAGGGCTGATGCTCCAGAACAAGTGGAACTTTCCTTGCCAGGCTTACTGGAGGGGAGGAATGGGGCTTTTAGATATTGATATTTTGTAGTAGATTAAATTACTTACGGAAAAACTAAGGTAGGAATTAAATATTAACTCAAACTCGCAAACCTTCTGGAGCAATAAAACCTTAGTAGTATATGAAGGCCAGAATTTTGCTTGTGGGGGAGCGTGTTTACTGATGAAGCTTCTACATATGTACCCAAACCTTCAAGGAGCAAACACGTGCTGTGGTAGTGTATGTTCCTTTGAATATCCCTTATTTTCAAACTTGGAACCATCTGTTGGATGGATGACAACCCTCAACGCTTACAAGCACTTGTATGCCTGTATCCTTGCTTGTGAGGTTGTTATTACTGTCTGCTCTCAAACATGGTTCTGCATAATCAGTACCATGGCCGTGATGCTGCATTCAGAAGACCCCCTGTTCCACATAGTGTCTGACAGTATGAGTAATAAAGCACAACTAGATGGGTCTTGGCTTGGTGTGTAGACTATTGCTTTAAGTCTCGGTCTTGTTATATAAAGCACCCATGCTTCATTCTTCCTGTATTCTTAGGATTGATGGACTGTAACTTAATTCAGGCAGTTTATCCTGACTTATAGCTACAGGATAAGGAAACTCTGGTGTGGAAGAGCTGGCATTTAGAATGCCACCCAGATGTCCTTGTTTACCCAGGAGGGATTTGTTCCCTGTCAATAGTGTCTAGATGGTTTGGATTAAAGATGGCAGCAGCTAGAGGAAGCTTGTGCAGCATTTTTTCAGCACTGTGCAGAACCTCTGTCCTGTAAGTAGTACTGGACCATCCAGTGCACTTAATGCAGTGCTACTAGCACGTTGCACTGTGAGGACCCTAAGTCTATGTGCAAGAGAACTCTCTGTTCTGAAGCCTAGCAGGCTTGAGAGGACATCTGTAACTGGAAAGCCAAAATATTCCTAATCCTGCTTGTTGCTTTGAGCCTGCCCTCAGTGGTGCATGGGGAATGGAGGTGAGGTGGAGCCAAGAACTAGAGCTCCCTTTTGTGGTGTACCTGGGCACTGACATCTGTCAGGTGACCTGGGTAGGTTTTGCTATGTTTTTCCTCAGTGGTATGTCTGGGTGGAACTGCCGTTGACAGATATCTTGAGAGACTACAGCTTGCTTTGGGGCAAGAGTATGAAGACCTGGGCATGCAGAATAGACAATAACTAGATGTTTGGTCAAAACTGAGCTCTTCTTTGAGCCATAAACTGCTACTGTGTTTGTTCCTGGCTATGGCAATCAATAGGTAGCACTAGCAAAATTAATTGAAGTGGAGGTTCCTTTGCCATCTGACTCCAGGTGAAGGTTAGCTTCTCCTTTTGACTACAGTTACACTGTAGCCAAAAGCTCTTTAGAGACCAGTAGCACTCTGTCTCTCCTTTAGTTTGTGCAGAATTTATTGTCTAACTCTGCTCAGCGCCTTCTCTTGACCCTCATAGAGACATCCCCAGACACCCTTCCTAAGTGAGCTTGGTGTATGTAGTTCAGTGTCTGACTGTAGTCGCATAAGCAGAACTGTGCAGCCAACTTATTTCCACGTATGCTGTGCTAACTAATCTTGCTGGTGATCTCGTAGGCGGAATGCCGTCGACGCCTTCCGCGTCAATGTCATCCACGCACGGCAGCAGGTACGCTCGCCTGTCACCAACATCGCCCGCACAAGTTTCTTCCACGTCAAACGTTCCAACATCTGGCTGGCTGCTGTCACCAAGCAGAATGTTAACGCTGCCATGGTATTCGAGTTTCTCTACAAGATGTGTGACGTGATGACTGCCTACTTCGGGAAGATCAGCGAGGAGAACATAAAGAACAACTTTGTGCTGATCTACGAGCTACTGGATGGTGAGATGTTTCCCTGTCTGTTATGTGGTATTGCACTTGGCCATTCTAAAACCCTTAGCTTGGTTTGATGTAGTAATAATCCTTGAAGTATTTAACATGTGTGACAGGGTTCAAAATTAGTTGTTCTGCTTTCTAATGCCACCTGTACTGGAAGTGTGGATAACATCTCAAGCCCATAGCCTTGTGTTGATCGTGGCTCGCTTTGCTGAAGTGTTGGGAGCTGTGCACTTGTATGAATGAAGCAGCTGGTACTGGAGTGGATCCTGTGTAGATGTAGGGCTGTTACTATACTGAGGTATATCAAGAGGGCTATCATTAGCACCTCTAAGGCCAGCCATTCCAGCTAGTGCCCAGGTAGCTCTAGCCCTGTGTGGTAGCAGTCACCCCAGGCTGCAGTTGGTTGCCACTCTTGGATTGTCTCTTGGGAGAAGTTCTGAGACAGAAGGAAATCAATAAAACCCAACCTGCTCTGTCCCAGCCCTACCTCCCCCAGCAACACAGCTCCAAATTTCACCACAGAATAATAATAGTGTCCCTTCAGCTGCTCATAATATCAGCCTGCCTGTGGAGATTGCCCTTGAGCTGTCCCTGTTTAGCATAACATGAGCACTTTGTATTAGTTATGCTTCAGTTTGTTTTCCAGAGAAGGCACCACATGTGTGTGTCTTGGGATTCTTAGCCAACGGTCACAGTGACTGATGGTTTCTCTGTTCCTTCTGGGCAGATGGAGAGACCACTGTTTCTCTGCTTTGGTCAGTCACTGCTGCTCCCAGTAGGCACAGTGAGATCAAAACCTGCCAGTGTGGTGTTACTCAGTATTCATGCTAGTGGTCTTCTCTCTCTTTTAGTTCCTTTTTAGGGGAGTGAGTGTTAAGGGCACTGTAGTTAACATCTGTTTCTCTCCCACACTCATCATCCTGCAGCACCACTACTCTGCTGTTATATTTTTCTAGGTTTTGATTTTTATTACGTCTTCATGCAAAAATCAAAACCTAAAGAAAATGCTGCGTAGATTGTTCTGCTGTAGGATAAACCCTCATTATAGTCCCTTGGATGTTTTTAAAAAAACTTCCGTTTGCTCTGTGCACATACGTGGCTAGGTTAGTTGATATTTAGTCCTGAAATGCAGTTGTATTAAAACCAGTCAATCCATCAGTTGGACAGCTTTCCATCACCTCTCCTTCCCAAAATACTGCACTGGGAAGTCAGTTTAACAAGGCTGTTTCTTTTCTCTTGGTAAGGAATGCTCCAGCAGCTTACTCAGAAATTGAACATACAAGCACTATCTGTGCACTAATTGACTCTCTCCTTATAGGAATGGTTAGCATGGTTGGCATGTTTGTATCTTGCAGCTCTGAACTAACCTTCTTTTACCCTTCTGTAGAAATCCTGGACTTTGGCTATCCTCAGAACTCTGAAACGGGGGCCTTGAAGACCTTCATCACTCAGCAAGGCATCAAGAGTCAGGTAACCAGAGGAGTTTTTGGTACAGCACTGCTCTGTATCAAACCACTAGTTTTCTGTAAGCCTGTTCAAGAAAGTATGGTCTTAATTACCAACTAGCCATTTGACCTGTGCTGAGTGGAGGTGCCTGAGTAGATTGAGAACAGCCTGGCAGGGATGCAGCTCAGTGGCATCTCGCTCTAGGTGTCTCTGCACTTGTGTGACCTCATGTTCCCTGGTGCGTGGTAAGATGCAGGAGGGAGGGCCATGAGCTCAGATAATGGTAGTTCCTTGCATGTAAATGATTGCTGGCTTCAGGCTCTGCTCTCTGTTAGATACTGACAGAGAATAAACAAATTTACCTGCTGAACCAGGAATCGTTCTTCTGTGTGTGAATCAAGCTGAGCGGGTCTGTTTTCCACCAGCCTTCAGTGCTTTGAACTGTCAGGCTTTTATACCTGCCTTGTAACAAAGTATTCTTCAGCCTTGTGGATCTTGCTGTCAGGAAATTGATGTTATTCTGATGCTGCCTTGTAGCATCTTTGCAGATCAGCATCAGTACAGCCTGAGCTTTCTTATGTTAGAGATGAGAATCTCTACTGTGCATTTGGCAACTTAATAACCCTTGCAACAAAGTTTACATGGAGGCAGAAGATAAAGAGCTCCTGGGGAAAAAGACACTTAAACTGGACTGTTCTTGGGAATGTCTTTTAAACTTGCTGTAATCCTACTCCAGGCTACAGTCCTCAAAACTAGGTTTCCCATCTTGGACAGCTCATGCTCAACCTCTGAAACCAGAGGACTGTTATAGTCACTGTTTCTTGTGTCCCCAAGGAATATTGCTCACCTTGTCCATCTAACACAGCTATGTAACTCATAATGAGGACTTAGCCTAGCCTTAGTCCTCTCCCCTATGTAGTAGGTGAGTCAGGAGAAAAGCTGGGAGTTTGCACTGAAGCTGTCTGCAGCAGGGATACGTGTGAAGCTTCAGCCCCAAGGTACAAACAGAAGCAAAGTGCTGAACAAGAGCCTGCCTGACAACTGTTCTTGTTTAGGATAAGCAGAGGTCAAAGCCTCTGGAGGCTCTGTTTTAACTCTGTTCATCAGCACTGACTTCCTAAGAATTCCTTTTTAAACTTTTAATCTCCTAGTAGTGAGACTAGCCGCATCCCTCAAGAAGGCATTGAGAGAGAAGCTGCCTCTGAGCAACATATTTCCTGCTAGAACAGCAAACAGTGTTTTGCAAGAGGACATGAATATAGCAGTGGCCAGATGTGAGTGCATCCGGTCTCAGTCCCCCATCCCAAGCCCTGGTGTAAATCACTCTGGCTTTCTGCAGTCTGACATTTTGGGCAGTCAGCACTCAAGATAGCTGAGTCAGCTCCTGTTCGTAGGAAAATTCAAAACTAACCACCACCCTCACTTCCTTCCCTAGCTCTTTTTTTTGCTTTTGTCTGTTTTAACAAACTCTTACGCTGTTTATGTGCAAACCACTGTCACAGCATCTTGCTTCATTCAACAGCAGGTTTAGTCCTTCCATTACAAAGAGGAGTTCAGACTTCAGCTTTACATAAGTAAGCAGTTAATCTGCTCTTTGGAATTTTGTGCAGTCCAGTTCAAAAAGCAGAAGTAATCCTTTCCAGGCACAGTATGGCAAGGGCAACAATTGAAACAGTACTTGCTGTATTTCCTTGTCTACTCTCTTCTCTGGTACATCTAGCCTCCAACTCCTCCTTCACTTAAAACCAACTTCTGGCAGGTATCTTGGACCAAAATCTGGGACTGGCTGGCCTGTCATCCATGTTCCCTTATCTGTGCGTAATTCCTGATGGTCCTTTCCTTGGGCTTGTGTCCTGCTGAATTTAAGAAGGAAAATCCAGTTACGGCAGACTTTCCAAACACAACTTTTTACCTTTATTCTCAGTGAAAGATTTGAGGTGTGCTGAGCTGCTGCACTCTGAATGCCCACACTGTATGTCTGCAGTGGTCTTCCCAGGGCTGGTGATCTTGGAATACAGGATCTGCTTCATTGTTTGTTTTTAAAGTGGGTCGAATATTGCTGCGCTGCTTGCCAAGGGAAGTACTCCTGTGCTCTGGGAAGGGGGTGTTGTGGCACATGGGTTTTGAAAGCTGCTGGTGTGCAACATGGTTTCAGTTCTAGTCCCTACCTGTGAAGTAGCTCACTACTCAAACAGCAGATCTGCAGGCCCTGGTGGAGTCCTGTATCAGAACTGACACAAGCATTGGCTCAGATATCTTCCTCCAGCAGAGGCTAAAGCTGCTCTTACAGCTCGAGGTGGGGGTGTGCTCCATGTACTTCCTTGGTTCTCACTCTTCAGATCTGTCAGCATCCAGACTTCATTAATTAGGTGAATGCTGTAATTTTCTTCCCCTCCAGGTGCTTTCTGGGAGTGTGAATTGGTCAGCTCTTAGTTACAGTGTTTTCCCAAACCTTAGAGGTACTTTAGTGCTAAAATGCTAGTGCTACTTTTTGGAAGTGAGGAGAGGGCTGCTACCAGCTGCAAGAACCCAGGAAACCTGCTGGTGACTGTTTGCATTTAACCTAGTCAGCATGCTGTCAACTGAGTACAACAAGTTGGATATTCTTGTCCCATTTTAGCTGACTTATTTGTCCAGATCAGGGAAGCTCCTAGTCCTGAGAAATTTCAGACCCGAGTGCCTTCCATCCTTCCCTTAAGGAACACTCATGCTGCTGGGTGATAGCTTCAGCACTCCCCAGGCATCTGCTTCCAGAGCCATCCAGTCATTTTCTGTAGGGACCATAAACTCAATAGTTCGTGGCACTGCTGGTGTTACAGGCACTGTCAGCACATGATCAGTGTCCCTCTGGAAGCCAGAGAACTGGATTTTATGTCTACATGTGCCTCCTTCCTCTTAAACCTGAACAAAGCATTGAGCAAGGCAGATAAGGAGGCTTTTTTTGTGGGACAGACAAGGGAGGTACTTTGTACTACATTGAGCACTTACCTAGGCAGTTTTCAGGGGAGTATAAAAACCCTTTGTCTCTTAGATGTTACGATAATGGTTCTGCTTGCTCAAGGAGTGACCATGTCTGTGGCAAGATCATGTGTGAAACCAAGGTGCTGCTGGTTTAAAGCTGAGATCATGTACTGCCACCCTGTGGGCCCCCTGCAAGGCTGCTGCAGCAGGACCCATTTTACAGAATCACCAAGGTTGGAAAAGACCTTGAAGATCATCCAGCCCAACCACTGACCTAGCACTGACAGTTCCCAGCTACACCATATCCCTCAGCGCTAAGTCGACCCTACTGTTAAACACCTCCAGGGATGGGATCTCCACCACCTCCCTGGGCAGCCCATTCCAACACCTAACAACCCGTTCTGTAAAGAAATGCTTCCTGATATCCAGTCTAAACCTTCTCTGGCGCAATTTGAGGCCATTCCCTCTTGTCCTGTTGCTTGTTACTTGGTTGAAGAGACTCATCCCCAGCTCTCTGCAACCTCCTTTCAGGTAGCTGTAGAGGGTTATGGGGTCTCCCCTCAGCCTCCTCTTCTCCAGACTAAACCCCCCCAGTTCCCTCAGCCCCTCCTCATATGACCTGTGCTCCAGACCCTGCACCAGCTTTGCCGCACTTTTTTGGACACGCTCAAGTAATTCAATGTCCTTTTTGTAGTGAGGGGCCCAAAACCAAACACAGTAATCGAGCTGATTTCTGTGTTGTGTAGTCATTGTGGTGGAAGAGGCAGAATTAACAAGGATATAACTTTATACAGGACCCAGATTTAAGATGTCTGCAGTCCTGGGTGCCTGGTACTTCTCATAGTCTGGGCATCTCTGCCATGATCCAGGGCTTGCTTTAGGAATGGAGCGTGATGAGTCTGCTCTGTGCAGGATCATTACTGGGAGCGGTATCTGGCTGCTCTGTCACTCCCTCTGCTCTACCTGGTGTTTGGGTGGTGCATAATGGGCCAAGTCTGGAAAGCCATTTCACTGCTAGGAGTACTGGTTTTCCTGAAGGGTGCTAAAGGTCAAAACCCCCCATCTTGTTTGTGCTAATTAGCTACATAATTAATGATGAGCCAGCCTGCTTTGTTCCTGTCCTGAGGTAGCCTTAAGCCTAACCTGCTCTTTCTCCCTTCCTCCCTCTTCTTGCTCTTGACCCGCTTGCCTGTTAACCCTGTGTGCACTGCACTTGCTGTTATACATCTACTTCTTGACTTTCTGCGTGTGACTGGACCCCGCCTGTAGCATCAGGTAGGAAACCTCCCTGTGCCTCTCAACACAGTCCTTAGTGCTCTTAGGAGGCTTAGAGCCTGAACGCTGTTAGATGCATGTTAAGTTGGTGTTGGTATGTCACTCTGACTGCAGTCATTAAGCAGCAGCTCTCAGGGACTAGCTGTCTTGTGGCCCTGGGGTTTCATGTTGGATAAGGGTGTGAACTGGCCTGTCAGCTGCTTCTCTGCTTAACATGTGATGTTCCGAGACATGATCTGAATGTCATCGGTGGAGCCCGTGCCTCCCTGCACCTAGATGTAGCCTAATGGACTGGCTAATAATAGGGGAGAGATCTTCCTGCTGTTATGACCAGTTTTTAGTTAGGCATAGAATTTGCTGTAGAGAATGACCAATTCTTGGGGGCTGTGACAGTATCCATATCTAAGTGTCAAAAACAGTTGTGTGTAATAAATAGCAAGCAGTTGCTCTTAGATTTAGAGCAAGGTTTCTTAGTCTTTGAATTTACCTAGAGGTCTAAGATGTGATTTCTTCCCTTCAGACTAAGGAAGAGCAGTCCCAGATCACCAGCCAGGTGACTGGACAGATTGGATGGAGACGTGAAGGGATCAAATATCGTCGCAATGAACTCTTTCTTGATGTGCTGGAGAGCGTGAATCTCTTGATGTCCCCCCAGGGTAAGTAGGAGTTACTGAGCTGGTATCCTTCTCACCTTCAAGGTTTACGAGTGAGGACTTGGCTAAGTGTTCTGAACTGCGCTCTTCCCTACGCCAGGTCAGGTTTTGAGTGCCCACGTCTCTGGCAGAGTGGTGATGAAGAGTTACCTGAGTGGAATGCCAGAGTGCAAGTTTGGCATGAATGACAAGATTGTAATTGAAAAACAGGGCAAAGGGACTGCGGATGAAACGGGGAAGAGGTAAGAGACGTTGGGGTGAAAGCCACTTGTCACCAGGGACTCTTACGAAAGGGCAGCACTTAATAGCTTTTGTGATCTGAAAGACAAAGCTGATCTGCCCTTCCCTTCAGATGTTACTAACTTTTCTCTGCGTAGGTCAGTTGTCATGCAAACTACCAGCCTGAGGGCCTCAATACAGAGGGCTTCTCTGCAGCTCTTCAAGTATTAAGATTCAAACATATTATTAAATGTGGAATTCTTGCAGCTGGAAACACTTCCCCAAGATGGATTTTTGCAGAATTTGTGTCTCTAGCAGTTCTAGTCAATGCAGAGACTGTTACTCATAGGATACAGTAGTAGTGCTCCTGAGGAACAGTGAAGGAACCCCTCTGACCATAGCCTGCCCTTCCTGGACTGTTCCCACAAACTAGAAGAGCTGACAGGCTAACACTGGGTAAGCCCCTCCTGCTGACACACAGGTGGTCAGTGACCGTGTGGATCAGAGGCTCATCCCTTCTGAAAGCCCGGCTACCTTCCTTCCCAGCCACACTGCAGTCAGTACCCACACTGAAGCTGAAAACAGGTCTTATGCCTTTTCCAGCCTTCCTGCTTGGGGCGAAGAGATAAAAGCTAAGGGACTGCCACTTTTCTCTCACTAACCATTTGCAACTCAACTGTGTTTCTCTTGGTTGTGTTTGTTTTTTTGCTGACCCCCAGTGAATTGGGAAGGTAGATAATCTGCTTCAGCTGTGTGTGCACTCTGCTCTCCCCCTGTCTTGCTTTGTGTGACTTGTGCATGTAACCTGGATCTCGGACACTTTCCATGATGGTTCCTATAAATGGAGCTGAGCTGCTATTTGCCTTTTCTCTCAGAACCAAGCCAAGAGCTATCACTTCACTGTCACTTTTAAGCCATCTTTCCTGTACCTGAATCTAGCTAGTAAAATGGATGAGCCTTGGGTGGCTGCCCAGTGGGGATATACTGTAGTGAAAACGTCATCTGCTTAGACCTCTGAAGGGTCAGTAACACTGTCCCAAAGCTTCTGTGCCATGAGTACCTTTACTTGTATATGTGCTGTTTTCTTGAGTTACAGAAGCAAGATGAACAGGGACTCTTGCTAGGTAGTTCTCGCTAGCTGTGGTTCTCCAGTAAGCAAGAGCTTGGTGGTGTTACTTGCCAGAAGCATTTAGTTATGAGGTGACCAAAAGGGACAGCTGCTGCCAGTTGCTTTTTGGCATCTAGCACATGGCAATGCCTAAACCCCAAGTAATGCTACCTGAGACCTGGAGCAGTGCTAGGCAGCAGGGCTTTCCCAGCAGTTTTCCAAAGAAACAGGAACTAGTTGGCTAACACTGTCATCTGGGCTACAGATTAGGAAAGAGTAACTCCTGCAAACTGCACCACTGGGTTGTGTAACTAAACAGCCAGTCAGCCTGGGGTCAGTCTGCTTCCCATTTCTGCAGGGAGTGGTGGTTCCTAGGAGAGCAGAACCTGCCTGTAGTGCGTATACTATCTCAGCTCACTTGTGTGTTTGTCCTCTTGCTCCCAGCAGTTGAGGCAGCCTAGATATCACAGCACTGCACCTTCTCTACACTGTGGCCTCTGCTGTTGCCACTGCCTTCTTATTTTCTGGTCTCTCGGTAGCTGAGAGATCTTGGCTGACCTCAGGACCTGTAGCAAGGAAGGTATTTTCAGAGAGTAGAACCCAGCACAAGTCCAATGCTGGCAGGTTAGGCTAGTGCACCTAGATGGACAGATGGTAGCTGTGTGGATTTTTTTGAGAAGTGAGATGCAAATTTTTATGGTGTAATATTGTGGTCTTTGGCAAATCAGTTCAAAATCAAACCACCTGCTAGCAGTGTGGAAATCAACAACTGTTAAGAGATTTCTGAATGGGAAGGCCCCAAACCTGGCATCTCCTGGCTGTGTGGCAGTGGGATAGCTTTGTGGACAGGAAAGTGTTTTCTCTCCTTTGAACTGTGCTGCAAGAAGACTTGGGCTAGCAGAGTTGCCTTTGCAGTACTGAGGTGCTGCTGGCAGACGGACCCAAGCATTGTGTTGCTGGCTATGACAGAAGGGTGCTCCTCTAATCTCTCTCCTCTTTGGGGAGAGGAGGGAGAGAATTCTTTCAAACAAGCTTCCTGAAATACGATTTTTGTGGTGGTGAAAGAAGGAAAGACTAAGCCAAGAGGCTGCTGTGCCCTAAATCTCTCCCTGTCTCCCCATTTCTTGGACACCTGCAATGGCAACATGCTCTGTAGACTAGTTTCTGCCTGGACAGACTTTGATTGCACCAAGATACCAGGGCTGCAGCCTGCACTTTTTAAACAGTGTCTTGTGTTTTTAGCGGCAAACAGTCAATCGCCATCGACGACTGCACTTTCCACCAGTGCGTGAGGCTCAGCAAGTTTGATTCTGAGAGGAGCATCAGCTTCATTCCACCAGATGGAGAGTTTGAGCTCATGAGGTATTGTGGTGGGGGATGAACAGGCTGGTGTTGGCATCTGCTCACTGCTACAGGAATGTTGCTGCTCTCAGGCAGCCTTGTAGCCCTTGAGCACTTTGCAAACACATGCTTGCCTTCTTGTTTTCAGAGTGAAATCTGTAGGGCATCCCACAAATCCTTCTGTTCCGAATGTGGTAGAAGCCCAACTGCATGATTTTCTTTGCCACAACCATAGTGTTGGATGTGGCTTTTCTCACCCTTTGGCTTGCTGTATCTGTTTTTTTAGTGCTTAAAACTGGTGTTCTTGAACAGGGCTATTGGCAGGAACCAGATAAAAAACTTGGGACTCAAGAAACCATCACTGCCCTGCAGAAACACTGATCTTACTGCTGCTTCCTTCTGGGATGGCTCCCTTTCTGGCTGATGTTTCTCAGCTGTTCCCCATATGCAGAGGCCATCTCTTTAGGAAAGTGGTACAGTTTGAGGCTGTAAGGGAGTTAAGTCCTCAGAGTTCACTGTTGCTTCCATCCATGCAGATACCGAACCACTAAGGACATTATCCTTCCCTTCCGTGTGATCCCACTGGTGCGGGAAGTGGGTCGGACCAAGCTGGAAGTGAAGGTGGTGATCAAATCAAATTTCAAACCTTCTTTGCTGGCCCAGAAGATAGAGGTAAGAGAATAATGGTCTCTTGTGCCTAGGAATTGTGCCTCTACATTATGTCCCCTGCTGCGAAGTGCTCACACATGAGTCCTCAAGCTTCTATGAGATCGAGTCAGCTGCATGCTCCACAGATGTGCGGTGTTGCTGTGCTATGGAAGGGAGCTGCTGTAGTGAGGTGGAGGTTGTTTTTGGTTGCACAGCCACCCTGGCAGAGGGCTTGTTCCCTGCAGCAACTGTTCACCTAATGTCTTGGTCCCTGTGAAAAGTTGATGTTCTTCTCTCTGCATGACCTGATGGTATGTCAGACAGGCAGCAGGTTATGAGCTGTGTCAGACAGGCTAAAGGTGACTTTGCAGTTTAGTCTCCTAGGAAAGGCTTACTGCTGTAAAGCTAGACTGTCCAGAGCCTGGTGCAACCAGACTTCCCTGGCCAGCCTAGCATCCTTCCTGAGCTCATCTGCTGGACACTAGCCAGGCTTCCTGCAGCCTGAACTAGCGAGCTCTGCCCTGTTCCTCACTGACTGGTGTGAATTCTGAAAATGTGTTTGAACCTTCAAAACAAGAAGCTGAAGATCTAGCCTACGATATCTTATGGTAGCCAATGTTCTCTGGGCCCTGAGATGGGAGAGAGAAGACTGAGGGGTTCAGGACAGGTGGCCTTCCCCTGAGACCGCACAGCGTGCTCAGGGAGCCGTTTCCTTGCCCCCGCTCACCAGACTCTGCCTTCCAGGTCCGGATCCCAACGCCCCTCAACACCAGTGGAGTGCAAGTCATCTGTATGAAGGGGAAGGCAAAGTACAAGGCCAGTGAGAATGCCATTGTCTGGAAGTAAGTGAGCCATGTGGGTCTGGGGTGCTGCAGGGCTTGGGGAGACAGAGTTTTAGTGCTCCTGGCTGCCCTGAGCACGTGTAGTGAAGGGGAGAAATAAGCTCAAGTACCTTCTCACTTCTGGGCTTTCTCTGACAGGATAAAACGTATGGCTGGAATGAAGGAATCCCAGATCAGTGCGGAGATTGAGCTGCTGCCCACCAATGACAAGAAGAAGTGGGCTCGGCCCCCTATCTCCATGAACTTTGAGGTGAGTCCCTGTCTGCCTTCCAGGGTGCAGCTAACCTCAGAAGCTTTGTCAGTCCAGTCGCTTCAGAATTGCACAGGTTGGAGTGCTCACTGTCCCAAGCTGACATGTGACTCTTCCTAACATCAGGCCAGCCAGGTGGCAAAGCTAATGGAAGAAAATGACCCTTAAAGCTACTAGAGTCTGTCACTATGCGTGCAGGGAGGAGGGAAGAGAGCAGGGGCTCTTGGTGTCTGTTTCTAGATGCACAGCCTAGGGGTCCTCTGGCATTTGTGTACGGAGAGCATCTTACCCCTCTGTTGCAATGCTCTGTTGCCTTTCCCTGTCTCCATAGGTCCCATTTGCGCCCTCTGGGCTGAAGGTGCGCTACCTGAAAGTCTTTGAGCCAAAGCTGAACTACAGTGACCATGATGTGATAAAATGGGTGAGGTACATCGGCAGGAGCGGGATCTACGAGACCAGATGCTAGCCCCAGCAGGCTGGCGGGCTCCCTCTTCTCCAAGCCATCCTCCGCCTCTCCTCAGTCTTCAGCTACATTCAGAGAAAACATCTGCCTGGCCCCTCTACGCAGATTGGAAGACCCTGTGGCTCACCTTGGGAGCGGACTCGCCTGCCTGTGCTCAGTTATCACCCACGCTGCAGCTGAAGTTCAGAACCCAGTCGCGCGCAGGGGCGCAGTCAGCCTCCTGCTCCCCGTCCCAGGGTGGGGAAGGGCTAGTCTAACTCCCATCCTCTCGTGATCTTTCTAGGGAACGTCCACCATTAAACTCCTCTTCTGTTGGTGTCTCACTACTTGCATCATATCCTAGTATTTTTGAAGTTCTTGTGCATATGTACTCGTAGAATAGACCTAAACATAGACTGGACAAATCTGAGTTGAAGTTACCCTGGCTTCTGTACTAGCTATTGCTGTTGTGGTAGATGTTGCTGGCCAGTCCGAGATGCCTGGGGTGGTGAGTTTGTTGGGCCTCCACCAGAGGAGATGGTGGTCTCACCAGATCTCACCACCACCTTATATTTCTTGCAAAGTCGTCAGTATAGAGTCCTGCTGTGGGAAGGTTTGTGACCAAAAAAGATGAGGGTTTAGGCTCTTACTGGTGTGTATGTGGGTGGCACAGCATTTCAGGTCCTTAGAGCACTTACCCCCACCCACCGCTGGCTCGAGCCAGTCTGTCCTTTCCAAACAAATTGGAAATGTGTCCCCTCTGGCCTGGAGAATGCGGGTCAGCTGAGCTCTGTCAGGATGTGAACAGGGTCTGTCCTCGGGGAATCTCAAATGTGGTTGGCAGTTAAGAGCCCCCTGCCCCAGCCTGCCCTCTCCACACTTCTACCAAACGCTTCTGGGCCATAGGAATGCTGCTGCTACCCACAATCCTGCTTCTGGTAGTGTGGTCTCCATTTTGTACACTTTGTGATTTGTCCAGCTCTGAATCTAATAAAGTATGTAGAACGGAGAAGGCTACCTGCACTGCTGTTTGTAACTTGCCGTGTTGGAGCCTGGGCTGTGCTAGGGTGTCCCCAGGCTTCCTTTTGTTGTTTCCCCAGCCCAGGGTGTTAGTAGGTGAAAAGAACAAGCGAGGCTGTTGTTTCCAGCCCTGCCAGCGCTCTGGAATCTCAGATTCCAGCTGCCAGAGCTCCCCCTGGGAAAGGAGGGTGCTCTGAGCTTTCCCCAGGGCTGGCTCACCGACACCTCCAGTGGGCTGCCCTAACCCTTGCTGCTCTCTTGGTGAGGTGCAAGGGTTCTCTGCAAGTCTGGCTTTTCTGCCCACACCTGGCCTAAGTGAACCTTGGTGGCTTTTCCTTGTGAGCAGCTGAAAGAAAAAAACCACAAAACCAAACCACCAAAAAAAACCCCAAAGGCGTTTTCCCTTTTGATTTTGGCTTCTGGAGGGTGGGGGCAAGGAGGGGCAGACCTTTCCTTGGCTCTCTCTGTCGGTCTTTCACCTGCGAGCAATGGCCGTGCACAGACTTAGCGCTCTGTACCGTAAAGCATTCACCACACTGCTCTGAGAGCTGGAACTTTTTACTTTTTTTGAAGAGTAAAGAAGCCCCCCCACACACACACCCCCTCGCTGGCCGGCGGATGGGGGAGCAGCGCTCTGCCCGGCCCACTCCCGGGGGAGGCGGCCGCCGCGGCGGAGCCCTGGGTGCCGGGGGCCGCTCTCCCCGCCCGCGGCGCCGCCGGGACCGGGCGCCTGCACGTGGCGGCTGGGGCCCCCCGCGGACCGCACTGCGCATGCGCGCCCCGCCTCAGCCTCCGCTTCCCAGCGGCCCCCGCGCGCATGGCGGCCGCCCGCCTCCTTCCCGGCAGCCCCCGCGCCGGCCCTTCCGCCTCTGCCGCGGTGCCGGGCTCCGTGCGGCGGCGGCACCGGGCCGCGCCGCGGCCGGGCCCCGCTCCGGCACCGCCATGGCGTCGTGCGCCGACATCCTCCGCAGCGAGTTCCCCGACCTGGACGGCGAAGTCTTCGCTTACGTGACGGGTGAGCGGTGCCCGCCTGCCCGCGGCTCGGCCTCCCGCCCCGCCGCATGTCGCGACACCTCCCCGCTGTCGCGACAGGCGGCCGCGCGCCCGAGTCGCGACAGGCGGCGGGGTAGGGAGGAGCGGGCGGGTGCCACCTGTCGGCCGTATCGCGACACGCGGCCCTCCGTCGCGACAGCGGGCGAGCGGAGGGGTGTTGCAGCGCGGTCGCCGTGTGCCCGCAGGGATCCTGCACGGCGACGGGGCGGACTTCGAGTCGGTGGACGAGCTGGTGGAGGCGGTGGGGGAGCTGCTGCGGGAGGTGTCGCAGGACACCAAGGACGACGGCGCCATCCGGGAGATCTGCCAGCGCCTCTTCAACACCCTGCAGCTGTAAGGGTCGCCCCGGCCCCGGCCCCCGCCGCCCTCACACCCTCCTCACCCTCCTCCTCCTCCTCCTCCTCTCTCGCAGGGACGAGGGCCGGGCCCAGCGCTGCAGCCAGGTGCTGCTGGACGCCCCCATCCAGCTCTCGCAGATCACCGATGGATATGGTGAGTGGTGCCTGCGGGGGACCCCCAGCCACCGTGTCACCCTGCCATCAGCGGCGAGGACGGGCTCGGGGCGCTGAGCGTGCGTGTGGGGGACCTTGGGGAGCGGTTCCCCTCGGGCTGCCCCTCACAGCTGCACCCCTTTTTCTCTTCCTGCTGCTGAGCTGTGGCCAGCAGCACCTGGCTGCCCACAGGGTAAGGCGGGAGGGAAGGAGAGGAGCCACTTTGGTTCCCTCATGCTGTTGGGACAGGGAACAGTCCTGCCCGGTTGTGGGTAGCCGTCAAGGCAGTGTTTTGTGGAGCCTCCCTGGAGCACACGCTCACCAACCCAACCGTCTTGTTGCAGCAGATGCCAGTGTGGACCTGCTGCCGGGGCTGTTGCTGAAGAGAGGCCAGACCTCGGTAAGTGGGGGACCGTCCCCTCGTTCAGAAGCCAGCAGATACGGTGGGAGAAACTAACGCCCTGATCTGCTCCTGTCACCTTGCCCTCGGAGAGCAGCTGGGAGAGGCGGCCATCCTGGTTAGGGACACAGCTGCAGGGGTACTGCTGCACCTCTTGTCAGGTTCACTGTAATTTGGGAAACTCTTGACCTTGGTCTGGTAAAGAGGGTCAATAGGAGTTAATGGTTTATTAATTTGACAGGATCTATTTTGCTGTAATTTCTTAATGAGCTTCAAGGTGTGGTTGACTGGGACTGTTTAGTTTGAGGAAGAGAAGGCTGAGGGGAGATCTCATCACTGTATGCAGCTACCTCAAAGGACATTGTAGAGAGGTTGGTGCTGGTCTCTTCTCACAGGTAATTAGTGACAGAACAAGAGGGAACGGCTTTAAACTCCAACAGCGGAGGTTTAGACTGGACATTAGGAAAAAATTTTTCACAAAAGGCGTGGAACAGGCTGCCCAGAGAGGTTGTGGAGTCACCATCCCTGGGTGTGTTTAAGGGTTGTTTGGATGAGATGTTAGGGGATATGGTGTAGAGGAGTACTTTGTAGAGTAGGGTTGATGGTCGGACTCGATGATCCCAAGGGTCTTTTCCAACTCAAATGATTCTGTGATGCAGTGATGGTGCTCAGAGTGCAGCTTCTCTGACTTTCACGGGGACCTGCGGCTTTGACAGCAAGGCCTCTGACAAAATAGGATGTACTGGGATGACATCTTGCCATATTCAGTGAGAGGTAAAATCCTGGCTAATGGTTAGATGTTGAGGTGTTGCTGGTGGGAAGTTACCAGGGAGCAGCTGTTTTCCAGAGAGCTGCTGCGGGGAGGTTGTAAGCCCAGCTTTAGAAATGGCCATGGGTTGTCATGGTTTGGGAAATAAGAGCAGGAGCAGAGAAGTTTGGAAGCAGTTACGCTCTGTGACCTAAACGAAATCAGAACATCTTTACCAATGAAATGTGTAGCTGGTCAGGAGCGACCTGGCTTGCCCTCTGCGTTGGCTGTGCCAAAGTTTGAGTACAGGTGAGGTGCAGCTGTGCATCTGCAAATCAAGGACAGTGGTAGCTCTGCAGGGTGGGCAGTCTCTCTACCGGGCTGGTCTCATATAGAGCTCTCCTTTCCCGGGGCAAAAGGACAAGAGCCCCTTGCTTGGAGGCTGAGACCTAACGTGATCCCCGTGTGTCTGAATGGGAGTTTTAAGTGAAAGCTGGCAGCTGTTGCTGGTTTTGGCATCAGAGTTGTTGCTGCTGGGTTCACTCTCTGGCTCTCGTGCCCACAACTCAAAAAGGATCTTCAGAAAAACTGGACACGATTCAGAGGAGGCCTTGGGAGGCCTCTCAAGTTTTGGAGGACATATCTTACTGGGAGATTCAGGGAGCTTGGCATAGTTTACAGAATGACTCAATTTGTCTGTAGGTATGGGGTCACAGCTCCAGTAACAAGACGCTCTTCAGTCTAGTGTGCAAGTCTGTAACATGCTCCAGTGGCTGCAGAGTCACCTAGAAATATCTAGGAGTGTTCTTGGTCAGCCACAAATATTTGACTTGACGCAGGAATAAGCTGGAGTGGGCTGAGAGCCTGGCCAAGACCAGAGGCCAGGTTAAAACACTTGGCTCCTTCTTGCCTTCACGTTTAATTAAATGCTTTTTGCCTCTGTCGTGATTGATCCACTGTGTAAGCTGAGTTTGTTCCAAACTGGCTAAAGTTTAACGTGTCGGGAAGGGAGACACCTCGTGGTCCAGGGCAAGGGTGGGTGCAGGGTGTAGCAGGTTGCTGCTGTGAAGTGATTTGGCTGACCTAGGTCCCTGGAACTATAGAAACTGGCCGTATGTTAGGGTCAGCCAAACCCTTTGCCTTGCTGAGGCAGAACTGTTGTGTATGAACAGTTGATTTAGGACTTCATTCCTGAAGTGACTTCCTGGCATGATTAGCTTCCTCAAAATGTGCCCAAATCTGCCCCAGTTCCCCTGTCCTACCTCCCTTCCTTCCAGGTGTGAGGGGCTCATCAATCTGTTGTCTCCTGGAGTTGGGGCTTTTGCTGAAGATGTGTTCTCCTCTCTAAAGTCTCTGGTTTGTGCCCCAGATGGTGAATGCCAAGAAACTGGAGAAGGCGGAAGCCAGGCTGAAAGCCAAGCAGGACAAGAGGATGGAGCGGGATTCCCTGAAGTCGTCTGGCCCTCTGTGAGTATGGAGGGAGCCTTGAACATCCCTATCCCTTCTGCTGAGCGTGGCTGGGATCTGGCTGTACCAGAGCTTTCCTGCTGAGCCCTCTTCTCTTGTCTTCTGCCTGCCCACAGGGTCCTTGAGGAGGCATCTGCCAGCCAAGCTGCCAGCAAGAAGGAGACTCGCATGGAGTCATCAGGCAAGAACAAGTCGTATGATGTGCGCATCGAGAACTTCGATGTGTCCTTCGGTGAGCGGTGAGTGCAGGTGGGGAGGTGAGACAGATCCTGGCTGGGGTTTTGGACCGTGGGGGATCAAGACTGGACTGGAGAGTGGTTCAGAAATTACAGAGGGTATGAGAAAGATCAGAAAGCAAGGTGGGCACCTGACCCTCTTGGCTTCGGGTTGGAGAAGTCCATGACGGTTTCTTGACTCCAGCACAGCCTGAAATGTGCTGGGGTCTGGTGGGTGCCAGTTACCTGCCTCTCCGTGGGTCAGTCTGACCAGGTACCCCCCTGTTCTCTTGCTTTAGTGTCCTCCTGGCGGGAGCAGACCTGAACCTGGCGTTTGGGCGGCGCTATGGGCTGGTGGGCAGGAACGGGCTGGGGAAGACCACGCTGCTGAAGATGATCGCCAGCCGGAGCCTGCGCATCCCCTCGCACATCAGCATCCTGCACGTGGAGCAGGAGGTGGCGGGGGACGAGACGCCGGCGCTGCAGAGCGTGCTGGAGTGTGACACCACTCGTGAGAGCCTGCTGCGGGAGGAGAGGGATCTGACAGCTAAGATTAATGCTGGCAGGTGAGATGTTGCCACTGGGTTTCCAGCCTTTTTATGGTCTCTTGACCACAAGGTCTCATTCTGAGGTTTCTCCCTTCAAATGAAGGGCTCCAGCAGCCCTGGGCTGTATCTTGCCCACCTTAGTCTTTGCATGGGGAGATCAGCCTCCCCCAGCACTCAAAGCCTGACCCTGGTCAGTCCCACACACTCCTCTTTGTCCTGTCCCAGGGGAGAAGGGACAGAAGGTGCCAGGCTATCGGAGATCTACGCGAAGCTGGAGGAGATTGAGGCAGACAAGGCGCCAGCAAGGTGAGACAGCCCTGTGGGCACTGCTGTCTGTTGGCATGGACAGAGCTGGGCAGTGGTTTGGGGTGTGGGGCATGGAAGGGGGATGCCTGGGATCCAGCATGTGGGGTCTCCTGGTTTCAGCCCCCTTTAAACCAAGACACAGGGACAGGGGCCTCTCCCCACTGCTCTTGTCTCTTCTGTCACAGCTCTGCTGGGTTAGGAGTAGTCAAGCTTCCTCCGTAAGCTGGAGGAATTTTTTTTGCCCCAAATGGCTTGCGTTGTTGCTGCTGCTCCTCTTGGACCTCCCCAGGATCCTGGTGTCTGGGGAGCGTTTCTGGGATGTTGGTGGTAGTGACCCTCTTTCCTGACCAAATTGCTGATAACTTCTTTCAAATCTCCTGGGACTTCACGTGGATGCTGTGCCCTACTAGGCTGCATTTCCCAGCCAAGCACTGCTCTTGGGTGTGCAGGGAAGTTTTCCTGCACCAGAATGGCTTTAAACCATGCAGCAGAGTCCCTTTGGTGGCCGTGGGTCCAAGTCCTCGGACTGTGCTCTGGCACTGGATGCTGTAGCTGGATTCCAGTTCTCTCCCTTTTTTCCCCAGGGCATCCGTCATTCTCGCTGGGCTGGGCTTTAATGCAAAGATGCAACAACAGACAACCAAGTAAGTCTTCAAGCTCTGGGCATCGAGACAGAAATGGTTCTGGGGAGATGTTGTTCCTAGCGAGCCCCCAGGCACTGCTGTGGGTGTAAGGGAGGGGAGCCCTGTGGGAGAGTGAGGGTCTGTTCCAGCCCATCTGATGTGGTTTCATGCTCTGGAAGGGCACTGGACCATGGATCTCATGCTGTGCCCAAGATCTCTGCAGGGACAAGCTGTCTCTGGGTGACTACAGAGCCAAAAGGGCTGCTGGGAGGCAGGGAGCCTGGCAGGCAGGCAAACACGGAGCTGTTCTGCATTAAACAGTAACCCCTCTCTGCAACCTCTTCTCTCCTCAGAGAGTTTTCCGGAGGTTGGAGAATGAGACTGGCCTTAGCCAGAGCCCTGTTTGCCAGGTTAGTGTCCAGGCCTTCATGCTATGGGGTTAACCCTCCTTGCTGTCCCTGCTGTGAGGTGCAGGGCTGCTGCCCAGGGGTCCTCTCGACTCAGGCTCTCAGGGTGGGAGCACTGGAGGCATCGCAGTTCTGTGTGGGGTGAAGTGCACTCTGCACTGACCCTGTGCTCTTTTTGCTTCTGATACCCATGTCTTATTTTTCCTAGGCCGGATCTCCTTCTGCTAGATGGTAAGTTGATACTGCGAGTCCCCTCTGACGCTGCTGCTGGGCCTGCCTGTGCTCTTGCTGGCGTTGCAAACGTGTCGTGGCCTTTAGCTGCCAGCTCAAAATAGCCCTTGCTTGAGGGACTGGGCTGGCAGGGCTGGCAGTGCTGCCCTGGCAGGGTGGGCAGAGCTGGCAGTGCTGTGGGGGAGTCTCACTGCGCTCAGCAGAGCTCTGCCACTGCCCCAGCTGGGTGGTCTAAGTGTCATCCTGCCCCAAGTGGTCCCTTTCCCTCGCCTGTCCCTGTGATGTGCCCTGGCTGCCAGCCCATGCTGGGGGGAGTCCCTTCACCACAGGGACCTTGGGTGGGCGGTCTGGGTGAGACACTGCTGCTGGGCATCGGGGTCTGGGTACTGGTGTGGAGTGGGGGGAGTGTCCCTGGCTGAGCCTCGGCCCCCGTGCCCACACCCCATCACACCCTACACACATGGGACTGCTGAGCTGGGGGGGGAGGCCCCACACAGGGTCTTTTCCTCCACAACACTGACCGCTAGCCCTTCCTGTGTAAAAAGCGTAATCCAGCCATCCTCATCGCCCCTGACCTCAGTGTCTCTTCCCCTTCCCTCAGAGCCAACGAACATGCTGGACGTGAGGGCCATTTTGTGGCTGGAGACCTACCTGCAGGTAGGGGGGTGGTGAGAGGCCCTGAGCAAAGGCGAGGGATGGAGATGTTCTCCAGGCTGGTGTCTCACCTCGCCGGGTGCTGGGACCAAGCCCTGCACCCTGCATCGATGATGCTCAGGCTCCCTCTCGCTGTCTCCTCCAGACCTGGCAGTCGACCATCCTAGTGGTGTCCCACGACAGGAACTTCCTGAATGCGGTGGCCACAGACATCATCCACCTGCACTCGCAGCGGCTGGACACGTACCGTGGAGACTTTGAGAACTTCATGAAGATCAAGGAGGAGCGGCTGAAGAACCAGCAGCGAGAATACGAAGCCCAGCAGCAGTATCGTGAGCACATCCAGGTACTGGGAGAAGCCAGTAGTGCTGGGCACTCTTCTCCCAGCCTTGTCCCTCTCTCCACGCTTCTAGACCCGTGGACGTGGCTGTATTGTGCAGGAGGTTTGGCAGCAGGGTGGGGTGGCTGGGGCTGAAGGGGACCTACGGCTCTGTGATGCTTTTCTCTCTTGTAGGTTTTCATCGACCGCTTTCGTTACAATGCCAACCGGGCATCCCAAGTGCAGAGCAAGCTCAAGCTGTTGGAGAAGCTGTGAGTGCCTGTCTTGCTCCTCTCTGGGAAGGGGCAGTGCTCATGGGAAGAAACAGAGGTTCCCAGGGTGCCTGGGAGATACAGGGGTGGTTTGGGCTTTGGCTTCTCTGTCTCTGGTCCAGAGGCTTTGGCCAGGATGAGGTGTTACAGAACTGAAGACTTTATTTGGGCTTCTGGCGTGGGAACAAACTCCCAGTGTAAGGCACCCTTGTTATGTGTCTCCCTTTCTTCCAGGCCGGAGCTGAAACCTGTGGACAAGGAATCTGAGGTGATCATGAAGTAAGTGTCCCCTGAACCCTTGCTTGGAGGGCCCCTGCCCCTTTTTCTGATGTGAGGTCCTCCTGGGTCCTGTCCTGGCTGGGACAACCATCCCTTCCTGCGGGCCAGCCTTACTCTGACAGGGAGCCCGACAGGCCCCCGCATTCAGGCTGGGTTCCCTCCTGGGGCCAAGGCTGCCAATCCATGTCCCCTTCTTGAGACCATCGTTCCCAGAGGCCCTGCATGGTAGGGAACCCCCCTTGCCAGCTGGGGGTTGCAGAGGTTGTCCTGGGGGACTGGGAGATGGATCTCTGGAGTTCCTGGCCATCTCTCGCCTCTTTCTGCCTTCCCAGGTTCCCTGACGGCTTTGAGAAATTCTCCCCCCCAATCCTGCAGCTAGACGAAGTAGACTTCTATTACGACCCAAGTCACTACATCTTCCGTTCCCTCTCTGTCTCTGCTGACCTGGAGTCCCGTATCTGTGTGGTATGTGGGATCGCAGAGTAACGGTGGCTACGAGGGACCTTGGGAGGCCCCTGCTCAAAGCAGGGCCAGCTTTGATGTTAGGTCAGGTTGCTCAGGTCCTGGACCAGTTGAATTCTGGCTATCTCCAGTGGGGGACTATTTCTTCCATTCCTCTGGGTCCCATTGCAGCATTTGATCATCCTCATTTTGAGGAACATTGGAACATTTTTCCTAATACCAGTTAGAATTTGTGACTCGTGCCTGCTGCCCTTCATCCTTTCACCGGGCACCTCTGAGAAGAGTCTGGGTCCATCTTCTCTGTAAGTCCCCATTAGCTGACAACAGCAGCGTGTAGTGGGGGCTCCTGCTACATTGGATGGACAGCAGAGAGACACTCTGCTTGCAAATAAGGCTGGGAGCAGGTAATCCTTAGGCTCAAGGGTTGAGGAGGGAGCATCTTCTGGCACTGCTGCCTGTGCTGCTCATCAGTGATAGAAATGCAGCTTGCAGGTAGCTGGAGTCACTGGTAAGACTCTCATCCTGCCCCTTTCCGCTGTGTGATCCTCCAAAAGAGCTGAAATTCCCTGATCACTGCCCCCTTCTCCAAAGTGCCTTCGTGGGTTTCACGTTCTCCAATGCTGCTGCTGCTTCTCTAGGTTGGGGAAAACGGAGCTGGCAAGTCGACCATGCTAAAGATCTTAATGGGGGAGCTGGCACCAGTCAGAGGGATCAGACATGCTCACAGGTACCTGGGAGGAAGGGCTAGGGGACTGGGAGGAGTGGTGCTGCTGGGCTGTGCTTTGGAGTGATGGCTGTCCAAGCGGTGGGGATGGGCCCTGCACACCCACACATATGTCCTCCTTCCCACAGCTGCAGCCATGAGTGCCATGGTTGCAGGGCCTGGTACCAGCTCCCGATCTCTCTTCTCATTCTGCAGAAACCTAAAGATTGGTTATTTCAGCCAGCACCATGTGGATCAACTGGATTTGAACATCAGTGCTGTAGAGTTACTGGCAAGAAAGTTCCCGGGTGAGTTTTGGAGATCCCAGGAGATCTGGGCCATTGAGGTCTCCTTTGCCAGGCGTGGAGCAGCACTGATTTGTTCTGTGGCCCTGGGCAGAAGGCTCTGTCATGTCAGTGCTTAAGGGACACTGCCTGCTCTGGGATAAGCCCCACGTCCAGCCAAGTTCAGGACCCCAGCCACAAGAAGCAGGGGTAGCTGGTGGTCTGCAGACCTCAGGCTGGTGCTCCACCGTGGCTGGGTTTTGGGGGCAGATGACCCACTTTCCTGCTGGGCACAGAATGAGCACCAGCTCCCCCTTTCCCAGCTGCCAAAACCTCTGTCTCCCCTCTCCGCTGCTGGACGTTACGTAATGCGGTGACAGGGAATTGGGGCAGCGTCACCTGGAGTCAGTCACCAGCCCTGCAGCCCCTGTCCCCATGGTGTCAGTCAGGTTTTCCCCGCAAACCCCCTGCTTGGGAGGGCATTGCCTGGACGCGGCTCCTGAATTGCTCCCGCACCGTCCCGGTCTGGCAGAGACTGCCCAGCTGTGGTGCCCACCCAGCCTGCGGCACTGCGGGCCCTGTGGCACGCCGGGTGTGCCATGGCTGTGTGGTGACACGCTCCTGCAGGGAAGACGGAGGAGGAGTACCGACACCAGCTGGGGAGCTACGGCGTCTCGGGGGAGCTGGCCGTGCGTCCCGTGGCCAGCCTGTCTGGAGGTCAGAAGAGTCGCGTGGCCTTTGCCCAGATGACTATGTCCTGGTAATTTTCTCCCAGATGCTGTTTGGTTTTGCACGGCTCCATCCCTGGAGCCTGCTTCACCGGGAGGAAGGTGGGCATCCAGGGACTTTCTGCTGCCCTGCAGAAGCCTCGTCCTTGGGACTTCTGTGGGGAGGGAGGTTGTCACCTTGGGGGGACTGTGTGGAAGGAGCCAGATGGCTTTCTCCTACTGCTTTGGGCTCACGAGGATAAGTGTCCCTGGAGCTGGGCAGCGCCGATCCTGGGGCCAGGCACATGGCGGTGGCTGTGGCCCTGCGTGGCTAGAGCAGCAGCCGGGCAGAGGTTGCTGTAGTGTGATGGGGTGCGTACCTGTTCCAGTGCCTGCTCAGAGCTGTCTTCTCTTCCAGTCCAAACTTCTACATCCTGGATGAGCCAACAAATCACCTGGACATGGAGACCATCGAGGCACTGGCAAAGGCATTGAATAAGTTCCGGGTAAGGTTCCCTTGGCGAGATCTCCCATGTTTCTAACACTTCTTGCAGCCTCCAGCTCGTTACTTGGTATCTCAGCCCGAGGTGGATGGTCGAATACCAGTGGTGGCTTCAAGTTCGGGGCAGAATTTGGGAAGTTGGATACCTGCTGCCCTAGCCGACCATCCTCGTGGTTTGTTTCACTGGCTGGCTTTGGCTCGGAGTGGCCAGGAGATGCCACAGCAGACCAGAGAGCACCTTGTCCCTCAACTGGTCACCTACACCCTGTGACTTCTCATGTGCTGCATGTGGCACTTAGCCCAGCCTTAGGACCACTTGGATCTTCTTTAGGCACATTTTATGGCTGATCTCCAAAAACTCAGCCTCCAGATACCGCTGTGATCAACTTTTTTCTCACTGGTTTATAGTTGCTCAGGTTGGGGCAGTTTTCCTGTGAAAGAAAAGCTTAACTGAGGTTGCTGGGGGCCTTGCCCAGCCACCTTTTGACTGCTATTGACTCCACCAGAAATCTCTATCCTTGAAGTTGTCAGAGACGTGGAGAGCCAGTAACAAACACTGCACTTGCCCTCGGAGGGAGGCTAAATACGTTACTGCTGCACATGCCGCCTCTGTACGTGGTCTGTCTGTTCCCCTGAAGGAAGGAGAGGCTGACATTAAGTCCCTGCCAGTGAAATATCATTCCTTTTTCCCTGGAGTGGGTGGAAACATGAGGTCCTGGGCACGGGCTGGATGGGGGCACAGGATCTCCACACCGGCAGCGCTGGCACCAGGGTTGTGCTCCACTAAGTTCCCTTTTTTCCCCCTTTGTGTGTTGGCAGGGTGGTGTAATTCTGGTGTCCCACGACGAGCGCTTCATCCGCCTGGTGTGCCAGGAGCTGTGGGTGTGTGAGAACGCCACCGTGACCCGCATCGAGGGCGGCTTCGACCAGTACAGAGACATCCTGAAGGAGCAGTTCCGGAAGGAGGGTTTCCTATAAGGGAGGCGGGAGCCGGACTGTGCCGGGGGCTGGAGCACGAAGCTCGGCCACCTCAGCATCCATCCCAACTGTGCCTGGCAGAGCGCCGAGGACGCTGCTGCCCGCATGGACCTCAGCCATGCCATCGAACCGCCACCTGAACCGCTCTCCCCGCCGGGGCGCGGCGGAAGGACAGCGGGGAGCGCCCGGGGCGGGCGTGTGCCCGGGGGCACACCGGGGGCTGGGAAAGGCCCTGGGGCTGCCGCTCTGCCCGGAGGAGGGAAAGAGGTGTGGTGTCCAGACCACCCCCGGTTTAACTCCGTGCTCTGGAGGGCAGGAGAGGAGCTGTTCTCCGTGTTTCCTCGCATCCCCCCTCTTGCCTTTCCTTTTTTTTGGTTGGGTTTTTTGTTTTCCTTCAGACTGGCTGAACACTACTCCGGCTCCATCACATGCCGCCCTCCCCTCTGCCGCCCTGGAGGGAAATGAGGCCTTTGCTGCTAAAAGTGACCCCTGCCTCTCCCCCCCGCCCCTGGGAGCGGGGCTCGCTTGGCCTCCCCTCCCGTCGCCAGGGGCTCGTGTCTGTAGTGCCGAGGGAGCCGGAGCCCGGCGCAGCCTGGGCCCCGCTCCCTCCCCGCGCTGCTGCCGGTACCCCCCCGCTGCCTGCCGCGCCGTTCCAGCCGGCCCCGGGCCGGGCTGCTCGGCCCCCCCCGCCCCACAGAGGTTGCCGTGTAAATAAACCCAGGACGCAGCGGGTGCAGCGCTCAGCTTTCCTTGGGGGGCTTGGGTTTGGGGGTGGCCGGCAGCACAAGGCTGTTGGGGGGTGCGGGGGGGACTCTTTGCAGATGGGTCTCGGTCAAATTAAATGGGTCCTTGGGGGGGGGGGCACCTCGGGGGGCTCGGAGCGGGGCCGAGCGCTGGATCCGGTTGTGGTTTGGGGGCGGGAGGAGGGGGCAGAGCAAGAAGCGGGGGGGGGGGGGCACCCCTCGGGGCGGGGGGGCATCAGTGTGCCCAGTGTGGGGGGGTGTGCCGGCGTGGCCAGCCCCGCTGCACGGCGGGGTCCCGGTCCCGGTGGCAGCCCGCGCCCCGCGGCTGTGCGGCCTTGTCCGCGGCCCCAACCCCGCGCCGGTAGAGGCGGACCCCCCCCCCCCCCGCCAACCGGGGCGAGGCCCCGCCCCCGCCTTCCCCGCCACCAGGTGGTCCCGCCCCTGCGGCCGGGGCGGTGCTCGAGCGGCTCCGACCGGCGGCGGGCACCACCGCACCGGGCAGCGCAGGCGGGATGAGCGCCGCTGGGGAGGCGGCAGGTGAGGGGCGCGGGGCCGCCGCCGGCCCCCCCCTCGCAGGAGCGTGCCCCCGCGGGGGGCCGCGCTCGGCGGGGAGCAGCCCCGTGCCCAGCCCCGGATCCCCCGTGCCCGAGGAGGTGAGCGGGGGGGTACCCGCGGGGGAAGGGCGGGGGGGGCCGCGTGTGTGTGTGTGTGCGAGCGAGCGCGGGGGGGTTCGTGTGTGTCTGTGTGTGTGTGCGGTGGGGGGGCGGTAGTTTTTACGCCAGGGAAGTCTGGGTGTGTGTTGTGGACGCTGGGGGGTCGTGAGTGTGCGGGGGGGGTCGGGGAGGGCTGTGCGGGAGGGGGGGGAGCAGGGGCTGTGCCGGGGGGGGGGGGCCTCTGTGTGAGCGTGTAGGGGGAGGCTCTGTGTGAGTGAGTGGGGGGGCGGGCTGCGTGTGTGAGTGTGTACGGGGGGGGGCTCTGTGTGTGTATGAGTGTGAGTGTTCGGGGGGGGGGGCTGTAGGGGTCGGGGGGGCGGCTGTGTGTGTGCGAGGAGCCCGGGGGGGCGGCTGTGGGTGCGGGCGGGGGATGGTGCCCTGGGCGCGTGTGTGTGTGTGTGCGCGGCGACACGCGGGGTCGGGGGGGCGGCGCGGCCGGGTTCCTGCGTGGCCGGGTTGTACCGCGGCGTGTGCGTGCCGGGGCGGGCCCGGGGCCGGGGGCTGCGGGGGGGGCGTAAACGGAGCGGGGGGGGGGGTGCTGTTGTGTGCCGGTTCCGGGGATGGAGCGGGGAGGGGGGGTTGTCCCGCGGCGGCGCGTGTGCGGGTTCTGCCCGCGCGGGGGGTGTCCGTGTGCGGGGGTGGGGTCGCGCCCCCCCGGCGGCCGGTCGGGGCAGGACCGGGAGCGCGGCGCCATCTTGGGAGCCATCAGGTGCCCGGCGCGGGGACGGGCGGCGGCGGGGGAGGTCTGGGGGGGCCGCCCCCTCCCTTCCCTTCCCCTCCCCTCCCTGCCCCGGCGGGGCCGGCCGCGGCCGCCATCCCGCGGGGGGAGCGGTGCAGCCCGGCCCCAGGGTCTCCCCTCGGTCCCCGGGGAGGGGGGGGTGTCTGCTCCCCTCCCCTGGGTCGGGGGGCGCCGGCGCGGGGCGGCTCTGCCGCGGGCTCCCGGCCCTTCCCGGTGGCTCCGCCCGCGGGACCCGGCCCCGAGCGGCGGCCGGCGCTTCCGCCTGACCCGGGGGCCGCCGGGGAAGCCCAAATCGCGGGCGCCCTCCCAGCCCCGGCGCCTCCCCCCTCCGCCCCTCAGTCAGCCGGCCGCGGGTGGGCATCCCCGGTACCGGGGCTCCCGAGCCTCTGACTCACACCCCGCCCGGCGGCTGCTGCGCTTTCTGGGTGTCCCACCGTGTCGTCACTGCGTGTGTGTGTGTGTGTGTGTGTGTGTCCCCACCCCGCCCTGGGATCTGGGTTTTCAAGGGAAGAGCTGTATCTGCCGAGCCAGATGATGCAGATGGGTTACGGGAAGGATGGATGTTCGGGTGACCTAAATATTATGTGCTGTATAATTGCCTGGCGGTCCAGGGCTGCCTGCCGGGGTCAGCTGTGGTACTCGGCTCGGGTAGGGGTATCCGGGGAGTTTAATCGACACGTGGTGTTCGTTGCAGCCGTTGCAGAAGCGCCAGAGAACCGTGGAGGATTTCAACCAGTTCTGCACCTTCGTTTTGGCCTACGCGGGCTACATCCCCTACCCTGAAGAGGTAAGTCGGCTTGCAGAGTGTTCCTCTACAAAACGACTGGTTCCTCTGGGTTTCCTGCCGTGTGCAGACCCAGCTCCTAATCCTTCCCCTGGAGAGTCTTTCTCCATCCCCAGCCCCTTCCTCCTTACCCTGAATGTCTGTGCTGCAGCCTCCCATGCTAGTCCTGCTTCTTCCCCTCTTGCAGAATGAGCCCTGGACCCACGGAGGCAGCATGAGTCCCCAGAACAGCACGGGGAGCACTCAGGACAGCGACAGCTGGGCCTCCTCCCACTCCTCCGACTGTCATGTCCTGACGGAGGACGGGAGGAGCAGGAACGCCATGGCCAGGGGGGCCGTGGACAGCAGCCTGCTCGTGAGCTGCCCTGCCTTCCCCACCGGCTTCTACGATGTCCGGCCCCAGCAAACCAAACGGAAGAAACCACCAGCAAAGAAACTCGTTTTGGAGCAGGAGGTGGAGAAGAGGGTGCCGCTGAGCACTGGGAAGAGCTTTGGGGCAGAGCAGGATGGGGCAAAGGAGCTGGCTGCACTGGAGGGACAGGTGCCTCCTGTGAAAGAGCAGCTCTTGGAGCCTTCCCTCAACCCAGCTGGGGACCCCCAGCCCAACTCCCTCCTGGAGGAGCTGATGAAGGAGGAAAAGGACTGGATGCACGGAGCGCAGGGGACCGAGAAGCCAGCAGCAGATGATCCTCAGCTACAGGAGCACGAACCCTGCTCTGGAGGGAGGAAAAGCCCCAGTTCTTGCAGTACCTTGGACCAAAGCGAAGGAGAAGACGCAAGCAGAGGGAGTTCCCAACTTAATGGTGAGTGTCCACACACGCCCTGCTATGCTTCAGCCCATGCTGACTATTCTCCCTCCCTCAGCTGGAACCCCCCATGCTGGCTGCAGGGAGGGCTTGTCGATGGTCTGAGCCTCTCCCGGCAAGGGGAGTACCTTTGGGACCGGGGGGACTGACGAGCAGAGGGCAGGGAGCTGGCCTGCCTTTTGCTGTGCAGAGCTGAAATGTGTCTGAAGTGGGGTATAAGCTGCCTTGCTCATCTGGTCTTTTTTTTTTTTTATCTTTTTTTCCCTCCCCTTTTGCAACTTTAGCAGTCGAATTTGCAGCAGCTCCCAACACCAAAGCAGAAGGTGAGTGGGGGGGCTGTCACATTTCACACCAGTGGAACTGGCTAGTCTGGCCACAGCCGGACCTGCGGCTGGTAAGGTGGCTTCTGACTGGTGTCTCTCTCCCTGACCAGACGACGATGCCTGGGATCTGATCACCTGCTTCTGCCTGAAGCCCTTCGCGGGGAGGCCCATGATCGAATGTAACGAATGTGCTACCTGGATCCACCTCTCTTGTGCCAAGATCCGCAAATCCAACGTGCCTGAGGTTTTCATCTGCCAGCGATGCCGCGATGCCAAGCAGGAGATTCGCCGCTCGAACCGAGCTCGGACGGTGCCCCGCAAGCGCTTCTGTGACTGAAACTCCTTCAGAGCAGGGAGGCTGGGGGTCCCCTTTTTAAACCGAAGACTGTAGCCCGGTTTGGCTAGACAATCAATGCACAGTAATGGCAGGGGAGGGCTGGGCCACGGGGCTGGACTGTCCCCCTTGCTCTTCTGACTCCTGGAAGCTGCCACGCGTGTCCTCCCTGGGGACAGTGTTGGCCATGGAGCTCAGTTACCCCAGAGGTGGTGGGGGGAGAGGAGGGTGGTCCAGCCGTGCACTAGGTCACTCGGAAACATCTCTGTCCTCGCACGAAGCTGGCTCAGTGCCTTTCCCCAGGGCAGCCGAGGAGAACCTAGTCCAAGTAGTTTTTCTGTGGTGTGGTGGAAGCTTACACTTATCCCAAGATGTGACTCCCCTTCCTCCTTTTTCCTCACCGTTTACCCTTTCCTTGGCTCAGACCTTCAGGTGGGCAGCAATGGCAAAGCCACCAGGTGACCCAGGTTCTCCTCCAGCAAGTAGGTGCAGCCCAGGCGAGCTCCCTCCATGTAGTGTGCCACTCTCCAGGGCGGGAGGGGAAGGGGCGCTGGTCCTGCTGATGCCTGAAACAGACTGGGGCTCTGCGTCTTGGGGGTACTGCTGGAGCCGTCCATCTCTGGCTCATCAGCCTCGTTGGCTGCACAGGGGAGGTCCTTCCCCTGGCCCATGGTGCTTCTGGTTTCATTCGCTCTGCCCATGGTCCCAGGATAGTCCTGTTGAGTCAGGAGCAGCAAAGGCATCCTCTAGTAAATGATGACAAAGGCTGTTCTTGCTGATCAGCCCTCCTTGGTTCATGGTCTCCAGTTACACCGAGGTGTCCACTGTGAAGGGTGGTGGGATTCCTGGCAGGAGACTGAGGTTATCCTCAGAGCTGGCTGGGGCAGGGCTGGGATCCCTTCGGAAGGGAAGCAGGAGAGTGTTCTGGTTAGCTTTCCATGTTTTCCACTTCCAGTTTAAAACTGAAGCTTGTACCCTGTGGCCATCTGCCTGCAGGGCTGTCTGGTGGAGCATCAGCTTCAACACCAGCTGGATGCTGAGGCCTGAGGCCAGGAGCTGGGAGGGCCTGGCTTCCCAGCACTCCCTCCGTCACATAAGTGGTTTTGCGTTTTTTTTCTGGACATGTAGAGTGAAACCTAATGACTTGTCAAGAGTGGGCCTTGAGCCCCTTCTGCTATGCAACTGCTGCTCTGGAGACACAGCATGTGCCCTCTCCAGGCCCCTGGTTCGGTTTGGCAGTGGAAGGCTTTTCCCCCTCCATGTCCCCTGTGCGTAGTGTGTGTGTGTGCGCGCGTGTGTGATTTCCTGGGGCCCCCTGTGCACTAACCATTGGATCCCACCTTCTCCTCGCAGCCCCTCCAAAGAGCCTGGCCCATGTGCCTTCTGCACTTTCCCTGGGGGACTCAGACCCCACTCCTGTCCCAGTGACACTGGGTCCTGGTGTGCCACTGCTCACAGCAAGGAGTGGGACAATCCCCACTTGCCAGTCCCCACGACTATTGTTTCTTAACTGGGTTCTTTCCTACTTGCACATCTGGTTACTGTGGGACCACAGCTGGGGGAGGGTGTGGGGCAGCCCCCTGTCACTCAGCAGCCCCCAGGCAAGTCCCTGTGCCTGCCTCTCTCCTGTGGAAAGCCTGGGCCCCAAAAGTGCTTTATGTTTTTATAGTTACTTTGTATTGATATGTAAAATAGCGAATTCTGGTCCTTGCCCTGTGGAGTGTGGCTGGAGTCTTATGTATATAATAAAGTACTTTTGCCATAACGGTGGTGGCTTTGGTGTAGTCTTGCATCCCTCTGGGACCTGAGTGCTCCCCTTCTGCTGTAGCCGGAAGGGGACCTGGTGTGGGGATCCCACCCAGTCCTGCTTCCTCCCCCCGCCCCACCCCAGGTAAATACCGAGCTGCACAAACAAGAGAACAAGCAGACCAGTGCATCCTGTATTTAATGGAGTGATGCCGCTTCCCTGCCCTGCTGCAGTACACAGGGATGCTCCACAAGAAGGTCCTCTGGAGGTGCATGGGCTGGGGGACAACCATCTTTGAGGCTGCAGCCAGCTCATCATGGGCTGCTCCAAAGCAGCAGCAGGTCTGATGGCTCGGGGAGGAAGGGTCTCCACACGCTCTTGCTGCGACTCTCAAGGCACATCAGTATTTAGCTCAAAAGCTCTTGGGCTCTGACAAACCTTCCCTGTCTCCACTCTGGAGCAGAACTAACATTTTAGTGTTGACAGCAGTTCAGGTGTCAAAGGATCCAGTTTTCTCCACAAATTAAGTCTGTTATTCCAGCACAGAGGTATCACTGGCTTCCCCTGCAGATCCAGAGGTGTGCCAGCTTCCACCAGGCCGTTAGGTCAAATGGGGGATGCGGTGAAGGACAGGACAAGAAGGCACTGGTGGCCAAGCGCTGGCCTGGCTAGAGCAGGAGGAGGTCAGCGTTTGTGGGGACCCCCTTACCAAACCAGGGTACTGCTGGTACGACGTGTCAGTCCTGAGGCCGTTGTGCTGGGGCAGAGGCAGCGAATGGTCTAAGCAAAACGGGGCATAGTTTCTATGCTAGGGGCCGGAGCTGGGTTTGTGCAGCCAAGCAAGCATCCAGGTTAGTGAGGTGCAGGGGGGTTCTACTCCTCCTTGGCCCAGACGGAGCCATTTGCCTTCTCCTCCAGGTGAGGAATCACTGCCTCGGTGTAAAACTTCTCCAGCTTGGGCACTGTCTGCCCCCAGAACTCAGCATCAAACTCCACAGGGACCACGGCCGTCTCCTTGGTGGTATGCACCACAAAGTCAGCCCGCTGGAAGTCGGCAGCCGCCAGCTGGCACTGGACCTGGGTGAAGTAGGCATGATCCTTCTTCAGGGCATAGGAGTCCCCATCCAACTCCAGGCAGAAGTCCTTGTCCTTGCAGGCCTCGCGCACCGTCCTGTTCCTGTGCTTGTAGGGACACTTCACCTCCAGCAGCCCCAGGGCCCTCCCCGTGGCCACCTCCTTGATGATGCCGTCTGGGCTGGCAGCGATCCAATTCTTGTCCCGGTGAATGAAGAGGCCACAGTCATCCACCCACACTGGCTTGCCCAACGCCTGCGACTTCATCTGCTCATAGGCCTTCACAGCCGCCTTCTCTTTGCGGATCCCCCAGGCCATGGCTGGTGTCTGCACCCCAGGGCTGGAGCTCACCACCGCTTTCAGGTAGGACTGAGGCACTTCAGTCGTCTTGTTGTTGGCGAACTTGCTGTTGGCGATCTTGGGAGCCACAGAGGCGGTGATGCGGTTCTCCCGCCACTTGTACCAGTTGGGGTTACTCCGCTGGCCCCGGGTCTCCTTCTCCACCCAAGGGATGTCCTGTCTCTCCAGGGGGGGCAGGAATTGGCTCCAGGCCTCACTCGACTCAGCCCCAGGCTGCTGCTTCTGCAGATGTGGGTCAGGTCTGGCCGGACCGGTGGCTCGCTTGGCATCAGGCCGCTTCTTCTGGGTTGCAGAGCAACTCCCAGCAGACACTGTGTGCTGGTCCCCAGCATCTCCTCGGTTTCCACGGGATGCTGTGGGTCTCGGTTGAGTGGAGTCTGACTTTGCTCCACGGGATGCTGTGGGTCTTGGCTGAGTGGAGTCTGACTTTGCTCCACGGGATGCTGTGGGTCTTGGCTGAGTGGAGTCTGACTTTGCCCCACGGGATGCTGTGGGTCTTGGCTGAGTGGAGTCTGACTTTGCCCCACGGGATGCTGTGGGTCTTGGCTGAGTGGGGTTTGGTTTTGCCCCCTGGCTGGGGCCAGCAGCCCCGGCAGCAAGAGCACTCCTGGATCGGCTGCCCACAGCAGTGGCCTTGGCCGGGGTGGCCGAGGTGGAAGATGGCAATGCAGCGGGGGTGGTTTTGGAGGCAGCTGTGGCTGGCTGAGGGGATGATGTGCTGGTGGGATCCTTCCTGGGTCTCCCCATCGCTATGCGTCAGAGGGTCTCGTGCTGTGGGTATGGAATAAAGTTGAATGCACATCCCCAAAACACATATTTCCCTTCCCTTTGTCCTCCCTGCAACTGCCTGTATCAGATTTGCATGGCAAGGTTTTGGTATCAAGGGGACTATGGGGGTGGCTTTTGTGAGAAGTTGCTAGAACCTTCCCTAGTGTCTGATAGAGCCAATGCGAGCTGGCTCCAAGATGGACCTGCTGCTGGCCAAGGCCGAGCGCATCAGCGACTGTGGTAGCGTCTCTGTGATAACATATCTAAGAAGAGAGGAAAAAAAACTGTGCAAGGACAACTGCAGCTGGAGAGAGGAATGAAAATATGCAAGAGAAACAACTCTGCAGACCCCAAGGTCGGTGAAGGAGGGGGAGGAGGTGCTCCAGGCCCGGAGCAGAGGTTCCCCTGCAGGCCGTGGGGCAGCCCACGGTGAGGCAGCTGTGCCCCGCACCCAGGGAGGCCACAGGGGAGCAGAGACCCACCTGCAGCCCAGGGAGGACCCCACACCACAGCAGGTGGGTGCCCGAAGGAGGCTGTGACCCCGTGGGAAGCCGACACTGGAGCAGGCTCCTGGCAGGGCCTGTGGCCCCGTGGAGAGAGGAGCCCACGCTGGAGCAGGTTTGCTGGCAGGACTTGGGACCCCGCAGGGGACCCACGCTGGAGCAGCCTGTTCCTGAAGGACTGCACCCCATGGAAGGAACCCACATTGGAACAGTTCGTGAAGAACTGCAGCCCATGGAAAGGACTCATGCTAGATAAATTTGTGGAGGATTGTGTTGTGGGAGGGACCCCACACTGGAGCAGGGTGAGAGTGTGAGGAGTCCTCCCCCGGAGGAGGAAGCAGTGGTAGAAACAATGTGTAAGGCACTGACCTCAACCCCCATTCCCCATCCCCCGGCACCGCTGGCAGGGAGGAGGTAGAGAAATCGGGAGTAAAGTTAAGCCCAGGAAGAAGGGAGGGGTGGAGGGAAGGTGTTTTACAATTTTGGTTTATTTTTCCTTACTCTACTCTGATTTTGACTGGTAATAAATTAATTTTCCCCCGAGTTGAGCCTGTTTTATTCATGTCGGTAATTGCTGAGTGATCACTCCTTGCCCTTATCTCGACCCACGAGCCTTCTGATATCTTTTCTCTCCCCTGTCCAGCTGAGGAGGGCAGGGATAGAGCAGCTTTGGTGGGCACCGGGCACCCAGCCAGGGTCAACCCGCGCCACTCCCCGGGGTGCAGCTGCCCCTGGGGCCTGTCCCCTCGCCTTCTCCCTCGGGTGACACACCGCCGTGCCGGGCTGCTTCTGCCCCCCCCAGAGCCCAGCCCTGCGTGGGGGCTTGTGCTTCTGCCCCGTGGTGACCCAGAGGCGGGGGGACGACACAGCACGGTGTCCCCCGAGGGAAGCGGGAGCGGTGCCCGTGGGTGCCGCGGCTTCACGGGGACCAGGCGGTGCCCCCCGAGGGCCCACCACCCCACCAGCGTGGGGCACGGCGTGGGGCGGGACGCGCTTGGGGAGGCCGCCGCAGCACCGCCGGGGTCCCCACGCGGGCCCGGTACCGCCGCCCGCGCTCACCGCTCCGCCGCCGCTCCGGAAGCGCGTCCCGCCCGCACCACGTGCCCGCGTGGGCGGCTCCGGGGGGGACACGGGGGGGACACACACGGCACCGGCGGGGTGCGGGGCTGCCTGCCCCCCGCCCTGCCCGCCGCTCCCCGCTAGAGGGAAGCAGCCGCTCGGCCATGCCCATGCCCATCCCCATCCCCGCCCGCCCGGGACCTGCCCGGACCTGCCCCGTCCCCCCCTTCCACCACCCCTCGCCTCCCCTTTTCCACGCTGCGTCCTGCCACAACACCCCTGCACCCCCCACACACCCCCCGGTATCATTTTGCTCTGGGCTGGGGACAAGCCCCTAGAGCTCCCTCCGCGCCCTGCCCGCCCCAGCCCTGCCGACACGGCTTCTCTTCCAGGTCCCCCTCTCCCGGTCCCTCTCCCTTCTCCCAGCCCCGTCTCTCCAGCCTCACCCCTCAGCCGCCGCTCCGGGGGGGAACGCCACCCCGTGGAGCCCCTCGCTGCCCGCGGGCAGGGCTCGGTGCCTGGCAGGGAAACAGGCCAGCAGGGCCCTACCTGGCACCCAGCACCCCGCCTGCACCCCGGGCTCCCGTGTGAAGGGTTAGGCTGGCCTAACGGGACCCCCCCCCCGCTGCTGAGCCCCGACGGCCGCTGGCACCGTGCTGGCCCAAACCACCACGGCCCGCCACCACCAGACCCTCGGAAGAAGGACACCAGCGAGAAACCGGAGCAGGAATACAGACCCTCGGGCACGCGGCCGTGCTGCCGTGCGAGGAGGCGCCCTGCGCACCGCCCAGGCACCCCGCCGCGGAGCCCCGGCTTCGGCCGCCGCGCAGGAAGGCAGAGGCGGGCCTCAGCGCCGCGGCGCTTCCTGAAACCCTCGGAGTTTCGATTCCGGCAGCGAGCGCGCCTGGAGCCGCGGCAGGAGCCGTGTGAGCCAGCCGCTGAGTAAGCCCGGCTGCCCCAGTGGGGCGGCTGCTCTGAGAGCCCCGCGCCCACAAGCCCCCACTATCTTCAGCTGTGGAAAGGAAATCCAGCAGCCACCAGCACGTGTCCTGGGTCTGCGCTGGAGCCACGCTTCCAGGCCCATCTGCCTGCACCAGCGTCCTGTGAGGGTCTCAGTTAAGACGGGCAGGAGCACTGGCAGCTTTCCCAGCTCCTCTCCCCAGGGATCCCCAATGTCTCCATGAGCCATCTCCGTCTTTGCTGATGCTTCGTTTCCTCCTGCCTTCTCCCTCCGGCCCCTCTGTGACTCCCTGCAGCTGGGCAGACCAATATTGCACAGGTTAAACCAAGGTGCACCTGATTTTTGATCAGATACAACACCGACATCCCCCTCCTTCTCCATGGCTACTCCTCCTCAGGATCTCCTTTGTGCTGATTAACGAGCAGCAGACAGCTAAACAGGACACCCCTGCCTGCCCCTCTCTCTGCCGGCAGAGCCTCTGCCTGTGCAGCCCTCAGCTGGGTCTGAGCAGCCACAGCTGCATTGAGCACAGTTGCTGCCAGCCTGACACTGGCTGGTATCTCCTTGGGTTTCAGGTTATTTCTTCCCATAGCATTAAATTCACAGGGCTTATCGGTAACTCAGGACCTGAGAGTATCTCGAAGAGCTTTGTGGTTCGCTCTGCAGCCAGCCCTATCTCTGGGTGACAATTCAGCTCAGTAAACCCAGAACAAGGTACTGCACCAGATTTGGGGGTAAATACCCCAATCACAACCAGTCCCTCAGACAGTACAACAGCTGCTGGTGAGTGCTGTGTGGGGCTGCTGGGGTGCCAGGGTGCTGAATGAAGCCGTTGGGCTGAGCCAGGCCTGTGTTTGTAGGGTTTAATGCCTTAGCTCAGCTGAAAAGCAATGCTGAGCTCTCCGAGGGTCTATTTGTGGCTGTGACGAGCTGCTGTAGGGAAGCTGTGACAGCACAGAGTGGGGACACGCATGTCTGTTGTCTGATGCTGGTGTAAGCACTGTATGGAGCAGGATGAAGCCCCGTCTGCCTTTCCCCGGGGCTGCTGCGGATTGCCAGCAGGCTGGGGGAGGCTCAGCTGTGCCCCCTCCCCAGTGCTGTGCACACTGTGGTTATTCGCCTGCTGTAACGCCGGGGCCGCAGACGGTGCCTGATGCTGTGGGCTGACCGAGCCCCATCACCCCAGCTGGTGGCACCAACCCAGCACTCCCATTTGGATGCTTTTCTTCACCTCAGCTTGGCCTAGAAACAGTATCTCAGAGAAAAATCAAAGCTTGCGTTTTTTTTGTGGTTTTTTTTTTTTTTTTCTAGGGCTGGAGCGGCTGCAGTGCTTGCTGTGACGATGGGAATGAGAGCCCCGTGCACGCCGCAGGCTGCGTGGATGTGCCGTGGTGCGCGCTGTGCCTCCAGCGGCTCGCAGGGCTGGCGTCTGTCATGTTGGGGGGGTAATATATGGGTTAGCATCCTTCTTCTGCAGTCATAAATGACAGGGAAGGAGAGCAGCTGCACACTTTAGCTCTCCTCTCTCCCTGTTGCAGCACAAGGAGGGAAGCGGCATGCCGTGGGGCATCTCGCATGGGGAGAGGGAATGGCTCAGAGTGCTTTTGCAAGCACCCCAGGGACACGCAGAGTGCCTCTCTGCCGGATAATTGTGTTGGCTGAAGCGCAGGGCAAGCGGTTGGGAGGAGGGAGCGTGCCCCATGCTACCGTGTGCAGCAAAGGGCGTCTTCCACTGAGATTTTCCTCCTTTTGCTCCTGCCGTCACCTATGAAGCCCATGCCGAGGAACTGAAGCCGTAGCGGCGCGTGGGTCAGCTTAGAGGTGAGATCCAGCGGGGAGATGCTGCTCTGCCAGGCCTCCTCCCTCCGGTGCTGCCCCAAAATCACCTGCCAAGGACTGGGGACCGCTCCCCATGCTGGCGCTGCCTGCTCTTTCTGCCCCAGTGTGTGTCTGTGTGGCTGAGCTGGCTCCGGGTTCGGTGTGGCTGCGATGGTGGGTTTTGCGGTGCAGGGGAGGGGGGTGGCTCCCCTCTGCGTGTTCTATAAAAAGAGCCGTGGTAGCACAGCCCTATCTATAGCACAGCGAGGGAGCTGCCTGGGAGAGGCAGGGCAGCAATTAGTCCCAAATTTGATGGTTTTCTCCAGTCCCAGTTGGGATGCCGGGCTGGCAGAGGCTGCTGAGGGATTCCCAGCGCACCCCAAGCAGTGAGATCTCCCTGCCAGTAGACGTGTCCTGGCTTTGCTGGGATTTCCTGACCGTCTGCACCCTCCCCAAGGGGGTTTGTTGTCACACTTGTCACCCAAAGGCTGGGCTGTCCCCAAATCCCCTCCTTTTCCTGCTCTTTGGGGCTGGGATTTCACTGCAGCACATGGAGACTGACGAGGGCAGCTCCAGTGGGACCCCAGGGCATCTGGATTTGGGGTGGATGCTCAGTATCTGCCTGTGCTCAGTCCTCTTGCGGCGGTCCCAGGGCAGTTGAGAGCTTTTCTAGAGAAGCTGGTTGCGACACTTGTGGCCTATGTATTTGTAGCAGACAGTTTAGCCAGCTGATGGGGGCTTGTTTTTTGCCCCATGCTTTGTTTGTGGGGGACACAGGGGTGTGGCTGTGTGTCCCGGGCAGCCCAACCGGGTGTTTGTGGGTGCCAACAGCATCACCCTGGGGTCTCACCAGCACCCGACTTTGTCTGAATATCGGCACGCTGTGGGTGCAGAGCAACCCACAGTGGTGGGATCTGCTCTTGGCGGGTGCCTGTCACCCTCTGGGGCTGTTGGCCGTCCCCCGAGACCCCCAGCACCACCCACAAGAGCATCCCCCAGCCCTCCCCGGGGCGGCGGTACCAGGGAGTGTGTCTCTTTAATGAGGCTGGGCTTGGAGCAGCTCTGCTGCTGGCACAGGGAGTGAGGGATGGAGCGAGGGCGGTGAAGGAGCCAGTGCCAGAGAGGGAGCCTGCAGCAGGGAGAGGCGGGGAAGCACCGCTCATCCCCCCTGGGTACCGCAGCCCCCCAGCCTGAGGGGCAGGGAAACCCACCCCCAGGGCAGAGGGCTCTGCGGAGGGCAGGGACCCAGCGGGTGCTGAGCCGAGTCTGCAGCCCCTGTGTCATCCTCCTCCTCCTTCAGGTAAGGGCCAAGGTGGGGGGGAGTCTGGGACTGCCGTGGCCCAGGATCCTGCGGGTATCCTGTAATTTGTGGGTGCCCCAGGGTTGAACACCCACCGTCGGGGCAGCCCTGGATCACAGGAAGAGTGAGAGGTGGGAGATGAGGCAGCAGGGCCACAAAAGTGCTGAAATCACCATCTGGTGTGGACCTGACAGGGCTGGCTCTAACAACACTCTGGAACGCGCCCCAGAGTATCGGCAACCGGTCCCTGGCCCACACCACAAATGCCCCGCAGCTGGAGGAGCAGCAAGACCCTTCTGCAGGGCTGCCCTGCTGGGATGTGCCTGTGTCAGGGGAAATCTGTGGGGCTGGGACATTTTTTTGGGGGGTGCCTGTGTTAGAGTGTATTGAGGGCAAGTAACTCCTGTTCCCTGGCACAGGGATGGGGATTTTTGCAGAGGTTTTAGTGGCTCTGGGGAGGCAAAAGCAGCGGCGCTGGTCTGGATCCTGGATGCGGTGCGTGTGCTGGGACGTGTGTGCATGCATGCACACGTGTGTGTGTGTGTGTGTGCAGCAGACTGCTCTCTGTTTTGACTTCCCAGCACTTGAAGCAGTAGTGCCACACAGGGGATGGCACCGCAGGCTGGAGACTCGGGTGGGGGACAACCCTTCACCTGCTGGGGAAATCTCTTTCCCCTCCACTCCTCCTCTTTGGGCTCTCTGCACAGTGGCGTGGCCCATGGGTGCTGGGCAGCAGCACCGTCACCTCCTGCCTCCGTGGCCTTCTCCCTGCTCCAGGAGTGGGGATGGATCTTGCTCTCCTGCCCTCGTGCCCTGTCCCAAAGGAGCGATGCGGGGATGTCCCACAGGGCGGAGTCGAGGGAGGCAGGGGGTAAGGCAGGAGAGGCAGAGATGCCTCCTCTCTCCAGGCGCTGCCACAGAGGTTTGGGCTCCTCTCCTTCCATCCTTCTCTTGTACTGGCTTGTGCATCTGTCACCAGTGGAAATTTCCGCTGGGTTTGCTTGTGCTGGGGCTGGCCTCATCCTTCCCTGGGACCACGCTGCACTCCAGCGCGGGTGGCTGTTGATGCAGCAGGTGAAACTCTGACAACTTTGCAGGCAGCTAAGGAGTCTGCTGGGCTCAGGCGCCTGGCTTGCTGCAGCAGCCTTGCTAGAAAACTCAGCCTGCCCACGGCTAAGAAGAGAAATGTTAAATTATTCTGACCTAGAGAAGTTACCTCCTTCTTGCCTTCACTGAGGGCTTTTTGCCACCGGCATGGTGAGCTGCCCCCAGCCCTGCTCCTCCTGCAGCCCCCTCTGTATCAGGGATGCTGCTGGTTAAGCCAGCTCCTGCGGGCAGCATGTGGGAAAGGAGGAAGAGGAGAGGGCTGTGAAGGCACTGGTGACCATGCTGGGGATGGGGAGGCAGCCAGGGACCTGTTGGTGATGCCATGCTGGCACCTCAGAACAATTTGTTGCCCCAGGTGGAAGAGGACGAAGAGGCTGGGACGAGGACTGTTGGGTCTAGTTTTATTCATTACCACGGGGCTTAGAGCAGCCAGCACGAAGCGCGGCAGGGCCAGATGGGGCCTGTTTACTCTGCGAGTGTAAATGTAAAGAGAAGCAATAAAAGGCAGTCGGGACAGCTTCTCCAGTAAGTCCCCAGTAAACAAGCCAGCAGTGCCCTGGCCAATGGGCGGCACAGCAAATAGCAGGCAGGTTGCTGAGCATTAAGCTGGGTGCCTTGGGAACAAATGGAAGGGCTTTGGGGTGAAATCCATCTTTAATGGCTCAGTGTGGCTGGGCTGGGGGAGTCCTGGTCCCTGGAGCCCAGCTGGGTGATGTGGCCAGGGTAGGACCCAGCTGATGATGTTCCCAGTAGTGGCATGGCTGGTGTGGAGGAAAACTGGGCTGTGCAGGGGCCTTGTGTTGCCTTGTGTGCTGGGAGGGCACTCAGGGGCGCTCAGCAGCATGGACAGCATCCTGCACACAGGATTGGCGAAGGTGAGGGGTCGGTCGGGTGGCCAGGACCTGCCAGCATAATGCTGCAATACCATTTGAGCCAGTAAATAGCCCCCCTCCAACATAATGGACTTTTCCTGGGATGCAACCACGTTCCTAATGCACTTCTGCGCTTCTCAGGGGCTCCCTGCCTTGCACCTGCTGTGGGCACCTTGGTCCTGGCCTTGCCTCTGAGGATGTAGCCCTGCTCTGCTTTCAGGGATGCTCTGGGAGAGGCACCCTGTGATCACACACCGAGGGCACCCCAAGCCTCCTGTTACTGATGCTCGTACAAGCCGTTCCCAGGATGAAGGCCACCGGAGTGGGGGGACCAGATGTTTCACTTGTACCTGGCCTTGGCCTTGCCCAGGGCACACTGCATGCTTGAAGCACCAGCACACGGCGTGACATGGGGACCTTGCTGCTGTTGGGTCGCAGGCGCTTGGGGCGAGCAGGGGATACAGCGTGGAGGTGCAGACTCGCGTCTGGAGCGGGACCCACACACTGTCTATGGAGAGGCAGGGCTGATGCTAATCAGAATATTTTACATGAATATTTGATGGCACGAGGTGGGGTGATGTTAGAGAGATGCCTTGGCTCTGGGAAATCATTTGAGATGCTGCTCCTGAGTGGTTTTCCCAAGGGGAAGAGAGGTGTGGAGTAGGTCGGTGCCCTGGCTGAAAGGCATCCCCAGCTGCCTTTCTTCCCGCAGCTGCTGCCGAAGGGTGGGATGCTGGACATGTCCATCTCTGGGCAGAGCGTTACTCACCCGGAGGCAGACAGCATCGTCCCCTGAGCCAGGCTCCCCCCAGCAGTGCCTTCCCTTCTGTGCCACTCTTCAGTGCAGCGCTGACCTTGTGTTAATTATTAAACCCCCAGCAAACATTGCTTGTTTTGTCCTAGTTACACCGTGGGCTTCTCGCCCTTCTTTTTTTTAAAAAACCCCCTACAAATTACCCTGGTAACCTCTGTGGGTGGATGGAGATGGGAGCAGCAGATGCTCCTCTCCCAGCCAGTGCAGAAGATGGTCTGGGGAGGCTCTGGAGCCTCTGAGATACTGTGGGGTGGCTGAGATGGCCTGTGTGTGGCTGGCCATTATCCGTCCTGTCCAGGAGTCCCTGCTTGTCTGGCAGGGCTTGGGCCTTGCTTAACTACTGCTTCCCATGGGAGAAGACATTTTGCTGCCCAGCAACCAAGTTTACTTACCTGTGGGGCAGAAGAGCTCTCTGTGGGCTCTGTGGCTCCAGACCTGGTTTGTAGGTGGGCTGGGATCTGAGCAGAGAGCTAGGTCCAGGTCCATGTGTTTTGTGGATGCTGCAGAGCAGTGTCCCTGGAAGGGGGAGGGCTGGGGACCTGCTCCCTCTTTGCAGGCTGGACAGATGGAAGAAGCTTGCATGCACAAGCCCTTCCCAGCAGAACCCATCCCCAAGCATCCAGCAACTGCCCCCCCTCTGCCCGCAGCTGCCTGCTGAGGGACCATGCCGGGCCTGTACGCCCTCTCCTCCTGGGAGGCTCTGCCCCTGAAGAGCTCCAAGGTGAAGGCTTGTGCCAACGGGTACTCCCTGAGCATCACCGCTCACCTCGTGTACACCAACCCCCACGAGGAGCCTGTGGAAGGTAAGAGGAAGCTGTTGGGGCAGGCAGGGACCCGAGCTGCCTGCACGGCCCCCTAAAAGCACCCGTGCTGGGGAGAATCCCTGTCTCCAGCCCACCTGTGTCCCAGCCCCCAAACCTTGCTCAGTTTGGGGAGCAAAAGCAGACACCAGTGGTGGTGAGGGCACTGCTGACACACAGCGTCACCCTACGGGCAGGAGAAAAGTGTGACCAAGCAAAAACATTCCTATTGCTGAGGAAGAAGGAGATTTCATCCTCTCTGCCCTCCTCTGGGATAGTGAGGCTGTGGGTTGTTCCTGGGTGTTGCCCCACTCTTGCGCAGCTAAATCACTCTGTGAGCCAGAGAGGCTCTTAGCGGTGCTGCCACGGGCTATACCATGCCTCAGCCATGTCCGCGCCAGGATCTGCCCTGGGGCTCTCTCCTGCCTGCAGGCATCTTCATCTACCCGCTGGAGGAGTCGGAGGTGGTGGCTGGCTTCGAGGCAGCGGTGGGCAGCCGGCGGGTGACATTCCAGGTCCAGAACCGGCACCGGGCGCAGGACTGTTGCCTCCAGTGCAGCCCCAGCCCTGGCCGGCCACGCCGCTGTGCTGCTGGTGAGCGCCATGGCACAGGTGACCTGTTGCGTCCTCCTGGCTGCGAGGCTCAGAACAAGCAGGGATGAAGTGTGGGGGGACACAAGGAGCTAAGAGCCTCTGCCAGGCCACCCTTGGGGGTGCCTTAGGGGGTCTCTGGGGCTGGAGATCTCAGTCTCCCCCCTCTCTCCCAGGGCTTTGCCCATCCCTTTGCATGGCCCTCATTACATCTGCACTCTGTTGTCCTCTTTGAGAGTAATTAGGTCAATTAACACCCCTTCTCCCCAACTTCACACTCCCCACTGACCACCCCAACATCCCTGCCCTGCCCAGGCCACCTCGTCCTGGACGAAGATGTGGAGCGCTCCACCTTCATCATCGTCACAGGCACGCTGTGCCCGGCGGAGAGCCTGGCTGTCACCCTGAGCACGGCGCAGGAACTGGCCACGCTGCCAGACGGGGCCCTGCGCCTCCTCCTACCCCCCATCCTCACACCCCGCATCCCTGAGGTCCCCGAGAGCGAGCCGGCAAGCTTGTGTGACGACAGGTTGGCCCTATGGTGATTTTCATGGCTTCCTCAGTCTCCGCCATCCCGGGGGGGGATGCTGATGCTGGGTGAGTGGGGTGGGGAGCAGGAGCCATCACCACCTCTCCCCTCGCAGCCCCACCAGCTGTTTTGGGGGGCCAGGTGCCCGGAGCCAGCCTTCCTCCACAGTGCCTGTGGAGAGCATGGATGTCTTTCGGGGACAGCCCTGCAACCCTTTTCCTTATGAGTTTGCCTTCGAGCTGCTGGTGAAGGGCCCCTGTTTACTGGCAGGTAGGGGGGCGGCTTGTGCGGTGTTGGTGGGTTGAGCAAAACCTCCCCAAAATGTAGGCCATGTCCCCCCAGGATGGTGTCCCCCTGGTCCCTCCATGCTTCTAGGAAGATGCAAGCCCCCTTCCCCAGACATCCTCTGGTGCTACCTCCATACAAAGAAGCCCTTTCCCAATCCCACCCCCGGTGCTGGGACCCCCCCAAAGTCACCCCACGTGTGGCTTTGGGCAGCTCTGGGTCAGCAGCCTCTTTCCCCGGGAGACATAATGGATGGGGGAGAGGGTGGGCAAGGGGGGGGGATGCGGGTTGGTGGGGACACGCTCCTGGCCACCCGCCCAGTTAATCCCATTAGAGCTGGCAGGGAGCAGCCACCACTGTGGCACCAGGTCTGGCACAGGCGTGGAGCCTGGCGTGTGGGAGGCCAAGGCGGGGGGTGTGAGGGGCTGCCCTGCCGCCGCCTCCTCCTCCCCGCAGGGCTGGAGAGCCCATCCCATGCCCTGCGAGCCGACGCCGACCCCTGGGCCAGCTCTGCTGTCACCACCTGTGTCACCCTGGCTGAGCCCCATCGCTACGACAGGGACCTGGAGATCATCCTCTATCCCTGTGGTGAGAGGGGATGGCCCCCTTGGTGGGATCTGGGGGAGATGGGGCATCATCCCCAAAACATCCAGAACACCCTCCAGCCCCCTGTGGCACAGGGTGGTTCCAAACCCACCTTGTGCCCCCCAGAACCCCACCACCCTCACCTGGTGATGGAGGACGGCACCATGACGTACCCCGAGTACGAGGCCCATGTCCGGAGCCGCCGGGATTACACACGGATCGCCAGGAAGGACGGCAGCGGCGAGAGACAGGTGACAGGGCACGGCCACTGGTGTGGAGGAGGAAGAAGGGGGGAGGTGGTGGGGTGTGGGTGAGGAAGACCTTGGCTCAGGCCAGGGTGGTGCAAGAAAGCCCCTGCCCCGCCTGGCTCGCAGGTGGCTTTCGTGCAGAAGCGTTTCCACAAAGACATCTTCCCCAACCCCGTGTTGATGCTGAACTTCTGCCCGGCGGCGGAGGGTGTCCCTGGGGACCTGCAGAGTGTCACCCGCGAGGTCCTCTTCATCGTCGACTGCAGCAACACCATGAGTGGGCCGGACCTTGACAAGGTCAAGGTGAGGCACGGCTGCAGGGGCAGGGATGCTCCCTGGGTGGCCGATCCTTAGCAGCCCTCCCCGGTCCCTGCTGTCACCCCAGGAAGCTTTGCTGGTGGCCCTGAAGAGCCTTCCATCAGGGACGCTGCTCAACATCGCTGGCTTCAGCACCGAAGTCAAGCCGCTCTTCCCATCCAGCCGCCTCTGCAGCAACGTGAGTGCCACGGGCGAAGCCCCCCACCAGCCCCTCTCCATCCCCCCTCCCAGCTCCCTGGCGTGGGGTCGGGGCTGGCGAGTCAGGGGATCGCAGCGAGGCCGGCTCTCCGTGCGGGCAGGAGACACTGCGGCGCGCCTGCGAGCACGTCGCTGGGCTGGGGGCAGACACGGGCAGCACCAACCTGCTGGCAGCGCTGGGCTGGGCGCTGGCACAGCCCCTCCGCCACGGCTACCCCCGCCAGCTCTTCCTCTTCACCAACACGGCGGCAGGCAACGCGGGCAGGATCCTCCGGCTGGTGCGCAGGCAGGCCAGCACCGTCAGGTATGGCACCGGCACCGTGGTGGGGTCACGGTGCTCTTCATGACCCCTGAGCTGTTCCCACTGATTTCTCCTTTTGCAGCCCCAAACCTCACCTCTACCAGCCCCAAAGGTGTCCTTCACCCATCACATCCCCCAACCCCACCAGCTCGGCTTCCCTCAGGGTGTCCCCACCCAGCACACAGCCAGGGCAGCACCTCTGGCTATCAGACGCCCCTGCCCATCCCTGCTGCAGGGCTCGCCACTGGGCTGCCCAGCCCCTGGCACCGGCCCAGCCACGGCTTTTCATCACCTGGCTCTCTCCTGCAGGTGCTTCAGCTTCGGCATGGGCTCGCGGGTGTGCCGGCGGCTGCTGAAGGGCATGGCCAAGGTGAGCCGGGGCCGCGCTGAGTTCCTGAGCCCGACCGAGAGGCTGCAGCCCAAGGTAACACCCAGGCCAGGGCAGGGGGCCACTGGGGCCACCACGGTGTTTGACAACAGCTCCTTTCCCTGTCCCAGCTGATCAAGTCCCTGAAGAAGGCGATCGAGCCGGCCGTCAGCGACATCACCATCGACTGGTATGTCCCCGACAGCATGGAGGCTCTGCTCTCGCCCACTGAGCTCCCGGCCCTCTACCCCGGTGACCGCCTCGTCAGCTACTGTGTCCTCTACAGCATCGCCTGCTTCCGCGACAGGCGCCCACCGGTACAACCGGCGCTGCCCTGGCATGGGGAGGACGTTCCCAGTGCCACTGGCTTCTCCCTGTGCTGGGCGGCTGACAGCGGTACCCTCTCTCTGCCAGGGCCGGGAAGGGGCTTGCCGGGGCTCCCGGAGCTCAGCCTTCCCCTCCCAGGAGGAGGTGCTCAGTGCCAGGGAGAGCCATCAGCCACCCCGGAGTACCCAGGGATCTGGGGACGCCTCCCTGGAGTTCTCTGCCGGGGGCACAGAGGCGTCGGAGCGCAGTGAGTAGGGTCAGGGTTGGGGTGGGGGGCAGGCATGGGAGCTGTGGGCTGACAGGGTGTGTGCTTGCCGGGCAGGTACAGATCCTGTTTCAGGGGGAGACATCTGGAAACGGATTTACCAGCCCTCCTACATCCAGGAGCAGTACGTCCTGACACACTGCTCCGTCAGCACTGACCGCAGCCGGGGGCTGCTCTCCCGCAGCTCCACCAGCAGCGAGTCCACTGGCTCCCGAGATGTGGCCCCTGAGGGTGGCTCCTCAGCCCCTGGTGCCGATGCCACCTCCCAGCAGGGGCAGAAGAGCCTGTCCCTCTGTGAGTCCTCCACCAAATCTGCCCCACTGCCCTCCGCCCTGGCTGGCACCAAGGTAAGGATGCCGGTGGAGTGCAAGGGCTCACACATTGGGGGGTTGCTCCTGGCTAGCTAGGGTCTTGCTGCCCTGTTTTGCCCAGACATGTGGCCACTGGGCTCGGAACCGGAGTGCTGTAGCCTGGATTTTAGGCAAGGATCAGCTGTGGGTGCCAAAAGGAGGCTCCTGCAGTGATTTTGTCCTACTGGAGCAGGACAGCTGGGGACTAAGTAGCTGGTCCCTCAGCTCCCCGGGCCAGTGGTGAGCTGGGTGGCTAACAAATCCCCTAGCCAGCTCAGATCCTCATTGATGCTGCAGAAATCATGTGAAAAATAGCTGGACCGGCATCAGGTAACGAACCTGCCAAGCTGGAGAGGTGGGGGTGGGCTGGCTGAGCTCCGCCTGGCTCCTTCAGCCCTTGGCCAAAGCTGCCCGATGCTTCATTAGCAATGGGCCACGTCCCTGCTGCTTCATGTCTGGGTTTAAAACCCAGCCAGGTTATTGGGATGGGGAGAGGCAGCTCACCCCCCCCCCCCCCCCCCCCCCCCCCCCCCCCTGCTGACGATCGCCCCAAGGCCGGGTGAGGCCAGCTGTCACCCAGCTCCAGGACATGCTCCTTCCCGATGGCACGGGTTAGGTAACCTGCTCCCTCTGCACAACAGCACAGCTGGTGGCCTTTGCTGCTGAAATGTCAAGCGTAAGTGATTTCCCTGCAGTGTAAATGATCCCACTCCGGGCTCCCTGCTGCTGGGGTGAGAGGCGAGAGGCGATGTGGGTGCTGCTGCCCTGCTGTAGCTTTTAGGTGAAGCATCTCAGAGCAGACATCACTCTGTGCTGGGGACTGCATCCCACCATAGCCTGAACAACTGAGCTAAGCCCCCTCCGTGCCAAAAATCCCCGCCAACTCCTCCTGCCTCGGTGTCAGCTCAAGTCAGCCCCCTGGGATGTTTGCAAACTCCTGTCTCGGTGCCCTCAGTCCTTCCCACGTGTATTCGGAGCCTGGCGAGCATCACCCGCTGCCCCGGGAGGCTGCCGGGAGCCAGCCTGCAGAGCGATGGGGCTGGGCGTCAGCCAGCGGCTCCAGCCAACAGCCGGCCAGGACCGCAGGTGCCCCATCACAGCTTGGTGCAGTCTGGGCTCTGTGCCGGTGCCATCGCTGTCAGCCTCCCCCCCGCCGCAGGTGATGGTGGCCCTGAGCACGGAGGAGCTGGCACGGCGGAAGAAGGTACTGGCACGTGCCGCCCTGGCTGGCCGCAGCTTTTCCTCGCCGCACGGGGAGCTGGATGCCCACCGGCTCTGCCAGGCCCTGGAGAAGGTGTCACAGAAGAGGAACAAGTCCTTGGAGGGGCAGCTGGATGAGCTGGGACCCCGAACACGGCGTTTGCAGCCCAGTGCAGTGGAATCAAGTGTGTGCCGGCTCCGGGGGACGAGGGCGGCAGGGCTGGAGCCGGGTGCCCCTGCCTTGCTGAGCCCACATCTTGCCGTTGCCCAGATAACCTCCTCTCACCCACCCACCTGGACTGGGACATGCTGGTGGAGCCCTCCTACCTCTTCAGCGCCTCACCGGCACCCGAGCAGGGGGAGCCCAGTCTGGGCGATGCCAGCCTGCCCCTGCGCTGCCAGGTGGTGATCCACGCGCTGCGAGCCGGCAAGCCGGTGTCCTGGGAAGTGACAGCCTCGCTGGAGTCGCTGCTGCAGCCTCGGGAGGGGCCGGGCAGGGAGGACCCCCCATGGCGGGCGGGCAAGGCCGGGGACAAGCCGTTGCACTGCTTGGCAGCACGCTCTGTCATCCGGGACAACGAGAACACGGCGCAGCGGGAAGCCGAGCTGGAGCAGGGTGGGTGTCGGTGTGCCCCTCCCCAACCCCAGCGCAGACCCGGCATCCCCCCCACCTCTAACCGCCTCGCTCTGGGCAGGTTTTGCCCGCCGGTTTCGCCTGAAAGCTGTGCAAACCAGCAAAGCCTGCAACGTGCCTTCTCTCTACACCCGCCTGGTGCCTGTGGATGGTGCCACGCAGGCAGCCCTGTCTGCAGCCCCCGAGGTGTGGGGCACAGGTACGGCCGGGGGGGTCCTGGCATGCTGGGGAGGGGGCAGCGAGGGGACAGAGGGCTGAGGTAGCACTGTTCCTTGCAGCCGGCTCGGCCAGCCGGCCACGAGCCTCCACGGCAGGGAGCTGGAACCACAGGAGCTTCTCGGTGGGTCTGGGCCAGCAGCAGGATGCGGAGGAGCAGGATGAGGCCCCCGTTGCTGCAGGTACCAATCTGCACCCTTACATCGGCTTATAGTCCTCAAGGACCCTCAGCTCACAGCTGCGTGGGGCTCGTCCCAGCTGGAGCACTGTGGATGCCCAGGAAGAGGCATCTGCCCCACACTGTGGGGGAGATATGGGGGGCAGCGTAGCAGCCCCTGGCACCAGCTCTGAGCCATGAGGGTCCTGGGAGCCCAGGATCCATCAGGGCTTTGCTCTTTTGCAGAGCGAGACGAGACCCCGGGGTCTCCAGCCAGCGTCTCCTCCCCAACCTACGGCTGGGAAAAGCAGAACTGCTCAAACGGTGCGTCCAGGGTGGAGGGGGCCAAGGGCTGGATGGTGGGGGACAGGGCGTGCCCCCAGCACCCTGTTGCTGCCAGCTGAGAGCTGGAGCATCTGCTGTGCCCTCGCTGCCCAGAGCATGTGGGCTGAGCCGCCCTCACAGGTGCTGGGGAGTGGGACGCACCTCTGGGTGCATCATGGCCCCCGTCATGCTCAGCTCTTCCCCCACCCCTTGCAGGGCCTCCAACCAGCCCCTCCACCACCTCCATGGGCTCCCAGAAATCCACGGAGAGCATCGCTGGCTCCAGGTGAAGCTGCAGGGTGGGGGGATGCGAGGGCCCAAAATATGGCACATTGCAGGCAGAGGGGGACAGTGCCGCTTCTTGGGTGCTGCAGGTCCAATGGCATAAAGAGTGGGGTTTGGTGCTCCAGCCCCTTCCCTGCAGCAGGCTGGGGTCTGGCTGCCCTCCAGGAATTGCCCCCCCCACCCCATTAACTCGCCTGTTCACCCCACAGGTTTAGCCTGAGCAGGCGCAGGGGGCCCAGCCTGGCGCTGCGCCCGCAGTGCCTCAGCCCAGAAAGCGAGCGCCCCGGCAACCACGCCAGCCACGACTACCTCCCGCTGGTAAGGACCCTGTCCCCGTCCCACCCGGGGGGGCCGAGCAGGCACCGTCCCTGCTGGCTCACAGCTGAGCTGCCCAGGTGACGCCCGGCAGCACCAGCAGCAGGATCCAGCTGAGGCAAACCCGGCGGGTGCCTGCTCAGCCTTCAACGGCCCTGGGGGCCTTTGCTGACTCCTTTTTTTTGGGGGGGTGGGGGGTGGCTTAGACAATTCCTGCCCTCCAAGGACACTCCTGCTGCCCCCACCACTGAGGGCTGGGGGCCGCAGGTCTGTTCCCCTGCCTGCCCCCCCCGCCTCCAGTCGCCTGCCCCCCCCATTCCAGGTGCAGCTGCAGCAAGCCCAGGGGCCATTCCAGCTCACCGAGAGCTTCTCCGAAGTGGTGCAGATCCCCCTGGATCGCCTGCGCCGGGCCTCCCCCTACGCCTCCCACCGAGCCAGCCTCAGCCCCGTGTCCCCGGTGGCCAGGAGCAGCCCCGAGGCAGGGCCCGGCCGTGAGGAGGGCGAGGAGCCCCGCTCGCCCCCGTCCCGGAGCACTTGCTCCGAGGTGCCCAGTGCAGCCGTGTGGGCGCAGGCGGACAGCGGGCACGGCTCCGAGTCCGACACCGGCCCCCACTCGGCTGCCCCCTCCGAGGCTGGTATGAGCTGGCAGGACGTGGGGCCAGAGGACCTGGAGAGTGCCAGCTGGGCCACGGCAGTGGCCTTGGCGTGGCTGGAGCATCGCTGTGCCAGCTTCTTCGAGGAGTGGGAGCTGGTGGCAGCCAAGGCAGATGCGTGGCTGCAGGCGCAGCGGCTGCCCGAGGGGGTGGACGTGGGCTGCCTCAAAGGGGCAGCCAGGCACTTGTTCCTGCTGCTGCGTCACTGGGACGAGAACATCAAGCTGAACATGCTGTGCTACAACCCCAACAACGTCTGACGGCTGCCGGAGGGGCCAATAAAGACACCTGGCTCCATGCTGCCTGCACCGGTGTTTCTGTTATGGGTAGGGAGCTGTCGGCCCCGTTCAGGCCATGCTGGGGCTCACCACAGCCCTGGAAGAGGGTTCACCTCCTTCCCAGCAACCTCCCGTGGCAGGGAGCAGATAGGGGACTAGGAAAAACTGTGCTGGAGGGATCCCTGGGCTGCATTAAGGGCATTCAAACCTTGAGGCAAAGCACTTTTGCAGATCCTTTGTCTTAACCTCACCCCAGAGGCTGCTCCCCTGCCTGGGGCAGTGCTCTCCTGGGTCTGGGAAGGGAGCTCCCACAGCCCAGGTGGCTGCTCTGCCTCCCCACGGGTGGGGCAGGCCCAGGCAGGGCTGTCCCACCCTCACGGTACAAGGACACCGCGGCCGGGGAAGGGCACACAAAGCCCTCTTTTATTGGGGAAGTCCTGCCTGTCGGGGGTCCCCACGCTTCCACCTTTGCACAGTTCCAGAGCTCACAGCCCTCCGGGGATGGCCAGGTGGGGAAAGAGCGGGCAGAAGGGGCAGTCCCAGAGGCCAGTTCCCATCCTCCGGCCGGCCACGCTCTCACTGGGCCTTCTTGGAGATGGCTGAGGGTCTCCTGCTCGGCTGGGGGATGTGTGGTGCTGGCGGGGGGGCTGTGCCGTACCAGAGCTGGAGCAGGACGAGTCCGTGGCAGATGTGGAGGGAGAGGGAGCTGCAGACCGTGGAGGGGTATGTGTTCCAGCAGAGCTCGATCACACCCAGCAGCAGCACCCTGCAGGGGGGAAAGCTGGGGGTCCGCATTGGGGGGACATACAACAGCCCCCCTCACTCCCAGACCCCCCAGCAGACAGGTGGTCCCCCTCCCCGACAGCACATACTTGGGCATGTGGGCGAGCTTGGTGGTAGGGGTGCACCAGAGTAAGTAGGGCAGTGTGTGGAAATACCAGACGTAGAACTGGTAGTGCAGGGAGCGGCTGCAGCAGACACCCAGGAAGTTGGAGGAGAAGAGGACGAAGACAATCTGTGCGCTGGCATTAAGGGGACAAACGCCGGAGGCTGGAGGTGCCATCCCAGAGCAGCTCTCCAGCCGTACAGCACGGATCCTTCCACCAGCACAGGGCCGTCCTCCCAGCACTGCAGGACCGGGAGCCTGCGAATGCTGAGCCTGAGGTCCGCCCTGCCCTGCCCTGCCCTCCCCCACTCCTTGCTGCCCACCCTGCCAAAGGATATTGTTGACAGTCAAGGGAGGGGATGCGTGTTTCCTTTCAGCAGGATCCTTCAGCAGAGCCAGGATGCTCTCTTTGGACCTGAGGGGGAGGCACAAACATCGATCTCAGCTGCTGAAAGTCTTTCCCACCCTGCCCTTCCCCTGTGAGCCACGATGCCTGGGCAGTGTGCTCCCTGAAACAGCACCGCAACTCTCCCTCACCTCCTGCCTGCATCCCCAGCACTGCAGCACAGTGAGGGAAGGGCAGTTTCAGACCTGTATCCTGCACCATGGGGGCTGACGGGGACCAGCATCCATGAGGGAACCCGGGTCTCACCTGTGCCATCGGTGCAGTGCAAAGAGCCCCAGGCCGGCCAGGTGAGCCAGGAGCAGTGTGGTGTGGAAAGCCCGGTTCTGGAAAACCTCTTCCGGGAGGAAGCGCCAGTTCACCGTCCATTTGAACTGGAACTGGCGGCCCAGGTCAAAGGAGCGCGTCAGGTACCCCACGGGGTTCACCAGCAGGAAGGGCAGCCCCAGAACCACCTGCCAGAGACACACCAGCACCCTCACAGCAGTCATAAGTCAGGTCTCCATCACCCTTGCCACCCCCTGAGAACCGCAGCACCACGTGGGGTGACAGGGACAGTCAGCCAAAGATGGAAACCTCTGAATTAGATTATTTATCAACCTCCATCTTGCTGTGTGAAGCCAACTCAGGTGCCAGTGCCACTGTGCATCCACCCAGAGGCCTCCAGTCCCAAGGACAGCCAAGCAGGATGCTGCGATGCAGGCAGGGCAGCCCTGCCGATGAGGCTGCCAGCCTGCCCTCCTAGCTAATGTGAGCAAGGACCTACCTGGAGCAGGGCACAGATGCAGAGCTTGGGGATACAGCCCAGGAGACCGAACCGTTGGAGGAGAAGGAAGAGAAGCCCAGGCGCAAAAAGCAGGATGTTCATCTTCACAGACACAGCCAGGCTGAGTGGGAAGCTGCATTACTGCTGTGGCCCCCCACACGGGTGCTCAGAGAGCCCCCAGGCTGAGTGCAGCCTCCTCCCTAGGGCTGAATTCGCTCACCCATGCAGCACACCATGGAGAGCAGCCCCTGTCTTGCCCCCAGACCCTCACCTGAAGAGGAAGCAGCCCCAGGACCAGTGCTCCTCCAGGAAGAGGTTGATGGCGAGGAAGAGGATGGCCATGGCAACAGGGTCGTTAAAGAGCCGTAGGACAAAGATGGAGTGGATTCGGTAGGAGGCACAGCACATGAAGAAGAAAACATATGGGGGGACCTTGCAGGGGACAGAGAGACACAAAGGCAGTCAGCAGCCTGTCCTCGACCCCGAGCTGCTGCCAACACACTCCAAACCTCAGCCCCCAACCCTGACCTCCTGCCCAGCCCGTTTCATCTCCGGGAGGACCGAGCAGAGCAGGAGAGGCCCTGAGGCAGCTGGGGAGACCCCCGGCTCCAGGCTACCTTGTTGGTTCGGTAGTAGATGCGGAAGACGAGGAGAAGGTTGAGGAGGTAGAGGCCGGCGAAGAGGTACTGTGCCAGGCGGATGTTGGTGCCGCGGCCTGTGGCGTAGTACAGGCCCAGGAAGATGTAGACGAAGCCGGCGGGGTAGCTGTGGAGAGACGGGAGCGAGGGGCCAGGGCTGCCCCTCTGGGACCCCCTGGGAGCCCCCAGTGGCGGGGAGCTCGGCCGTCCCCATCACTCACACCAGCGGCCCGGTGTCACCCTTCAGCTGGGTGTAGTCGAGGGTCCCGTTGGCAAAGCCCTCCACCTCCTCCATGTAGGCCTTCCAGTCGATCTCGGTGTCTGCGGGGGGGAAGGGGAGGTCAGGCAGGGTGTGGGGGGGCCGGGGGGCACTACGGGGAGGGCTCCCCCACCTCCAGACCCCACGGCCCTGCCCCGTGCCCCCCCGCCTCGCGGTCAGCCGAGGCTGCGGCCCCATCCCGGGACCCCCAGCCCACCCCGCGTGTGCGTGTCCCCCGCCGCCCTGCCCGGGGGATGCTGTCACCCGCACGGGCGGGGACAGCCCCCAGCACACCCCCTCCCAGCACTGCTCAGCCCGGGGACGAGCTGTCACTGCCCGAAAGACGCCCCCCTCCCCCTGCACCGCCCCGGCTCAGCTCCGCCACCCCCGGGCAGGTCCCGCCGCGCCTCGCCGCTCCGCGCTGGGCCAGGCCGGGCCCCGGCACTCACAGGGGACCCTGCGGATGACCCAGAGGTTGACGCCGCCCTCGGCCAGGCAGAGGCAGGCGGCCACCAGCGGGGTGTAGCGGGGCTCCAGCAGCGCCGCCCGCCGCTCCCGCCAGGCCCGCCGCAGCGCCGCTGCGCCCCCCCGCCCCGCCGCCATGGCCTCCGCTCCGCTCGTTCCGCCCCGCTCCGCGCTTCCAACCGGAACGTTTAGGGCGGTGCAATCGCCTCGGCCGGAAGCCGCACGTGGGGGGCGCGGGGTGGCACGTGGCGCCCGGTGCTCGCGCTCCCCCCCCCCCCGCCCCGGCATGGAGCGGCGGCGGCGCGCGCCCGCCGCCACCCGCCGCTACCGGCAGCGCCGCTTCTGGGACGCGCTGTACCGGCGGGAGGGCGCCGAGCCCCGGGAGTGGCTGGGGGGGCTGTCCCGGTTCCTCCCGCAGCTGGAGGCCGAGCTGCGCCCCGGGGACCGTATCCTCGTTCTCGGTACGTGCCCGGTGGAAGGTGGACGGGGCTTGGGGTCCCGCCGGTGGTACCAGCCGCGAGGGGGCGGGGCGGCACCGGGCCCGGTACCGCGGGTAACGCCCGGCCTGGCCCGGCCCGGCCCGGCGGGGCGGCCTCGCTCCCGGGGGTGCGGGCGGGGCCGGTGTAACCGCCCCGCGATCCCACCCGCGGGCTGCTCCGCCGCCGGCCCGGCAGGCTCCCCCGCGCCCCCCTCGCCGGGCCGGAGGGATTAGGCGGGTGTAATCACCGATCCTGTTAGCGGATCAGCCGCCGCCAGCTGCGCTTAACAGCCCCCAAATCCGCCCCCCCCCCCCCCCCCCGGGATCCCCCTCGGGGGCGGCTGAGCCCCGGCGGAGCGCCCCGAGGGGAGGGACAGGGCCGTTCCCCGTGTTCTGCCGGGGCCGGCCTGGCGCCGTGCTGGCCGCCTCTGTCCGCACCGGTTAAACTCTGCCTTAACGTGCCGCCGGCCCCTGCCCCACCGCAGGATTTAGGGGCGCACGGCCAGCTCCTGCCCCACGGCCCTGAGGGGGGTGACAACTGGGGACCTCCCCCCCGCCTCCCTCCCTCCCTGCCTCCCCGCAGCCACCCGGGCGTCACACCCCGGGGTGGGGGGACGTGGCGTTCAGGCGGCTGCCCTCTCCCCCACCGTCCCGCAGTGCCAGGAGCCCCTCGCAGGAAGGGGGTAATTAAAAACAAGCCCACCGCTCACTAATGACCAGCCTGGCAGTGACCTGTTTCCTCCTGAGCCGCCCCAGCCCGTCCGCTCCCTTCCCTGGGTCTGAGGGCAGAGGATTGGGGTGCAGGCAGCCCCCCCAGCGCCGAGCCCCAGCTGAGCCGTACCCCACCACGCAGGCTGCGGCAACAGCGCCCTGAGCCACGACCTGCACGAGCTGGGCTACACCGACGTCACCAGCATCGACTTCTCCCCCGCCTGCATCGCCGCCATGCGCGCCCGCTACGCCCGCTGCCCCGGCCTGCGCTGGGCCGTCATGGACATCCGCGCCCTCGCCTTCCCCGACGCCGCCTTCGACGTCGTGCTGGAGAAGGGCACCCTCGACGTGCTGATGGTGGAGGAGACCGACCCCTGGGACGTCTCGCCCCAGGCGGCCGCCGCGATGCACCGGGTGCTAGCGGAGGTACCGGGGTGGGGGTGGGGAGCTGCTGGAGTTGGTGGGGGTGGACCCCATCCCCATTTGGGGTGGGTGAAGGTGCAGAATGTCCCCTTGTCACCCTGCTTCCCTTGGGATGCCGCAGGCAGTGCCTCTGCCCCCCCCCAAGTGTTACTCTCTCTACTACCCTACAGAGGGGCATCTGGGGGGCTCCCGACCCCCCCTCCCACCCCATCACCTTCTCCCTGGGAAGGTGGATGGAACAGGGTGTGTCCCTGGGGACCGTGGATCCTGCTGGGGGTCTGGGTGACTCCCTTCTTTATTTGCACCCTAAATGTGAAGCAGTGGCAGTAAGATTATCCCCATCCTGGTGTGGGTGACTGTAGGGGTGCCCAGAGGGGACCTGGGGGGACACACCGAGGTGACCCTGCCCGCCCAGGGCAAGGTGATGACCGCAGGGCTCTGACAGGTCCCCCACCCCCGCTTCCATTTCATTAGCCGGGGTCCCCATCGTCCGGTCTGGGGTTGCCATGGCAACCTCCGTCAGCATCGACAGGGCCCTGGCGTTTCCACGGGGACGGGCGATGCCTCCAGGCCCCGATTAATTGGCGGTGGCGAGGCAGGGACTGGATTGAACCTGCCCGGGTGCAGGGAGGGGGGGTGCAGGTCCTCACAGCCTCCCCCGCCCTTTGGGAATAACTGCAAGGATAATTAATTGTTGCATCTGCCTGGCACCCTTGGGTGTGTACGTGGGGTGCTGGGGGGGTGCTTGTGGCTATGCCCCCCCAATTCTCTCTCGCCCCCCTGAGTTTTGCCCCACTGAGCGCAGGAGGGAGGGGGACTCCAGGGACTGTGGGCAGCGGGGCTGTCCCCACCATCCGGGCCCTGCCCTGCCAGCACTGCTGTCTGTCCTTGTCATTTGGCCAGACAGGAGGATTTACTTTTTTTTTTTCCTTTAATTTTTTTTTTACCCCTTTTTAATCCCCCGCTCAATCCCTGCCCTCCCCCAGCATCACTGGGCACTGGCCTCTGCCTGTGGCCAGTTCCCTCTGTCCCCGTCCCCGGGGGGATTCGCTGGGTGTTCCCACCCCTTTGCTGCTTTGCTGGTCCCTTCGCATGGGTCTGGCCGTGGCTGGCACCCCCCTTTTCACCCCCACCCCCCCTTCTTAGGGCGGGGGGCACAGGGTTTTCACAACCTCTGCCTTGCTCTCCCCGTTGGGGAGATGTAAGGACCCGAAAATCCACCCTGCCTGTGGGGATGCCCCAGGGACACCCCTGTCCCAGCGATCCGGGAGCAGTGGAGTGGGGGGAGGCAGCCCCCTTCACCTCCCCCTGTGTGCGCTGGCGGATGGGAAGGTTTCCTGCACCCGTCTCTAAGCAACGGCCATTAGCGCTCTATTAATGAGGGATGGGATGCGAAGGTGCATCCTGCCTCGCTGGGCTCTAACCGGAGATCCCTGCGTGCCCCCGGCCCCGGGGACCCCCGTGTCTGTCAGTTGGGAAGCTGAGGGGTCTTTTCAGGACAAACGCATCCAGCGCTTTGTGGGAGAGATGCTGCGCTGGGTGCCCGGGTGGTGGGGGAGGCGGGATGCAGGGAACTGCCTTCCCCTTTTCCTGGCCAAAACCACTAAGGTTTGGTTCAAAAGCCACGGCCACAGCAGGGGGGGGACACGGATGCTGCCTGACCCCTCTCCATCCCTGGCCCCAGCCAGTGCTGAGCCGTGGAGCTTCCCAGCAGGATTAAGGCAGAGCTTGGGAAACCCCCACCTTGGCCCCCGGCCCTGTCCCCTGCTGCAGTGGCTCTCTGCCCTTGCTGGGGGGGTCTGGGGGTGTCCCTGCCCGGGGCAGGGTACCAGCGGGGGGGCTGGCTGGGGGTCTGGCCACCTGCCCACCCCAGGCACTGCTTTTGCATGCCAAGCACGCAAGCACTGGCCGTAAAAGCCTTTTGACATTGGATAAAGCCAAGCAAGAAAATTGATGTTCTTTTCCATCCTGTTAGCGGGGGCTTAGTTCCAGTGGGGAGAAAATGGTGATTAAAAGGGTCGAGTTCTTTCCCATCCAAACACCCCCCACCTCGGACGCTGAGTGTTGGGGGGAAGGGGTTGGCACTGGGTGCTCCACGGAGGGGTGGATGGGATGGGGGTCCCACGCTGCTCTGGGGGAGCCCCCGTGCCCAGCAGGGTGAAGCTTTTCCCCACGCCAGGGTTGGGTCTCTGTGTTGTCTGCTGTGGATGAGGGTGAAGTTTTGGGGTTCAGGGAGAGGCGGTGCATGGGGACACCCCATTCCTCATTGCCACTGGGCTGTGGGTGGACTGGGGGCATGTCAGAACCGGGGAACGTGTCTCGGGGGGGCAGGATTAGGACAGGAGAATTGGGGGTGCGATGGGAGAGGCTGAGAGGGGGGATCTTTGGCAGATGGTGATGGGGGGGTCTCTGGGGATGAGGCTGTCCCTGCCAGTGGGGGTGAACCTCACTGTGTGCCCCCCCCCCCCTATCCCGGGGGTTCTCCCACCGCAGGTGAGCCGGGTGCTGCGCCCGGGGGGCTGCTTCATCTCCATCACCTTTGCCCAGCCCCACTTCCGCAAGCCCCACTACGCCCAGGAGGCCTTCGGCTGGTCCCTGCGCCACGCCGCCTGCGGGGACGGGGACGCCGGCGCCTTCCACTACTTCCTCTACGTCATGCGCAAGGGGCAGCCCCTGGACCCCACCGACCTGGCCCTGGGGCGACGGCTGCACCAGCCCCCCCCACCCGCCGCCCCGCCGCCGCCCCCCGCCCCACCGGACGACGATGAGGACTATCTCCTTGCCATCCAGCTGTGACCTGGGGGGGGGGGGGGGGGGGGAGGGGGGCGGGGGGCTTCCCCGGCCTCCCCCCCACCTAATAAAGCCTTAGGCTGCTCCACCCTCACAGGTGGGGTACGGGGAACCAGTGTGTTCCCCCTAAAGCTGCTCCAGTGATGTGAGTAATGGGAGAAAAGGGGGGGTTTGCCTCTTCCCGGGATGCAGGATGCTCTGGGAAGCGGGCGATGCTGTGTCCCCCCCCGGCCCTTCCCTCGCCCAGTTGGAGAGCAGCCAGGGCTCCGGGCTTTGCAGCCAGTAATGAAACCAAATCGGGTTTAATTCTACTCATCCATCTTGTGGGGAGCGGCTCCCTGCTCCCCTCCACCCCCAGCGTGGGCAGCTGGGCTGGAGCAGAATGGGGGGTTCCTGGCACTGGGTGCAGGGGGCAGGATGGGGGTGCCTGCTACCCCCCCCACCCCTGTCCTGCACCAGGACACCGGGACCAGCCTTTTTATCTGTGGGGGTGTGCAAGGGCACCGTGTCCTTGTCACCCCCCAGCCCGAGCCAGGCAGTGGGGGGGCTGGGCTGGGACGCACCAGTGTGGGGCTGGAGACACCATGGGGGAGTGTGTGTGTGTGTGTGGGCAGGGTGCCACATCTGTCCCTGCCCCCACCCCCCCCTCACCCCCCCATCCCCTCTCCTGGCTGCAGTGACAACCCCAGTGTGCCACACACACCCGGCCCGTGCCTGGGGCCGGCAGCGCGGTGACACGTGTGTGCCAGGGCTGGTGACAGTCATGTCACTGTGTGCTGGCGGGGCTGGCTGCGCGTGGGTGCCAGCGTGGCGGGTGCATGGGTGCCACCGGTGGTGTCCCCAGGGGCTGTTTGGGCACCAAACCACCACTCCCCACCACCCCCCCCCGGGGTGGGCAACCCTGGGGGGCACAGAGACCCCTCCTCGAAGGGATGGCGTAACATACCGAAGAGGCGCGAGCCAGCGGGCTGCTATTTCTGGCGAAGGGTGTAAGTGGGTCAGCCGGTGGCTCCCCCCGCGCCGGGAGCCGGCAGAGGACTCCAGAGTCGGTGTCCCCCCCACCTCATGCCACCCCATCCTGCAGGCACCCCGAAAACCAGCCAGCGCCTGGGAGGGACAGAAAGGAGCAGGCGGCGGCTGGCCTCGCCTCGGTACATGAATGTATTTTATTCATTGCATTTTGTTCACCAGTACAGTGAAAAATGGTATTTAAATTTACAATGGATCATTTGTAGAACATCATGACACAAGTATCTTTTTTTTTTTTCCTTTTTTTTTTTTCTGTGTTTTTTTTTTCTCGGTTTTGTTTTTTGTTTGGCATTTTTTTGTTGTGTTTTTTTTGCGTCGTCGTCTCCATAAATGCCACTCGTAGGTTATTGAAAAAGATGACGAGTTTCTCATGCACATCAGACCCCCCCGAGAAGCTTCTTAAAAAATAAAATTAAATTAAAGTACAAAATTAAAAACAACGACTCAGGCCGGTCCCTACCCTCCCCATTCCCCTCCCCGGCCCCACCACCCTCGAGCGAGGGGCAGTGCCGGGAGCCCCTGGCACCCGTAGCCGGCCCCGGTGGGCTCTGCCCCGGTGGGCTCTGCCCCGGTGCTGCCGGGAGGCGACTGCAGCGGCCGGTGGTGCTGCCAAACCCTCCGGCCGGTCCCGCTGCCGGTGGGGGGGGGTTGGGCCGGGGGTCCCCACTCCCCTCCCTGCGCCTTTGGCTTTCCTTGCACTCCCTCCATCATTCTCACACCCCCCCGTTTATTTTTTCCCCCTCGGTTTTTTCTTCTTTTTTTGTCTTTTTTTTTCTTATGGAAAAAAATATGAACCATTTTTGTTTGTTTGTTTGTTTTCCCGATGCGGTTACTTCGACATCTCAACGTCAGCAGATCGTTTTTAACAAAGATTCGGATATAAAAATACAAATATGAGGAGTTTCTGTTTAAAAAGAAGCGTGCCGGAGTGGTGGGGCTGACCCTCGGCCCCAGGACCGGGCGCTCGGGCCACCAAGCTCATGCAAAAAACGATGGAGCAAAAAATGTCTCTGGACAGCAGCGCTCCCCCCCACCCCCACCCCCCCAGCTCGTGGGGCCCGATCCGCCCCGGGATTCGGGGACCCCCTGCCAAGGAGGATGGGGGGGACGCGCCGCAGAGCGAGGAGGCTGGACACCCCCCCACACACACCCCCCTCCCCGGGGAGAGGGGGTCTTGGCCCAGGGTGGGGGGACTCGGCGGGTTGTCCCAGCCCCGGGGGAGGCGGAGGGGTAAAGTGCATGGCTCGGGGGGGGGGTGGTGGTGGTGGCGGCCGCAGAGCTCCCCCCCCCCCCCCCTCCCGGTGCTGGGGTAGGGGTGGGGGTAGCGGGGGGGCACGGGCATGGCCTCCCCCTCCTGGTCGGCGGCCCAGCCAGCATGCAGGGCCGGGCGGCTGGGAGCAGGGCACGGCCTGCGGGTCCTGGCGGCGGGTCCCGGCTTACACCCCCGGCGGCGACTTCTCCGTCATGCCCTTGAGCACCTCGTCTATCCGGTCATCCTCGATCACCACTGCGGGGACAGCGGGGGGGCGGCGTGGGCGAGGGGACGCGAACACAGCCTCTGTGTGTGTGTGTCCCCCCGGCTCTCACCCCACTCGCCACCCCAGGAGGGCTCCCAAGGTGCTGGGGAGCAGGGTGAAGGGGTTCATGGCGGGGGGGTTCCCCCCCCTCCCCAGCATCCCCCCTGCAGCCAGCCGGCTGCCTCCGGATGGGTGGTTTGGGAAAGGGGGGGGGGGCAGGAATAGACCAGGAAGGACCCCCCCTCCTCTCTGCGGCAGGCGCTGATGAGAGCAACAGGACTGGAATGGGTAATGACCCAGCGGGGGGGGCACCGCCAGCTCGGCGGGGGTGGCAGCCAGACCCCTGTCAGCAGCATCTCCCGCTGCGCAGGACACCCCCCGCACCACCACCACCATCGGCACCACCGTCGGGGGAGCCGGACAGTCCCCCCCGTCAGCATGGCGGGCTGCACGGACCCCCACCATCGGCATCACCATGGGGGGCTGCACAGCCCCCCCCCTCAGTATCACCCGCTGGGCAGCCCTCCCCACATCAGCATCACCAGTGGGAGGCTGGGCAGACCCCCATCAGCATCACCATCGGGGGGCTACACAGACACCCTCCCCCATCACCTTCAGGGGTGGAGGACAGACACAAACACCCCCCCCCGCCCCACAACATCACTACCGGGGTGGTCAGCAACAACACCAACACCCCCCCACCCCACCCCCATCACCACCCTGGGGGTGGATTGGCCAGACCACCGCACACTTCCCCCCCCCCCCCGGGCACCAGCATCACTGGGAGAGCAGCCAGACCCCCCACATCAACACCGAGGGAGAACGGGCCCCCCCATCGCCGCCCGGGGGGGCTGCTAGACCCAGCCATCACCACCGCAAAGGGGAGCGGGGGGAGCAGGCAGAGGCTCATCCCCCCCTCGGGGCTGGGGTGTGTTTGTCCGGGAAGGGGGGGCTCCGTTGTTCCCCACACTTTTGCCCCTGCAGCTGAAGGGCGGGGGGGGGTGTTTGTCTAGGGAGGTCCCCCAAGCAGGTGGGGTGGGGGCTGTGGGGAAGGTGGGGGTCATTCTCGGGGCTCCCCAAGGTATTGGGGTGGATCGATGGTGACAGATCAGGGGGAGGGGGGGACATTTATTTGGGTCCTGATGGAAGCAGGGGAGCTGCTGATGGGGGTCTCTGCGGCAGCCAGTAAAGCGGGGGGTCAGGGGAGACACAGGTTCATGGAGTCCTGGGGGGACAGTAGATGGGGGGGTGACGGGGGGATGTTTGTTGATCAGCATCGCTGGCGGCTGCTGATGGGGGTCTGCGGCAGGCAGAAATGTGGAGAGAGAGCGGTTTATGGGGCGGGGAGGGGGCTGTTCCTGGTGATGCTGGGGGGGCTTGTTTATAGAGGATGGGGAGGGGGCAGTCCGAAGGGATGTGGGGGCAATCCCAGGGGTGCTGAGGAGCAGTTCCGGAGGGTCCCGGGGGCACTCGCAGAGGTGCCGGGGGGCAGCCCCGGGGGTGTCTGGGGATAGCCCCGGGGGCAGCCCCAGGGATGCTGCAGGGTAGTCCCGGGGGGAGCCCCAGGCTACGGGGGGGGGGTGTGTGTGTGTGTGTGGGGTGTGGGGCAGCGCTGGGTGGACAGCGGTGGTGGCTGGAGCTGGGGACGGGGGGGGGCCTGCGGTTTTGGGGCAGCACCGGGTGCCAGTCGCAGAGCTGGGGGTCCCAGGGATGCTGGGGGGCAGTGCCGGGTATGATGTGGGGCAGAGCTGGAGATTCTGGGGGTGCTGGGGGGCAGTGCTAGGGATACTGGGGCGGAGGGGGGGACAGTGCTGGGAATGCTATGGGGCAGTGCCAGCGGTGCCAGGGGACAGTGCTGGGGATGCAAAGCAGCGCTGGGAGTCCCAGGGATGCTGTGGGGCAGAGCTGGGGATGCAAGAGCAGAATCGGGGGTCCCGGGGGTGCCGTGGGGCAGAGCCGGGGGTGCAAGGGCATAATCGGGGGCCACAGGAATGTTGTGGGGCAGAGCTGGGGATGCAAGGGCAGAATCGGGGGTCGCGGGGATTCTCTGGGGTGATGCTGGGGGTGCCAGGGATGCACTGGCCAGTGCCGGGGATGCGGGGATGCAAGGGCAGAACGGGGGGTCCCGGGGATGCTGTGGGGCGGCGCTGGGGATGCAAGAGCCAGTGCCGGGGATGCCGGGGGGCAGAGCTGGGGATGCAAGGACAGATCCGGGGGTCCCGGGGATGCTGTGGGGCGGCGCTGGGGATGCAAGAGCCGGTGTCAGCGATACCGGGGATGCTGCAGGGCAGACGCGGGGGTCCCGGGGATGGATGCCCGCGGGGCTGAGGCGGGGGGTCGTGGAGGGGGGGTGGTGGGGGGGTGCAGAGGCGGGGGGTCGGGCGGTACCTCTCTTGGCGCGGCCGATCTGTCCCAGCTTGGGGGGCCGCTTGCCCTGGTTGCCCCCGAAGAAGGCGTTGGTGTCCTGCAGGCGGCAGCTGAAGGGCAGCTCCCCCGCCTCGGGCTCGGCGCCGTAGCGGCCCACCTTGTCCTCGCCGTAGGGCAGCACCTGCGACATGGCGGGGCCGAGCGGGCCGAGCCGCGCCGCGCCGAGCCGGGAGCCGGTCTGCGGCGGCGGCGGCGGCGGCGGGGAGGAAACCCGGGCGGAAGGATGAAGTCATGCATCCGGGGGGAGCGGGGACCCCCCCGGCGGGGGGCGGCTCCGGAGCGCCGCGGCCCGGCACGGCCCGGCCGGGACAGGGACACCCCAGCCCCCCCCCCCCCCCCCCCCCCCCCGCGGCTGGTGCCCGGTGCCCGCCCGGTTGGGATGGGGGGAGCTCGGCCCCGGCCCCGTTCCTCAGCGCAGGATTGTCTGCTGCCGGCACAGCCTTACCTGGGGCGGTCGCCCCAATTCGGGGGTGCCCCTACGGAGCGGGGAGCCCTTGGCACAGCCGGGTGCCCCCGGGTCAGATAGCCGAGGACCACCACGCACCACCAGGCCCTCCTCCCCAGCACACTGAGGTGATGTCAAACAGACCCCCCAACACCCTGCTTCCATCCCGCAGCTCCCCCTCTTCCCCCCCGTGAGCATCCCTCCTCCCCGCTCCCAGACTCTTGTAGCCCAGCAGGCTCAAGCCCCCCAGAACCCCCAGGCCAGCTCTCACCTCATGTCTCCCCAGCCCCCCACTTGTGCCTCTTGCCCAGCACCCGTCCAGGCACCCCCTTCCACAGCCTCCCTAGTGTTGGGGTCCCCCCTTGCTACCATGCCGATTCTGCCCCAGTCCCCTTGGCCCCCCACGTGTGTGCCGGTGTTTGTACACAAATGCCCATTGCATGTATTTGCAGGACTGTGGGGGGCACACGGGTGTGATTCTGCAGGTGCCCGTCAGCGTGGCTACGTGGGGACTGTGCCCCAGGACACCCCTTGCCCATGGTTTGGGCTTTCCCTGGGGGCTCTCTGCAGACAAGGGGAAGGGCCATCCCCTGTGGGGACCTGCTGTGGGGTCAGCAAGGAGAGACCTACAGGAGTGTCCCCAGTCCCTCCAGAGCCCCATTTGTGTCCCCTCTGCACGCCCCTGCCCCAGACCCACCCTGGCCCTTTCCTCCTGCATTTTCCACTGCCAGGGCAGTGATTGCACTAATTGGCATTGGTGGCCCTGAGTGACCTCACCTGGGAACCCCCATCCTGGTCACCTGGGGCTGGAGGGGCTATTTAAGCTCAGCCTGGGGCTGCTGCCTTTTGCCTGAGCTGTGGGTACAGCCCTGGCCCCTACATCTGGCTGGCCCCCCAGCCCTGATGATGGAGGCTCTGGCTGGCTCCTGGACCTGGTGGTGTCAGTAGTGTCTGGTTGGTGAGGACCACCCCATCATGGGGCAGCCCTGTTCCTGCTGCTCCCGCACATCCAGGCCCTGCTGCTCTTGTGGGTGTGCTGGGTTACAGCAAAGTCAGAGCCCTGCATGGGAATGGCACTTGCCAGCCCAGTGAGAATCTCCCTCCGGGTGTCTCAAGGAGCAAGAGTGGGTTTTTACAGACAGCCCTGAGGCCCATCGCTCCATCCTGATGGCCTGAGATCCTATTGAAAGGTGCTGTGGAAGAGCATCAGCCAGTCTGATCCATGCAAGAGGACAGGTACTTCTATTTTGGGAAGGCTCCGCCATGCCTTTTGCTTTGTGCCCAGCTCTGCAGAACACCCCTCCCCGCTCTCCCCTGCCAGACCAGACACAGGGAGGGTCAGAGCAGCGGTGCCCACTCTCCTGGCAAAGAAGTGCCTTTATTCATGCCTTTGCTGAAGAACCAGCTTGAACTTTTTCATGTGATGGCTTCTGCTCCTGCAAAAAGCGCCCGGGAAAATAGGCAAGAGGCCCACGCTGAGATGTGGCCTGCTTTCTCCATCTCCAGGCCCACGTGCCGCTGCCCGTGGGCAGGGACAGGCAGGCCGTGGCACGCGCGGGGCTGGGGGTGAGCGAGGAGCAGATGGGCTGTGTGGGATGTGAGCGGGGCCGGTGCTGCGCTCCAGGAGGGTTTCCAACCCGGCAGCCTCCTGGGGAGAGGCTTAAGAGGGGTCACCCTGGGGATGGTCACACTTATCCCATGCTTGTACCTGTATCTGTGGTCCCTAACACCCGGGGGAGCTGCTTGGCTTGGCTGTGGGGTGCGGGGGGGAGCTCTGGGGGCTGGCTGGGGTTTGGGGGTGTGGGAGAGACCTGCCACCCAGCTCTGGAAGGAGGAGGCCTGGATTCATGCCAGCACGGCTGGGCTGTAGGTGGAACAGGGTAGCACCATAGCTCTGAGCGCTGCATCTCCTTGGGACATCTCTAGTCTCCGACTCCCCGAGGATGCTGCTGGTCAGGCATCCCGGTGGGGGGGAAGGAACCAAGGACGGGAACGTGGGTGTGTGGGCAGGGGGTTGCAGGGGGGACCCCACATTCATTGCATCCCCCCCATGGTGAGCCTGACCGTGCACCCTCCTTCCCCTGGCTCTCATCCTACCTTCTATCCGCCTTTTAGCAGCCACATAATCTCCTTTCTCGCTTCCTTTGCAGCTTTTTGTCCGACACAAAGCCAGCTCCAGCAGGAAGAAGGGACTGTGGGACCGGAAAGCAAGTGGTTCTTCCTGCCCTGGCTCCTTAAACCAGGGCCGCAACCCCCCGAGGTGGGACACCTTGCAGGTGATGGAAGGTCTGGGGGCTGGCCGTGACCCCCACAGGGTGGATAATGGGGCCAGGTGGGGGTTGTGCAGCTGGGCTCCCAGCCGCAGTGGGGCTGGCGACGGAGATCACGCTGGGAGACCACAGGCCCCTGCTGAGACCTGGCTGGATGCTGCCCCTGAGACCTGCACCCTTGGTGGGGATTTGGGTGCTGGTTCTAGGTGCCGTGACGGAGGTGAGGGGCTTCCCCGCAGTCACTGGTGCTTCAAGTGGTTTTATGGTGGAGAAGTGCCCTGGGCGTGCGCAAGCAGCCCATGGTGAGACATGTACTACTCAGGATCTGCAGGGACCCCCGGGCAGCAGGAGTCGGACTGGATGGGAGCACATGCTGGTCCCCAAGGCCTGTCACGGAGTGCCTGGATGACAGAGGGCTCAGAGGAGGCAGGAGGCATCAGCCACCAGAGCCGGGGCTTCCTCTGCTGCAGGTCCAGGAGCCAGTTGGTGCTGTCACCCAGGGCTGGTGCCTGGAGGCCAGCTTGGGTGCCTCCATCTGTGCTGCTCCCAGCCCTGCCAAGAAATGTGAAATGGCACTTCTGCTCTGCGGTGGTGGCAGCCGCGGCCTGGGGGGGCTTTGCTGAGCGCCAGCTCCCTGCTGCTGGCACTGCTGCTCTCTCTGAGCACCCATCCATCCCCAGCCTGGTGTGGGGGACTGGCAAAGATCAGCAACAAGGTCAGGGATGTGCCCGCCTTGGCTGTTGCTGCTGGCCCTCAGTAGCCAAAGGCCAGGTGGGAATGCCGCTGTGCTCCTTTGCACAGGCAGCTCCTTTGCACGAGCATTTTAGGGGAGCGGAGACACACACCCTGGCTGGGTGCAGGTGGTGGGGATGGCTGTGCCTGCCAGTGGTTGTGGTGACCCTCGTCACCATAGTGAGGAGATGCTGGGGGACAGGGACAGGCACCCTGCTCAGCAGCTGTGTGCTGGGTGAGCCCAGGGCAAGTGTGCAAAAGCAGCGTGTTTCTCACCTCGTGCTGTCCCCACAGCTGGTGATGTGGGAAGATGAGGCCAAAAAGCCGTCCCTGGAGGGACAGCACCTTTCACAGGGAGGAAAGGCTCAAACCTTCGTGGGACAGCTGGGGGCAGGCAGCCAGCATGTTGTCACTAGTGAGATGAGTTGGTCACAGCACACAGCCTGGTTTTGGGAAGGGGTTGCTCCTGAAGGGGCTCCGACTGTAAGTCAGGGCAGCTGGAAGGGGGATGGCACTGTCCCTGCCCCTCACACGTGCTGCCCAGGCCACAGCCACAGTGCCAGCAATGCCAGGGCTGCATCTGAGCAGATGGGGCACCCCCAGCACGCTGCCTGGGACAGGGGCTTTATGGAGGGTCCCCAGGCCAGACCCAAGGTGGGGGGAGCAGGAGACAGGGGGAGGCTGACCCCGCTGGGTGGACAAACAGCCCTGCTGGGGTGTGAGGCTCATCCTCGTCTGTCACCACATCTCCGGTCACCATGACAACAGACAGGGAGGCAGGCGGGAGTGGGCTGGCAGCCCTGTGGGGGGGGTTGGGGGTGGGTGAGGGGGGAGCCATGGGCATGAGCTGGCACCCACGGGGACCCTGCGGTGGAGGGGGGGTGGGGGTGTGCAGCTGGCAGGATGCCAGGGTCCCTCCTGGGGCCCTGCGTGGTGGAGAGGGAGGCCAGGCAGGGCTCAGCCCAGGCGCTGTGAGCTCCCCACTGTCCTGCTCCCGACTGAAAATCCCTGGGGGGGCGGGGGGGACATGCTGAGCGCGTTCGCCTGGGGGTGCAGGTGCTGCGGCATGGCCGGGCAGCCCCTGTGCCGGGTGGTTTGGCAGGCGAGGCTTTCGCTGGCGGTGAGCTGAGCGGTTGAGTCACGCTGCTGCCCAGAGCGGTGCCAGGCAGGGCTGCTCAGTGGGGTCTGTGTGTCCAGGCCACCGCAGGGCTGGTGGCCTCCGGGGGTGGCAGAGACCCGAAGAGGGGGGGTATAGGGTAGGGCCGTGCCCCGGCATGTGCTGGCACCCTCCATGTGTGCCTCCAGCATGGGGGATGTGTTCCCTGCCCAGGGCACCCATGGGGACAGGGGGGAACGGGCGGCTGCAGGTCCCTCTCTAGCTGTCCCTGTCCCCAGCTGGCTGCTGGGCCCCGGGGAACGAGGCGAGCAGTCTCTGGAGCACGGGCACCCCCCGCCCTCCCCGGCCCACGCACCCACTCGCGCCAGCAGCTCTTGGCACGCGGGGAACTGTGTTCCTGGCAGCCCAGCCCTCTTCCATCTGGTATTTATCTCCTTCCCGAAATCCCTCCTGCTGCGGGGGGGATGCCTGGTTCTGGGGGGGAGACACGGGCCCCACTGCTCACTCTGCAGCGTGGCAGTCACAGTGCTGGCACAGGGAAGAGGCTAGGCTGATAGACTGCCGGGGGGGAAGGGACACCCCACCCACCCCCAAAAGGCACGTGGGTCCCAGGAGGTTTCTCTGGGTGCTCTGGGGCATCGTGGCTAGCTGCAGGCCCAGGGACAATGCCACAGGGGCACCTTTGCCCCAAGCGAGCTCCCAGCCCCAAGCTGGCAGCAATGGGGGCTGCTGCTCTGGGGAAGGGGAACGGCACCCCCCCCTCAACCCCGGTGCTGCTGCCTGGCTGCCAGTGGCCTGCCAGTGCTGCCCCCCACCCCCAATCCTGGGTGCCCCAAAGCCGCAGGAGCCAGGAGAGCCCGTGGGTTGCCTGGGCAACTGCAGTCAGGCAGGGATGGGGAGCGGTCCAGGGGAGCGGTTGCCATGGAGACTGGAGGAGCGGGTTGCCTTGGCAACAGTCCTGTTCCCCCCCCCCAACCCTTCAGGGCTGTATCCTGAGGTGTACCCTGGCCGGGGGTCCCCTGCCCACCACCCACCACCAGGGACTCTGCACTTGGGGCAGCTCCCTGGGTGGGGAGGGAGGCACCACCCCCCTTCCAGGGGAGAGCCCCGACTCCCAGCGCATCCCCACAGCCCTCCCCACTTAACGGTGTGAAGGAAGAGGCAAGGCCGAGCTCAGCTCCTTGGCTTTATCATTCCACACACCACCGCAAGCCGCTCCCGCACCCGGTCCTGGCCGGGAGGCGGGCAGGAAAGCTGGGTGCAGCGGGGGCTGGAGGCCTGGGCAGGCTCCGGGCACCCCAGGGCTGTCCTCCCGCTCCAGGAGAGCAGGGACCCTGCAGAGAGGGTCAGAGGGACGCTGGGTCCCTCTCCACGTGGCAGAGCAGCTGGCAAAGGGGCACGCTTCATTGCCACCAGCCCCCGGGGTGCTCTGGCACGGTCTGCTGGGCAGTGGCTACAGGCACACGGATTGGGGAGGGGGAAGGACAACGGTGGCATCAAAATGTGCCACTGCAGCAGCTGGGGGTGGGGGGGTGGGTCACTGTCACCCCACCTTGCCTGCTGTGTCCCACCAGCCCTGGTCTTGCCCCTGCCATTCTCCCCATAAAGCCACACGCTGGGAAAGCAAAACAAGGGAAAAGACCTCTGTGGCTTTGCGGGGGTGTCAGGGCTCGGAAGAAGACACGGGTCAAACAGCCACTAGCCGAAGGAGAACCCCGTCACGGGGCAGGGGACTCAGCTCAGGCACCAAGTACACATCCCCCAAGCCTTCGTGTTCAGAGGAAAGACAGACTGGCAGACAAAGGGAGGATGAGGAGGCTATAACTCTCCTGCCCTCCCAAAAACAGACAGGGGGGACACCATGACACATACCCCCTCCCTCCCCCAACAAGACTCACACAGCTGCACGCAAGGGGACAGCTGAGATTTCTGCAGGCTCTTGGCTTGGTTCGTGCTGCCCCCCCGGGGCACCCCCCAGGTGCTCTCAGGCCTGGTAGAGAGGCACCACGCGGTCAATGGGCCCCCGGCAGATGGGGCAGAGGCGGCTGGGCAAGGCCTGGAAGCAGCGGAAGCAGCAGCAGATGTGGCCACAGCCCAGGAGGACGCACTCGCGGGGCCGCGTCAGGCAGATCACGCAGGAGTCCTCGGGCTCCCCATCCCCAGCCTCTGCGCCGTCCAACTCCTTGTCTTCACGCTGCTGCTTGAGGCGGGCGCGGCGGTAGGCACGGCACAGGGCGTGCAGGAGGACGGCCAGGCCCGCCGCGGCACACAGCACGGCCGCCCCTTTCCAGAGCCCGCTGGCTGACTCCAGCTCTGCCAGCACCGTCTGCCAGTCCCCCAGGCACAGGAAATACTCGCCCCCCTGGGCTGGCGGCTGGAGGTGCAGGGAGCCGTCGGGGTGCAGAGCCAGCTCCCCAATGCCTGTCAGCCCGGCCCCCACCCGCAGCATCTCCTCGGTCTCCAGGATGCCCTTGGGCTTCTCTCCGCTCAAGTACTGGCCCAGCAGGTCACGGAAGCCGTGGGCCGGCTGCTGGAACCGCTCGTACACCGTCTCCAGCGGCAGGCAGACAGCTTGGAGCGGGCTCTCCACGCTCACCTGTGTCACCGCCTCGGTGTCTGGCGAGGCCAGCAAGAAGGGGACAGTGTAGACCTGCTCCGAGAGCACCCGCTCGCTCTCGCTCCTGCAACAGGAGAGTGCAATGCTGGGATGTGGACAACGCAGAGGAACTCTGGGCTCCTGGAGCTGAGCTGAAGGTAGGGACTAAAGCCTTTAACTGAGCCACTTTCTGCCTCTCAAGTGGCCCCAGAGGACCGGGGCCTGGACCCACCCACTGGTGCAAGCCCACTCCTGCTGTTCCCTCCCATCGCTCACCAACTCCGGGCCAAGCTGTTCCAGATCAGCCGATGCTCTTTCAGAAGCAGTTTCTGGATGACACCCTGCAGCCCCTCATGGTAATGGCTGGTCAGCGCAGCCTTGGCTGGCAGCACTATGCCTAAGGACCAAGAGATTCATCACTGCTGAAGGAGAGCCTGGCCCCTGTTCCTCGTGTGAGGCCACAGGGTCTCCTTACCTTCCAGAGCAATGTAAGGCAGGCACCTCCCATCAGCTGCAGACACCAGTGCTGGTAAATCGTCATCAACCTGGAGCTTTGGGGCCTCCTGGAAGAGCAGGGACTAAGCGTGAACACACGGGCAGGGGGAGACGGGCTGGCAGGCAGAGGGTGGGTCATGCATGGCTTTGTGGGGATCTCTGGCAGGATGTGACCTGCTTAGTCCTGAGCATCATGACACTGGCAGAGGATGCAGCAGGCTGCAGTCATCAGCAAGGTGCAGCCGAATCAAAGGCTCTTGGCCCAGCAACGTAGGGCAGCAGGGAAGGGACAGTGGACAGGAGAGACCATCTGAGGGACGGGACTACCTGTATGCGTGCCATGACCCTGGCTTTCTTCCTGTACAGGTAGTAGAAGAGGCCGGAGAAGGCGAGGCTGGAGCCCAGACACAGCAGCTCCCCAGGCGTGATGGGCGACGCATCCATGGTGCCAGGCTCAGGCAGCACGCCTGCAAGGTGAGTGTGTTGCCTGGGGGAGAGGGCCGTGTCAGCCCAGGGGCAGAGATGTCCCAGTGCCCCTGTCCCCAGGACAGGGACATCCCACTGGCCCTGTCCCCAGGGAGCTGTCGCCCAAGGCCAAGCCTGCCCATGGCCCCGGCTGGGGGCAGTTCAGCTCCAGCACCCACGGGCGCCCGGCAGCGCCAGCCCGACGCAGCACGCCTCGCCCAGCCCGGGTCTGACCCTGCACCCAGGATCGGGCCGAGGCCCAGCCCCCCTGACCCAGCCCGGGCCCTGCACCCAGGGTCCCACCTAGGCCCAGCACCCCCAGTTCGGGCTTATCCCCCCCGATCTGGCTCGGACCCAGGCCCGGCCCGGCCCCGCCGCTGCCGTTCGCGCCGGCGCGGCCCCGCTGCCCCCCGCTGCCCTCGGAGGCCCAGGCCCGGGCCTGGCCCCGCCGCGCTGCCTGCTGGGAAATGGAGTGCAGCCCCCGCGGCGCGGCGGCGCGGCTGGCGCGGGCCGAAACTACAGCTCCCAGCGTGCCTCGCGCCGAACTACGGCTCCCGTCGGGCCTTGCGTCCGCCGCCGACCGCACTACAACTCCCGGCGGCCGTTGCGACACCCCACCCCCAACCCACCCGCGGGGTCCCATGCGGGGAGCGGCGTGTAGGGGGCACCCCGGTATGGGGCTGGGGGCGCCGTGTGCGGGGACGCCCCGGCCGGGCACAGGCTCCAGGCGCTCTGCGGAAAGGGCTTGTCCATGGCCTGGCCCCAGGGCAGGATGGGGTCACCCCTGCTGTCACCCCACCTGGGGGGGGCAGTGGGCCCCCTTGGCTGGCCTTTCCACGGGGAGACCCCCACGCCGCTGGGGATGAGCCGGGGCTGCGGGGCTGTCCCAGCCCGGCTCTTGGCTTCCTGTCACCCCAGCCTCACCCAGAGCCGCCCTCAGTGCCCCCCAGCCACCCCGCTTGGTGCCAGCCAGCAGCACGGCCACCCCATGCCTGTGGCTGGGGGTGACCCGTCCCCCCGACCCTGGCTGAGGGTCAGCCCTGCGGCTGCCGTTCTCCTTCCCTACACATCTGATCCTCTCCCTCTGTCCCTCAAGACATCTCATCTCCCGCCCCCACTCCCTGGGTCCCTCAGGATTTCTCATCTCCTGCTCCCATCCCTTGGGATGTGTCATCTCCCACATGTCCCCTGGATCTTGAGTCACCCCTTTCTGCTCCAGATCCCACCTCTCCCCACACCCCAACACCACCAAGGACCTGGAGCCGATGGAATAAGTGGAAACTGCTTTTAATCGTTAAATAAATTCAGCGACAGCCACCCACAGCTGAAGGCACCAGAGTCCCCGCTGCCGCCCGCTGGTCCCAGCAGAAGTGGATGGGGAAGCCAAGCCGGATCAGGAGGGGATGAGGGAAGAGCAGAGCTGGGTGGCCCCCAGCCTCCTTCTCCGGCAGGCTGGGAGGCAGGAGTTGGGAGGGGGTGGCTCGGCTCTACTGCTCTCCCTGGGACCCTTCTGACCTGCCTGCCCAGAGGGGGGATGCAGCACTGGGTGGGGGGCTGAGCTGTGCCTGTCTCTAGCACGTCAGGGTTGGGGGGCAGAGCTGTGTTTTGAGGGTGCTACGGCTTCTCTGCCAGCAGTTCCCGGCCCCAGGCTGTGGATGGGGGCTGCGGTGGGTGCCCGGGTGTGGGGCCTTGTGTGCTGGGGAGGGGGGCAGAGGTGGGGCAAGGTGGCGTGCGGTGTGTGCACGGGGCAGGGACCGTGACGGAAGGTGACCTGGGAGGTGGCCCCACTCTCTGCTCATGGACCAGCTCCAGCAGCCAGCAAGGTCTGGGCAGGGGGGCACAGCAGAGCACTGTCCCCTCTGTCCCCAGGACCCTCCCCATCCCTACCACACCTCACAGTGCTTGCCGGGGTTCATGGGGGAGCCCAGGGGGCAGCCGAAATGTTCGACAAAGTCCCGGGAGTTGCTGAGGGTGCCGATGACGCGATACTTGTCAGGGCTGTGGGGGTCAGTCACCAGCCCTTCGTGGGAACTCTCAGGTGTCCGGACGGAGCACCATACCTGCCGGAGGGCGAGCAGCCTCAGGGATGGGGGGCAGAGCCCTCCCTGGGGGGAATGGGGGACTGTGAAGTGGCTCCAAGGGTCTGGGGAGGGATGGGGAACCCAGCATCCCGTAAAGCCCTACCTGTGCGAAGCCCACGAAGAAAAGCTGGTGGTTGGTGAGCCCCAGGGCTGGCAGGCGCTTCTCCTCCCCGTTCTTCTGCAGCCAGGACTTGTATGCCTGTGGGAGAGGCACCCTGAAGCCCCGGGAGGGACAGGCAGGCACGGGGGTCCATGTCCCCTCAGGATGGCGGCACTCACGTTGTAGGCTGCCTTGAGCCCGCCGTTGTCGGCGATGTTCTCGCCCAGTGTCTGCCGGCCATTGACCTTCTCACGGTGGACGGTGTAGCGGCCGTACTGCTCCGTCATGCACGCCGTCCGGTTCTTGAAGGCCTCCAGGGAGGAGTTTTGCCACCATGGCCGCAGGTTGCCCTCCTTGTCATACTCCCGCCCTGCGGGACCGAGCCGTGGGGTGGGACCAGGGTATGCCAGTCCCCTGCAGACCCCCTGCTGCAGGGGATCCCAAAGCAAGGTGGGGTGCGGTGGGGACAGCCCCAGGGGACACTGGGGGACCTGGCACCTTGCGTCCATGCCCAGGGGAGATGGTGACTCCCAGCCCTTGCTCCGGGCGGGCTCCAGCCATGCACTTGTGCCCCTAGCCATCCCCTGGTGCATCCCCGCTGTCCCAAGCCGGATTTGTCACCCCAAATTCCCCCATCGACCCCATCTCGGCTCCAGGGCTGTGGTGAAGGCGCAAAGCAGAGTGGATGCGAGAGGGACCCATCCCGTGCCCCACGGGGAGGAGGATGAGGAGGGGGCCGGGGCTGCAGACACCGTGTCCTCACCAAGCAGATGGAGCGAAAGCTGCACAGAGAAGCCGGGGGGAGGTATCGGCGGGTGTCACCTGGGGAGACAGGATGATAGAAGGGGGGGTGGCCAGGGGGGCACGAGCACGCATGATGCAATGGATGGCAAAGCGGGACCCCTCTGTGCCCATGGCACCCCCTCCCCACACCGAGGCCAGGGGGCTGGTGGGGGGCCTGGTAGGGGGGGCAGGAAGATGATGGGGCTGGTGCTGCCCACGGGCTCTCACCTTGGTCATCAAATGCATGGGTCAGCTCATGCCCCATCACCACGCCGATGCCGCCGAAATTAAGGGCTCTGTGGGGCACAGGAGAGAGCCAGGTAAGTGCAGGGACACAATGCTGTTGCAGCGTGACCGTGGCCCAGGGACCCCCTTGGCAGCCTGGGCACACCGACTGTGTCCAGGAGCACCCAGAGAGACCCTGCACTGGTTGGCACCCATTGGGGAATGAGCCCTGTTGGGGACACCGGTGGCTTCACCGGGACTTTGCAGCCTGTCTTGCCTGCAGGATGTAAAGCCTCGAGGGACCCTCAAGCCCCCCAGGGCTTTGCTTCGTGACTGTAAGGGGCTCTGTGGGGTGCTTCCCCTGATGTAGCCCACACCTCCCCACTCCCGGGGGACACCCCCCATCCCCATGCCAGGCTCACTTGGGGTGGTTGCGGGCGTAGAAGGGAGCCTGCAGGATGCCGGCAGGGAAGACGATCCCATTCTTGGTGGGCAGGTAGTAGGCGTTGACGGTCTGTGGGGTCATGCTCCACCTGGGGCAGGGAGGTGGGACAGGGGACAGGGACATATGTCCCCTCTCCCCCCAACCCTGCCACCCTCCTGTGCCATCTCCCACCGTGGTTCCTCCATGCTGCCCTGCCCGGGGCTGGCACTGCTGCCCCCACCCCGTGACCAAGGGACCCTGTCCTGGGGACAAGCCAGAGCCACCACAGGTGACCTACAACGCTGTGCTACCCCATGGGGGGACCTTCTCCCTGGTGAACCAGTGCCACCCAGGCCATGCTGGGGACACTGCAGTGACACTGTGCCGGTGTCATATCCTCTGCTCCCCCCCCCAACCCTGGGCCCTCCTCCTTACTGGTCACGGTTGGGGGGTTTCCGGAGCTGGTCAGCCATCACTTTGGCAGAGAAGTTGTAGAAGTTGAGCATGTTCTGGAAGAAAGAGTCCTCCGAGACCTCGTACTGGTGAGGAAGAGGAGGGATGAAGAGGGGTCCACCCAGGTGGTTCCCCTCACCCCAGTCAGGAAGTGTTTGGTACTGGGGTGGCTTCATATCACACCCCATCGCAAATGCATCCCCCAAATAGGGATATTGTCCCATGGGGCCCCCCAGGGCTTGGTGTGAGCAGGGTCCAGATCCCCTTCCCATGAGCCAGGTGCCCCCCTACCCCGTCATAGACATCGTCCAGCTCCTTGTTGTCCAGGATGAAGTCAGGGAAACCGATCATGTCATAGATAGCATCCGCCTGTGTGGGGAGAGGCCCCAGCAGTGAGATGGGGGTGGGGGGGCTTACTGGGATGGGGGAGGCCTCCACCTTCTTCCCTCCCTGGGGTCACCTTCTCCTTTGCAGCCTGCCTGGTCTTCTCATCCATCCAGTCCAGCTGGTCTAGAGACACCTCAAAGGCTGCCCGGATCTCGCTGATCATCTCCTCAGCCTGGGGAGGGGAGGGAATGAAGTCCCCCTGCCCCCTGCAGCCCCTTGGGCAGGGAGAGGGTGGGCAGGATGCAACCTTCCCAGGGCTGGGGGTCCCATTATCCTGCTCCTTGTCTTCCAGCCCTGGGGTTTGGGGGGCAAACTTGGGGGTCCCATTGACTGTGATGGGGAGGGGACAGGGGCAGAAGCGTCCTCACAATGGCCTTGCTGTCCCGGTCGAAGGTGGCTTTGACGAAGAGGGAGCCCAGGGCAAAGCCCAGCGTGTCATCCGTGTTGGAGATGCAGGTCTGCCAGCGGGGTGTACAGGACTGTGGGAGCAAGATGGGGGTCTGTGAGACACCCAGCCCTGTCCCCTGCTCCCTTCCCCCAGCCCAGCTCTGCCCCCTCCCCAGGGGGTAAATGCTCAGCAGCTAAACCCCCATCCTGAAAGATGATCCCTGAGTTCCCTCTGCAGCATCCAGGGCTCAGCATCCCAAGGGCATCCCAAGGGCAGATGTGATCCTGGCTGCTTCCAGGCTGGGGGCAGAGGGAGCTGGTCCCGGGGCGCCCCATTACCTTCCTGGTGCCATAGAGTGTCTCCAGCAGCCTTTCCTGGGCTGTCTCAAAGCGCTGGTCCAGGCTGGAGGCTGTCTTCTGCACCAGGTTCCAGATCAAGTAGTTGTTCAGGATACTGTGGGGGCAGGGAGATGCTGCAGCTCATCAGGGTCCATGGGGATGCCCCAGCCTCCAAGCCACCAGTGAGCCCAAAATGCGGCCCTGCCATGGGGGCAGCTACAAATCAGGTACGGCTGGGGGCTCACGGGCCCCTCACCTCCTGTCGGTGCCGTTGATGAGGTCAGAGACCTGATGGAGATAGGTGTCCCCGTACACCACCACGGGCTCCGTGTCCGACAGCTCCAGCGGGGCCAGGGCGTAGGACAGGTAATCCAGCCAGTCGATGGAGGGGGCCAGGGCCTGGAGGGGACATGGGGCCGTGGCACCCAGGTGCTTGGCACAGATCTGCCCCATCCTGCCTGACACGGGGGGATCCCCTGTGCCAGGGGCAGTGCTCCCTGAGAAGGTCCCAAGGTCCCTCACCACCCCAGACCCCTTCTCTGCCCCCAAGACCCCTTCCTGTGGCTCCCCGCTGCTCTCAATGCTGCAGGACAAGGAGGGGACCCCAGGAACCCCCATGCAGGGTGGCAGCTCCTCCCAAATTCTAACAACTGAGGGGATAAGGACCTTACTCCAGCACCCAGCTCATGTCCCAGACAGATGTTGCTGCTCGGGGTGTCCTGGGGCAGGGGGGGCAGCAGTGGGCACGGATCCCTCAGTATCCCAGTGGGTGACCCTCCCTTCCACCCCCAGAGGGTTTCCGCAGGCTGTGCCCACCTGCAGCTCAGCGACACTCATCTTGTGGTAGATCTTCTCATCGTCCCGCCGCTCAGCCTGGGGCACGGTGATGTTGGCCAGCTGGGTTTCGAAGTCCAGCACCTGCTGCATCTGGAGCCGGGTGGGCTCCGGGGCACCCCCCAGCAGCGTGCCCAGCTCCACCATGTAATCCAGGTACGCTGCCAGGACCTGGTGGGACCCCGAGCCCCAGGCTCAGTGCCAGCTGCAGCTCATCCCCCCTCCCCGGGGGGGTTCCAACCTGCTGCCTGGGCACTGTGCTGCCCGATGGGCAGGGTGCAGGTGCCAGGTGTACCCCAGTGCTGCTCGCACCCCAATGCCATGGGTTTCCCACGATTGCTGCTGGCAGCGCACCCAGCACTCAGCCTCACCCTCTCGTTGGCGGTCTTGTTCAAATAGTAATCCCGGGATGGGAGGAAAAGCCCCGACTGGTCCACCTGGGGGGAGAGAGAGGCAGCATGGGCAGCCCGGTGCCCCCTCAGTGCCCACCGCCCCTTGGTGCCAAGGTGCCAACCTGGATGACGTTGCTGTTGGAGCTCTTGGAGTCTGCACCCACATACACCGTGAAGAACGGGGTTGCCCGGTATGTGCCTGACACCATCTTGAGTACCTCCATGAAGCTGGTCTGGTTCCAAGAGCCGGTGACATTCCACCCCCCGATCTGCTGGCAGACGGACCTGGCACCTCAAGGAGGGATGGGGTCCGTCCCCGAGAGCTGCCCCCTCCCCAGTTATGTGAAGAGCTGAGCGGGAGATGAACTGAGCCCCGACAGCTTGGCCCACATGTGGATGGCCGCCCACCTTGTCGATGAGTTCCATGAGGGGCTGGGAGCCCAGCTCCTCTATCCTCTGCTCCTTGAGGCAGGACAGGTAATACCGCTGCGTCTTCCGCTCCGCCTCGCTGCTGGAGTTGAAGGTGGCGTTCTCTGTGGGAGGCTGCGGGTCAGCCCCAGGGACATGGGGGCTCTGCCCGCCTGTGCCTGGAGGTCATCCACACCCCAGTGTCCATGAGCCCATCAGTGCCCACCTAGGAGATGCTTCATGATGGCCTGGTTCTGGTCCCAGATGCTGTTGAAGGTGCTCCACTTGGAGCGCCCGTTGGGCAGCGGGTTCCGCTTGATCCAGCCCCCGCATGAGTATTGGTAGAAGTCCTGACATGGGTCTGTCTCCACATCCAGGGCCTCCAGGATCTTGCTGGCCACCCGGACACAGGCGTCGGTCAGGCACGTGCTGTGAGAGGGATCTGGCAGGGAAGGCATGCCTGGGGCTGTGCACGTGTGCCAGGGGAAACCAAGGCACGGAGCGGGGCCAAGCCCTGCCTGCACCCTGGGGCGGGCAGAGCACCCAGAGCAGGAGCTGACCCATCCCTCCCTAATCCTGATGTGTCCCCCCCCGGGTGTGGGGACACCACTGCCACCCCAGCAGGGCTGCAGGGGCCCATCCCTACCTCTTCGGTACTGGACGGCCAGGGCGATGACAGCAACACCGAGCAGCAGGGCCAGGGAGACGGCGACGGTGCAGAGCACCAGCTCCAGCTGGCTGCGCGAGGCCAGGCGGCTCAGCAGCGGCCCCGGCCCCTTCCGAAACCCCACCTGGGCAGGAGGAGCACCAGCCATCGCACCACGGGGGGGACCGAACCTCCTCGCCGCTCCCCCTTCCCTCCCCCACCACTCCCCGGTGCCTGGCTTGGCTGCATGACGAGGCGGGGACCGGGGCATCCCTCTGCAGCTGCCCAGGGCACCGGCCCCGGCAAGCCGGCGGTGGGTGCTGGCAGCCCCTCCAGCCGCAGGGAAGGATGATGGCCCAGGCACACTTTCTGCCGCATTTTGGCTGCCTCCCAGCACGTCCCTAGGGACAGCCAGGGCCGGCTTGGCTCCCAGCCCTGCTCCTGCTGCCCACCCGGCTGCAGGCAGGCTCTGGCTGAGGGCGAGGAGGGGGCCCAGGGAGGATGGAGAGGGGAAGGATAGGGGGGGGCTGAGGCAGACCTCACCTCCACACTGTCGGGAGAGGCACTGCCATCCCCCGCCGGCTCTGGCCCCTCGTCGTCCTGCAGCGTGGCACGCTTGTAGTCGGGCATCTGCCGAGGGAGGGAGCAGGCTGGGATGGGGGCGGCTGCCCCTCACTCTGCCACACCCTTCAGCTCTTACAGCGAGGTCTGGTGCCCACTCAGTGGGTGCACAGAGGGGCTGGGGCAGCCCCTGACCCCCCTAGACGCACCTGGGCCTCCCCCTTAGGCTGTCCCCAGCCCCGGGTGGCCCCGGGGAGCACGGGGAGAGCTGCTGGTGCGGGACTTGGGGGCTGGCACCGGAGCATCCCTCCGTGTCGCCATGGCAGCCGTGGCATCAGCCCTGCCGACAGGTGCCACATCGACACGGAGACGTGGTCTCTGTTGCCAGGCAACCATTGCCTAGTTCTGCTGCCTCGCCCCTCCTCCCTCGCCTGGAACTTTCCATGCAGATGTGCACCGGCTGGAAACATCTGGAAGCACCTCCCACCCCATCCCGGCCCTGGGGGTATCCAGGGTGCAGGGCTGAGCCTGTGTGAGCAGAGCGTGCGGGGGGAAGAGGGGCATTACCAGGGGTGTCAACTGGCAGGGCAGGACCCCTTCACTTCTGGCCTTGTGGGGCAGCCTGGCAGGGGCTACTTGCACTGACCCAGCCATGAGGGCTGCCAAGGACTTGGCCAAGAGGGAGATGGTGAAGCTGAGCCAGCAGCTTTGGGGGGGTGGGGAATGAGATGGAAGAAAAAGCTGGAGACTTTGGTGGAAGAGAATCAGCAATGCTGCTAGTCACAAGCCATCCTTAGGTTTCAGAGTTAACTCCTGGGTGGGTTGCGGCTCACGCCCCTGTCTGTGCTGCAGACTGAGGTGGATGCCCTGAGGCTGCCTATGGAGCTGGTGTTGGGGACCAGGAAGGAGTTGGGGTGGGGAGGATGATGGGCAGGGGGTGAAGCAGAGCAAGTACCCCATGTCCAGCTCTGCCCACTGCCACACCACTGGGACAGGGAGGGGGCTTCACTAAGCGCTGCCGCAGCTGGAGGGCGCGGGGCTGGGATCGACAGTTGGCAGGAGCTCCCCGCTGGGGCGGGTGTCTGGGAGCCGCTGGTGTTAGGAGGGACAGCTCGGCATCCTGTGGGAGCTCAGCCAGCCAGGCACCCCCACAGTCCTGGATCCCCCAACACGCTCCTCTCCCCACCCGGATGGTCCTCGACCTCCTGGGCACCCGCTGGCAGCACCCCCTCCCCGGCACCTCCTGGAACCCCCAAGGAAGGAGGAGGACCTGGTCCTGGGGTTCCTTTCACCCCTCCGTGGGGCTGAGACCTGTGGGGACAGGGCCCCCTGCTCCCTCCAGGTGTGCTGCCTTGGGGGGCACCCTACAGGCAGCATCACTGAACCCCAGGTGGGCTTCATGCCTGGGCGGAGCAGGGTCTGTGGGGCCATCTCCGAACCGCCCCAGCTCCCTCTGCCCAACCCCAGGCTTTGGGGGGTCCTTCCTCCTCCTTCTTCCCCCGCCCCGTGGGGGACAGGGACCCTCCAGCCACCCAGTTCTTTCAGCCTTGGCCCCACACAGCTCCCTGAACCCCCCAGGCTCTCGCTCCCCCGCACTCCCCCCAGCGCCCCCCCAGCCCCTCCTCCCGCAGGCTCTCACAGCCCCCCCAGCCCTTCCAGCTCCTTGGGCCCTGCAGCCCCCGGGCTCCCCTCTGCCCCGGCCCCCTCCTGCCCTTCGAGCCGCCCCCTCTTCCCCCCGAGCCGCTGGTCCCCCTTGTGTCCTCCCGCTCCTCCTGCCCCGCTCCCCGCCCGTTGCCCCCGCCCGCCTTGCCGCCGCCGCCCCGGGCACTCACGGCGTGTCCGAGCTCCTGGAGGGCTACGTTCATCCTGGCCATCCCGGGCCGCCTCCCGCCTAGCTCCGCTCCCCGCCCGGGCCGCGCCGGGCCCCTGCCGCCGCCGCAGCGCCGCCTGCCTCCGCCACCGCCATGGTCCGCACCGGGCGCCGCGCCGCCGCCGGCACTGGCACCGGGAACGGGCAGGGATGGGATGGAGCCGCGGGGGCTGGTACCGGCGGGGCACGGCCCGCAGGCACCGGGTGGGGGCGGCTGGGGCCGGCGCCCCGGGGCTTGGACGGAGCGGGGGGCACGGGTGCGCAGCCCGGTAGCACCGCTCCGCTGCGCCCGGCCCGGCCCCGCCGCCAAGGTGACCGCCGTGCGCACGGGAGGAGCCCGGCACCGGCGGCCGCACCAGCACCCGCACCCTCGCCACTTGGGCTCACACAACAGGCACCGGGGCGCTGACGGACATACCGGCACCGGGCTTCAGCAGCCGGGGAGGCACACAGGACACGGGGTACCGGCACGGTAACAGTGCAGAGCCGCAGCCGCCCAGCCCGCCCTGGTACCTGGACACAGGCTCGAGTAGACGCACACACACACTGACTGACACCCTGCTCCGGTACCCCGAGGCACCCCGAGGTCACCGGCAGACCCACGCCACGGTGCACGGTGTGACAGGGTCACGCACACGCGGGTGTGCACAGCCGCGGTCACCGCAGCGGTGGCGAGCGAAGGGGAGGCCCGTGGCTGTGCAGAGGCTTGCACCCCGTCTCACCACCTCGCCAATCCTCTGCTACCACCTGTCCGGGACAGGGTGTCACCGCAGGTCACCCGCCCGGTGCCCAGGGTGCTGCCAGGGGGGCAGCGGTGTGCAGGGGGTGTCCGGGTGCAGGTATCCGGATAGGGTCCCCCCTTAGCCTTTGGGATAGAGGGTGCACAGCTGACATGTGGGTGCTGGGCTGTGTCACGCCCCTAAAAACATCAGTGGGGAGATACCTGGCACCACACCCGCTGCTCGGGGGGTCCCCAGGGAGCACAGCCAGGGGTGCTGCCCGGGGGGGTGGGGGGAAGATGCCCCCCGGGGTGTTGCCCGAGGGGGGCTGGGTGAGTCGGTGCCACCAGCCTGAACTGCGGTGCTCGGGCGCACACGTGCGCAGGGGGGGAGGTGTGTGTGTGGAGGGGCACGGGGCTACCCACGGGTGTCCGTGGCGAGCCGGCTTTCCACCGAGCCCGGCCGCCTCGGACAATGTCATCTCATTTGCTCGGCGCGGGTGGCACGGTGCTCCGCGCCAGGGTGGCGGAGCGCCGGATCCCCCCCAAACGAGTGCCAGCGCTCCCCGGCAGCGCCGGGCCCCCCCCGGGGCCGGTGCCGGTGCCGGTGCTCGGCGCTGCAAAGCACCGCGACACACGGCGCGGCCCCGCCCCTCGCCCCGCCCCCGGCGCGCGGCGCCGGCGTCACGGTGGCGTCGGCCGGCGATTGGCGTCGGGCGCGCGCGGCGCGCAGGCGCAGAGCGGCGGGTGCGCGGCGGAGCGGCCATGGACGCGGGCGGCGGCGGCGGGCAGAGCCGGGTGCAGGGCGGCCCCGGGTCGGGCGGCGACGAGAAGCCCGCACCGCCCTGGGGCCGGGACCGCCGGGAGCAGCCCGCCGGGCCCGAGAAGGAGCAGGAGCTGGTGAGCGCCGCCGTGCCGCGGGCTGCAGCTGAGTCACGGTCCGGCCCGGCCCGCGTCACCGGTGGGGCGGGACGTCACCGCACGTCACGGGGGCGGCCGGCGCTCCTCCGGGGGCGCCGGGGCTCCCTGCGGCGGGGGGCGTGACGTCACCGGCGAGAGGGGGCTCCCTGCGGCGGGGGGGGCGTGACGCCGCTGGAGCGGGGGGCTCCCTGCGGAGGGGCCGTGACGCCCTGGGGGTGCCCGCCTGACGCAGCCCCTGCCCTGGGGGGGGCGTGTGGGGCTCTGGGGGGTGGTGTCGCTGGAGTGGGGTGGGGGGGGCCGTGATGCGCTTCTGGCAGCAGGGACTACGGGGGTGGTCTCAGGGTCCCCTTGGACCGCGGGGGGGCTGCCTCTGGGCAGGGGCTGCCGTCCCCGCCGTGCCCTTCTCCGTGGGGCCGCGGGGGGGGCGCTCCTCGCGCTGCCGGCACGGGTAGGCTCTTCGGGAAGGGTGCTCCCAAGTGATGGGGGCGCTGACCCCCAGCAGCGCTGGGGTAGGATGATGCCCTGGGGTCACCGTGACCCGGTCCCCCTGCAGCTGCAGGGGATGCTTCCACCGCTGTCCTCATGGGGGGTGTCTGTGCTGGGTGCCCTTAACTCTGCTTTCTCCTCCTGTGCGTTTGGGCAGTCAGAGGAAGACAAGCAGCTGCAGGATGAGCTGGAGATGCTGGTGGAGCGCCTGGGGGTAAGTCTGTGCTGTGCCCCTCGGCAAGGAGCTGTGGAAGAGTGAAGCAGCAGAGCCCCAGCCAGGACTTAAGTCTGTCTGTCCCTCACTTACGGTTGTTCCCTGTGCAATGGAGGTGGAGGGGGGGGTGAGCAGGGCCCCTCCTTCACTGCTGCAGTCTGTCCCCCAGCCTTGCTGCCTGTCTGGCCTGTGCCCAAGGAACCTCTGCCTCCCTCTTGTGTGGGTGGCTTCTGCCCTGCTGTGCTTTCCCTTCCTAGCACTTGGGCTGAAGGAGGCAGCCCAGGGTGGGGAGGCTGCTCTGCTCAGAGCCACAGCTGTGTTTGAGGAGGGCTGGCGGGTTGGTGGTGCAAGAAGCAGCCTCCTGCTCCCTGACAGGCAGCTTTCTTCTGCAGGAGAAAGATACGTCCCTCTACCGCCCAGCCCTGGAGGAGCTGCGGAGGCAGATCCGCTCTTCCACCACCTCCATGACCTCTGTTCCCAAACCCCTCAAGTTCCTACGGCCCCATTACGGCAAGCTGAAGGAGATCTATGAGAACATGGCTCCGGGAGAGAACAAGGTAAAAGCTCTTGGCCCCCCATCCCACGTGACTGGGGGAATGATGCTGGGGCAGGTGATTGCAGAGCCCTCTGGACCCCCTGTTCTCACATCACCCTCTGTGACTTGCTCTGGTGGATTATAACTTGCCAGGGCTGTGCCTTTGCTGCCTGTGACAGCTTGTGGGTGCAGGGAGGGTGTTGTGTCCCTGGCTGCCCCTGCTTCCTCGTGCCTGGTGTGTGTCTGAGCCCCCGGCACTCTTTCCCCAGCGCTTTGCAGCAGACATCATTTCTGTTCTGGCCATGACCATGAGCGGGGAGCGTGAGTGCCTGAAGTACCGGCTGGTGGGCTCCCAGGAGGAGCTGGCATCATGGGGGCATGAATACGTCAGGTAAGCCTGGGCAGGAGCAGGGCTTGGGGAAGGACAAGGGCTCAGACAGATTTCCCCAGCGCTTTGACTCTAGCCCGCCTGGGAGATGTCCTGCTCAGCTGCCCCTGAGAGACTTGCACATGTGTCACCTCATCCTCTCTCCACAGTGATTTGCTACCTGCAGAGATCTTGCTGCCATTGCCTCTGTAATCTCTGCTCTTAACCCTCTTCCCCCTCTGGGCTTGTCCTTCATAAGCTCTCACAGGAATGTGGGGTCCCCATAAACAATGCACAGCCCTGGCTAACTGGTAGCAGCTGCTCCCCATGCTTGGGGCTGGGTGAAGCTGTGGCAGTGATGTCCCTCTGTCCCTGCAGGCACTTGGCAGGGGAGGTGGCCAAGGAGTGGCAGGAGATCGATGAGGCTGACAAGGCTCAGAGGGACACACTCCTCACCCTGGTCAAGGAAATTGTCCCGTACAACATGGCCCACAATGCAGAGCATGAGGCCTGTGACCTGCTCATGGAGATTGAGCAGATGGACATGCTGGAGAAGTACATCGATGACAACGCCTACTCCAAAGTGTGCCTCTACCTGACCAGGTGAGGGGCTCAGCAGGTGGAGGGGGACTGGTCCCTGGTGGGCCCAGCTTGCCTGGCGTGGTCATCACCCTCATGTCTGTCTCCTCCTCAAAGCTGTGTAAGCTATGTCCCAGAGCCCGAGAACTCGGCTCTCCTGCGCTGTGCCCTGGGCATCTTCCGCAAGTTCAGCCGCTACCCTGAAGCCCTGCGCCTGGCTCTGATGCTCAATGATGTGGAGCTGGTGGAGGACATTTTCACTTCTTGCAAAGATGTGTAAGCGGAGACTTGTTCCCCGCCCTCTGGGGCCTTCACCTGTCATGATGGGGCACGGCTCCCCATCTGGGCAGCGTTGGGTTGGATCCCACCGCCACCGGAGGTATCTGGGAGTTTGGACTGAGACTCTTGTCCCTGAAAACAAGAAGGGCAAGAGTGGGCCGTCTCTGGGCTGCACTTGTGTGCTTCTGGAGCAGGGCAGGTTGGCTCACCGTTTGGTGAACGTGTGTTTGTGCTGGGGCTGGCTGGGGTCTGGGCACTCGTGAAACCTCTCCCCTCTGCACAGAGTTGTCCAGAAGCAGATGGCCTTCATGCTGGGCCGCCACGGGGTCTTCCTGGAGCTGAATGAGGATGTGGAGGAGTACGAGGACCTGACTGAGATCATGTCCAACGTCCAGCTCAACAGCAATTTCCTGGCCTTGGCCAGAGAGGTGCGTGTCCCAGCTGGGAAAAGAGCCCTGGGCTGCCTCCAGGTGTGGCTGCCTTGGCTGCTGGACTCTGTGTCAAGATCTAGGAAGAGATATTTTATCCCTACAAGCCTGGCCAAGCACCTCTTGGAGACATTGCTGTTGTAGGGCAGCTGCCCTGGGGTGTGCTGGCCAGGAGGTAACCCCCTTCTCCCTTATCTCTGCAGTTGGATATCATGGAGCCCAAAGTGCCGGACGATATTTACAAAACCCACCTGGAAAATAACAGTAAGGGCTTGTGTCGTGGCCTCTGTCTTCCCTGCCCGTGGGGAATTCCTGGGACTGCAAGGCTCCTCTGGGCCAGGGAAGTGAGCTGTGTATCCTGAGGTGGGCAGATGGCCTGCCCCAGGGTCTCTGACCTGGTGTGGAGCAGACCCAGCTTCCTGCTGTGGATTTGGGCTTCTCCTTCCTGATGGTGGTGGGACAGGTCGTCATCCCCCCGTAGCGTGGAATGGCTGTGTGGTGGCGGGCTGGCAGGGCTGCTCTGGCTGCCCAGCTCACCCTGACACCGTTCCCCAGGGTTCGGGGGGAGCGGTTCCCAAGTGGACTCAGCCCGGATGAATTTGGCCTCCTCCTTCGTGAACGGCTTTGTGAATGCTGCATTTGGACAGGACAAGCTGCTGACAGACGATGGCAATAAATGGTTGTACAAGAACAAGGACCACGGTGAGGGAGCTGGCTGGGCAGGGGCTTGGGGTCACTACCTTGTCCCTTTTGGGGGCCTGCTGAAAGTGGGGCTGCAGGGCACGGCTGCCACTGAGCTGCCCCGTGTCCCTGGCCACCACCTGCCCCAGACAGGGCGCATCGATTCAGGGCTGATGTTGGCTCTTCTCCCCTGGAACTGCAGGGATGCTGAGTGCTGCAGCCTCCCTGGGCACGATACTGCTGTGGGACGTGGACGGGGGGCTCACACAAATCGACAAGTACCTGTACTCCTCAGAGGATTACATCAAGGTCGGTGGCACTGATCCCGGCACGGGCTCTACGGCTGTGTGGGGCAGCCCCTCTGCGGGCTGGGTGTGCAGTTGGCTCAGAGAACGGTTGACCTTGCCTTGGTCTGCTCTGCAGCTCAGCTCCTGGCTGGAGAGGGGTTGGATGCCCTGTGTGCCAGGTTTTTGAGCAGCTCACAGCAAGGTGGGGAGCTCTTGGGGACTGCAAGAGGCACCCTTGGGGTCCCCTTGTCACAGAGCTACGAGCTTTGGACTGCTCAGCTGGATCCAGAGTGGCGTTGCTCACTTGGTACCAACTTGCCTGTCCCGGGGAGTGGGTGTAACGTGTGGAGTGATATTAGTCACTGGCTGGCAGGGAGCTTTGTGCATTGGTAGCTGGTGCATGACGGTGCTTCTGCCTTGCAGTCGGGAGCCCTCCTGGCCTGTGGCATTGTCAACTCAGGGGTGAGGAATGAGTGTGACCCTGCCCTGGCCCTCCTGTCCGACTATGTCCTCCACAACAGCAACACCATGAGGATCGGAGCCATTTTTGGGTAAGGGCCTGCTCCCAGCCTCCCTGTGCTGCGCAGGGGGGCGCAGCTCTCCCCTCACGCTCCCTTGGACTCTCCTCCGCAGGCTGGGGCTGGCATACGCAGGCTCCAACCGTGAGGACGTCCTGACTTTGCTGCTACCTGTGATGGGAGACTCCAAGTCTAGCATGGAGGTAGGGAGAGAGACAGTGTTCACCTGGGGTTTCTGCTTCCCCACCTGGTCTCCAGCAGCTCCAGGGAATACAGGGGCTGTCCTGCCCCTGGTTTGGGCTCTGAGAGCAAGGCTACATGTCCCAACTTGGTGCTGTGCTAGAAGAGCACCAGGGTCCCAGTTTTCCCCATCTGAGCTGCTCCCACGATGGGATTGCAGCAGATGTGGGAGGGTCAGAAGCCATCAGGTGTCCCAAGAGCCCAAATTTTCACACAAAGTGGGGACCAAGGGTACCCCAGTGCTCTCTCGGGCTGGGCGGCCATCAGCCTGTGCAGGCCTGGCCCTGAGCTGTGGGTCAGCTCCCTCTGTGTGGTCCTTATGTACAACGTCTCCTTCCCTCCTTCACCAGGTGGCTGGTGTGACTGCCCTGGCCTGTGGGATGATCTCAGTGGGCTCCTGCAACGGGGACGTTACCTCAACCATCCTCCAGACCATCATGGAGAAATCCGAGACGGAGCTGAAGGACACGTATGCCCGGTGGTTGCCGCTCGGCCTGGGCTTGAACCACTTGGGTAGGGCTGGGCAACGCCAGTGGCGCATGAGTTGGGAGGCAGGGTGGGAGCATCCCTACACCATTGTCCTCTAACCACCATACCTACCTCGGCAGGGAAGGGAGAGGCGATTGAGGCCATCTTGGCAGCGCTAGAGGTGGTGTCGGAGCCGTTCCGCAGCTTCGCCAACACGCTGGTGGACATCTGCGCCTATGCAGGTGAGCTGGGCTGACTGAGGTGGGGAAGGCAGGGGTGGGTCTTGGGTACTCTGCCTGCTGATCCTGGCTCTCTACTCTGTCCCCAGGCTCAGGGAATGTCCTGAAGGTGCAACAGCTGCTGCACATCTGCAGCGAGCACTTTGACTCCAAAGAGAAAGAGGAGGACAAGGACAAAAAGGACAAGAAGGAGAAAGAGAAGAAAGAGAGCTCAGCTGACATGGGGGCTCACCAGGTGGGGAAGTGTGGGCAGGAGGACCTGTGTTCCTTGGGGCAGGAGCCAGCTTTGGGGCGATCCGTAAGGCCTTTGTGTGATCAGAGCTGGAGGAAAACAGCCCCCAGCAGCATCCGCTGCTCTCTCCGTCCCCCTGAGCTCAGGGTGGGGCGCAAGGGCTGTGAGAACTTGAGATTTGGGCTGGGTGCTCCCTGCCTGGCGCTCAGTGCCTGTGTCCCGGCAGGGTGTAGCGGTGTTGGGGATCGCGCTCATTGCCATGGGTGAGGAGATTGGTGCTGAGATGGCTCTGCGCACGTTTGGCCACCTGGTGAGTGACACTGGGGGAACAGCACAGAGCTGGGAATAGAGAATAGAGACTGGGTCTTGCCTCATGTCTCTGTAAACCTCGCTGCCCTTGGTAAGCTGGGTCTAACACCCGCCTCCCCTCTGTGCAGCTGCGGTATGGGGAGCCCACCCTCCGCCGCGCCGTGCCCCTGGCCCTTGCCCTTATCTCGGTCTCCAACCCCCGGCTCAACATCCTCGACACCCTCAGCAAGTTCTCCCACGACGCTGACCCCGAGGTCTCCTACAACTCTATCTTTGCCATGGGCATGGTGGGCAGTGGTAAGCCTGGGGGACAGCCCAGTTTGGGGCTTGGGGGGGGTGTGGAGGGGGGAAGGTGGGAGGCCTGAGCCGTGTACCCTCTGCCTTGCACCCAGGTACCAACAACGCCCGGCTGGCAGCGATGCTGCGGCAGCTTGCCCAGTACCACGCCAAGGACCCCAACAACCTCTTCATGGTGCGGTTAGCCCAGGTATGATCCTGCACTCGCAGCGGGGAAGGGGCAGGCTGGGGTCCCTGCCCTGGGTGCGGGAGGGGAATGGTGTCCCGGGGGTGTCTCCCTCCTGCCGGGCAGCGCTGAGGGTCTCAGGCTTTACCCCACTGCTCTCTCACGTGTTTTCTCTGCCGTACCAGGGCCTGACCCACCTGGGCAAGGGGACGCTCACCCTGTGCCCGTACCACAGTGATCGCCAGCTCATGAGCCAGGTGGCCGTGGCCGGGCTGCTCACCGTCCTCGTGTCCTTCCTGGATGTGCGCAACAGTGAGTACTGTGGGCTCGGCCTCCCCAGCACCCCTCTGCCTGTGGGGTGGGCACTGCTCAGCCCCTTTTCTTCTGTCCCTCCTCCAGTTATCCTAGGCAAGTCCCACTACGTTCTTTACGGCCTCGTTGCTGCCATGCAGCCCCGCATGCTCGTCACCTTCGACGAGGAGCTGCGCCCTTTGCCCGTGTCGGTTCGGGTAGGACAGGTAAGGGGCACGCAGAGCCGAGGAGGGGGTGCTCTGATATCCCTGCCTCTCCCCGGTATTTACCTTGCTTTTCTCTTGCAGGCCGTGGACGTGGTGGGCCAAGCAGGCAAGCCCAAAACCATCACTGGCTTCCAGACACACACGACGCCGGTGCTGCTGGCACATGGAGAGCGGGCAGAGCTGGCCACGGAGGAGCACGTGCCCGTGACACCCATCCTCGAGGGATTTGTTATCCTACGCAAGAACCCCAACTATGATGTTTGAGCCGAGGGGGAGGGCTGGGAGGGGTGGGTAGGTGGTGGGGGTGGGGGGTGGGAAAAACCTAGTTCGTTTGGTTTTGTTACTGACAGGCAAAGAAATAAACTATCTGGAGACTCTAGTGTGGCCGTGCCCTCCTTGTGCTGGGGCTGTGGGGTGGGCACAGATCCCCCCCGAGGGGACCTGCTGTCCCTGGGGGCTGGGCACAGTGCAGACCCCCAGAAGCAGGGGCTTAATGCGGAGTTGTGGGGTGCCATGGGTATGCCCAGGGCAGCAGCGTGAGCTGGCAGCGTGCAGCTCCTCTCCCTGCTGCACCGGCCCCTGCCTGGGCCCAGCGCTGACTGTCCCTGGTCGCAGCTGCTGGGTCTTGGGTGGTGGCTCCTGGGCGTCAGCTTCTCGCCCTCCCAGGTGCACTGGACTTTTCCGGGGTCTGGTGCTCTCCAGAGCTGGCCTCAGGGTTAAATCAGCTAAAAGCGGAAGTATTTGGGGGAAAAAGGGAAAACCCTGTCCTCTCCAAAGCCAGCAGGGTGTGTGCCCTGCCCCGAGCGGGTGGCCGGGGTGCAGGGGCTGGGCAGGGGGTGCGGGAGGGAAGCCGGTACCCGGGCGGAGGGGTAAGGGGCCGTGTCCCTGGTGAGGGCAGCGGCCGGGGGACGCCGGGTGCGAGCGGGCGGTGGCGCGGCGCGGGGTGACGCCGGGTCACGGGTGGGGGCCGGGCGGCGCGGCACGTGCTCCCGCACGAGCTGCGCGGGTCAGGGCCGGCTCGGTGGGCGCGGCCAAACAGAGTGGGGGCGTGTCCAAGCGGAGGGGGGGGCGTGACCCGCCCCACCCCTCCAGCGGACCAGCTGACCCATCCCCCGCCCCGCCACGTGACGGCGGCGGCGGGGGTGGGGGGGAGGTGCCGGCGTCACGTGGCGCGGGCGGCGCCCAGAGCGGCTTCAGGCGCGGCGGCCGGCGCCCCGCCCCCGCGCGCCCCTCCCCCGCGGCGGCGCCCGGCCCCGCCCCTGCGCGCGGCGCGGTCCGGAAATGGTCGTGCTGCGCTGCGCTGCGGCTGCGTCGGGCCGCGCGCGCTGAAGGAGACTGAAGGTAACGGGCGGGGGCGGGGCGGGCGCGCGCCGCGGGGGGGGCGGGCGGGGGGGTGTGTGAGGGGGGTGACCGGTACCGGGCCGCGCGCCGCCGCCCCGGGCCTCGCGCCGCCGGGCCCCGCCGCCACCGCCGCCACCACGTGGGCGCCGCCCCGTTACTGCCGCCGCCGCCGGCCCCTTCCCTTGCCCGGCCCTCCCCTGCCCCCGTCCCGCTCCGCTCTCCGCCGGCCCCGCCCCGGCTCCGCCGCCCCGGTGGTCCCGTGCGGCGCCGCTTCCGCGCGCCCACGTGCCGGCCGGTGCGCCCCGCCGCCGCGCACGTGCTCCCGCCGCCGCCGCCCGCCTAGGCCCGCCGCCGCCCGCCGCACGTGGTGCGTGCCCCGCCGCCCCCGCCCGCCGGTGCCGGCGGGGCCGCGGGCCATGGCGGCGGCCGGCAGTGACACGTGTCCTTGGCAGAGGCCGCCGCCGCCGCCGCGGGGGGGAGCGGGGCTGCCGGATGCCGCACCGGGCCCCTCGCCGCGCCCCGCCGCCCCGGCCCCCAACCCCCCCGCCCCGCGGTCCCCTCCTGCCGCCGAGACGGTTCCGGTGCCTCGGGCCTGCCCGCCGCCCTGGGACGGAGCCGGCAGCGCCAGCCGGTCGGGCCGCCGCCTCGGCCCGGGGGCGAGGCCGGGCCGGGGCCTGGCGGGGCCGGCTGCCTCCCGCGCCGGCGCCGCGGCCTGGCCTGGCCCGGCCCTGCCGCCGGGGACCCCCGCCTTGTCCGTCCCTCCCCCGGGCGCCCGGCGAGTCAGCCCCCGCCGCCGCGGAGCCCGGCCTCCCGCTCCCCCGCTCGGAGGGGGCCGGAGTGCCCCGGCCTCGGGCAGGGATCCCCCGCCCCGGCTGCGGGCCCAGTGCAGGCCGCGGGCCTGGCCGCTCCCGGCGCGGGGGAGGCAGCGGCCGCGGCGGCTCCTCCTGTTGCAGAACCCCCGCGGCGGTTCCCCTGCCCCCCGCGCCCCCGGGACGGGACCAGCCTCAGCCCAGGCGGCGCCGGGCCGGCCTAGGAGGGGGCAGTGCGGGCCCGGGGTGGGCTCCCCCGGCGGGGCCCGGGCTGATCTCTCTCTCTCCCCCTCCTTCCTCTCTCCCAGTCAGTCGGATGAACGGTCTCTGCAGGCCCGCTCAGCCGGCCCAGGTTTTTCCCGCGGGGGGGTGAGTATCACGCTCGCTCCCGGTTGTACCGGTGGTTGGGGGACCGGGGAGGCTGGAGCTGTCCCCGGGCGTCCCCATCCCCTGGGTGACACCCACCCTCCCACCCCCCTTTTTCTGAAGTGGCTAGTGCCCAGGCTGCTCTGTCCCGGGGCGGGGTGGGGCAGGGCTGCCCCCGCCAGGCTCTTGGTTCCCCGGTGAGTGGGAGGCTGGGGGGAACACCGGGGGTTGCAGCCCAGCCCCTGCCACCTCCTAAAAGCCCAACAGGACCCCTGAGGGGACCCCCGTGATGGGGTGTCAGCCCCCCATGCCAGGGGACAGCCCGGGGTGTGTGTGGGGGCACTCGGTGGCCCGGGGGTGCCTGCGTGTCCCGGTGCCGGTGGGACGTGCCTGGCGGGGCTGGGGGCCGGCAGGGCCGGCGGTGCTGACGCGGCTGGGCGTCAGGTTACAGGAGGCACCGCCGCTGCTCCCTCGGGTGTCCCGGCCGACAGCGGGCGTGTACCATGGGGTGCAGGGGATCCCCGGCTGGGTGCGGGGGGTGGCGTGGGGGGGCACTGCCTCTCCTTCCTGCCCCGGCGGCCTTTGCACTGGGGCGGGGAGAACGGCACCGGTTGCCAAGTCCCTCCCGGGGACAAGCCAAGCCGGGAGGGTGCCCGGGCTGCCTGGGTGCTGGCGGTGACCGGGGGCTGGGGGCTCCCCCGGGCAGGAGTGTCGGTTGCGCGGGGGCATGCGGAAGCTGCTCCCTCCCCTTCCCGGTAGGCGTTTGCGGGTACGCCGGGGACCCGGCACCACCGGCAGGAACAGGTTTGGCCGGCCAGGGGAAGCGCTTAGTAGGTCAACTGGGGTGGAGCTGGGCACGGCTGACGCCGGGGTGCCGCCGGCCCACCCAGCCCCCCTGAGTTGGTGGTGGCCTGGGTGCTGGTGTCAGGTCACGGGCACTGGTGCCCGCTTGTGTGGGGCACCCGGCCAGACTCCGCAGGGTCACCTCAGGGGGGGTCAGTCCTGCTGGTAGACACGGCTGAGGTTGGGGCACAATGGGGGACTTTGCTCCATGGGGTGTGGGGACGTGCCTGGGCTGGGTGACCTGGCGGTGCTCACCTTCTCCCCGTGCCCCGGTGGGGCAGGAGGGGGTGGCTGGGGTCTGCGCCCTGTTGGGATGCTGTCTGTGGGGCATGGATGGTGTCTGGCTTTACGCTGAGGGGCTGGAAATGCCCCGTTTCTGGGGCTGACACGGACAGGAGAGAGATGCCCGGGGTGCTGCCTGCCTCCGGCTTACACTACCTGTCCCTGTCCCCGCAGATAGCGAGGGGGTCCTTATGCACAACCCCATGAAATGAACAAAGCTCCACAGCCCACAGGAGGAGCCCCGACAGCCCCGCACCCTGCCCCTTCTCCCGGACTGCCGCAGGTAACCGGCCCCTTCAGGGTTGGGGGGACCCAACTTTGCTTCCCCAGTTCGTGCTGGGAGCAGCGGTGCCATCTCCTTCCCTCCCTGCCTCCCTCCAGCCGACGTTCCCACCCGGTCAGACGGCACCTGTGGTTTTTAACCCGGCACCGACCTCACAAATGAATACGCCTTCTCAGCCGCGCCAGGTAAGGGCTTTGGCCTGCGTTAGAGGGGGCAATGGGGGGGCATCCAGCAGTTTTCTGCCTCCTGGCCGAGTAGCCCCTGCCGCTGTGGTGTCCAGGGGTGCGAGGAGCCTCGTGGTGTCCCTCGGGACTGGCGTGTGCCTGCGAGGGGGAGCGTGCCCGTGATCCGGACTGTGACTGCTGCCTGGGGACCTCCTGGCCCTGGGGTGGGGGGGTAGATGCCTCCGGCTGTGGGATTCCCACCGAGTGACTGCTCTTCTCTCCTTCCTCCCCTGCCCCAAACATCCCTCTCCTCCTCTCTCAGTTTCCAGCAGGGCCTCGGGCTATTCACCAGCAGGTACTAACCCGCTTCCCCCACCCTGCATGCAGAGCACCATGTCCTGACACTGCACAGAAACACCCACCCTGGGCATGAGGGGGCTGGGGAGCACGTGGGGACACCAGAGCTGGGGGACAGGCTCGTCTGGGGGAAGTGGGGGGCACCTGCTCGGCTTGGGGGGAGGCGGTGTGTTTCCCTGCAGTGTCTCCCCAGTTTCCTCCTTGCATGAAGCCTGAGCATGTGGCTGTGTCTGTGCTAACCCTGGCCCAGGCTGCTACTTCTGCCTGTGCCCTTCCTCATCCTCTTCTTCCTCTTCCTTCCCACTCCGTGGGGGTCTCCAAAGGCCCTGTGGTGCTGTGCAAGGCTCTTGACCTCAATCAGCCCTCTCGTGTGGAGGAGCTGCTGGGGACGGATCTGGTGACATCCTTGGCTGGGCCAGCTGGGGACCCATCAGACCCTTCCCTGCATCTTGGGGGGTCCCTATGGGAGACCCCAGTGGAACACGGACACGGGGCAAAGGGCTCCCCAGCCTTCTGTCCCTCCTCTGCCAGCTACCCTGCGTCCAAGCCCTGTCCCAATATGGGTAACTCCTGTCTCTCTCTTTCCCCTTTTCCCTCTGTACGCGTGCGCTTGCTAACAGGGAGGATTCAGGTCTCTTCAGGTAACACTTTCTCCTTGCCCCGGGGTGCGTGTGCGGACCTTCCTTGCCCACTCGCTGCGGGCTTGAGCTGCTGCTCCCGGGGATGCCCCTGCCCGGCAAAGAAGCCGGGTTGGGATGAACGGCGTGGGCCGGCGGGCGGATAGCTGGCTCCGCACGCCCGGGCTGTCCAGCTCCGGCTCGGCGGGACTACAGGTCCCAGCATTCAGTGCGAGCGCCGGGCCCCGGTGCGGGGCACGCCGGGACCGCCGCCGCCGCCAGGCTGCGTGCGGCCGTGGCCGGCTCCGGGCGCTGGAGCTGCCGGCCCCCGTCGGGCTGGGAGGGGGCCGCGCCGGGCATGAGCTGGGTCGGGTGGACCCAGGCGGCCCCTCAGGTGCGTGGGGACAGGATGGTGCTGGGGGGGGGTGTCGGCTCTGGGGAAGCGGGGGGGGGGGGGGGGGGGCACTCCCCTCTCCCCATCCCCCCATCCCCCCTGCCCTGGAGCTGCTCCTCTCTTCCCGTGCTCAGGCTGACTTTTTGGGGTGATGCGCACTGCCGGGCTGCTCCCCCATGGTGTGGGGTGGGAGTGGGGGGTGCCCCACCCTGGGTGTGGGGGTGCTGGCGCCCCACCTGACGCCGTGTCCTGTCTCTCCCCAAGCATTTCTACCAGAACAGGGCGCAGCCTCCCGCCAGCGCGTCCCGTGTGCAGAGTAACACGACGGCCCGGCCCGGCCCCCCTGCCCATGTGTATCCGGCTGCTTCCCAGGTGATGATGATACCCTCCCAGATATCCTACACACCTTCCCAAGGAGCCTATTACATTCCCGGACAGGTGAGGGCAGTGCCCCGGGCTCTGCGGGAGGGGGCTGGGGTGGGCGCTGGTGGGGAGTGTTGCCCGGGGTTGGAGACTAGATCTGTTTTGGGAGGGTGGAAGGGGTCCCCCAGGCTCTCTGAGCACCCACTGATTTGAGCAAGATGTTGCCTGGCTCTCTAGGGAGGCAGCAGGCAGCGCTGGTCCCCCTCCCCAGCAGCCTCCCTGAGGCACCTGGTGACCACTTTGCCTGCATCCTGCTCCCTGCCCTGGCACCCAGCTGGTTCACAGGCAGGTTTGGGGGTGTGTCAGTGGTTTGGGGGTACGTCCGTGCCTCACAGGGGAGGTAACTGACCTATCATTTTCTCCCCCATTGCAGGGTCGCTCCACGTACGTCGTCCCAACCCAACAGTACCCAGTCCAGCCCGGCGCCCCTAGTTTTTACCCTGGAGCCAGCCCCACAGAGTTCGGGACTTACGGTACAGGCGGGGGGGATTGCTCTGCCCAGTGTTCTTCTAGCCCCAGCATCCCCCTTTTGTTTTGCTCCCTTGCCTCTGGCTTTCCTGCAGCCCCATGTGCACATACCTCTTCCTCTGCCAGCTTGTTCTGTGACTCTGTTACAGGCTGTTTTGGGGAGCAGGGGGTGTTGCCCATCTCCCAGCAGCACTGAGGGCTGCGCATCACGTCCCATAAGTCCATCCACCCCCGCCCTTTTCCAAATCAGGGCTGTTTAATGTTTAACTCTCCTGGCAGAGGGCCAGGGCAGACTTTATCCCCTGCTCCCCCTCACTCACTGTCAAGGCGGTGAGCAGTTTTGTGCTTGCTGAACCCCTCCTCAGCTCCCTGCTCCCCAAGTTGCCGAGCTTGGGGTGCTGGGGCTGCTCTGTGCCTGCCCTCTCCCGTCATTGGGGAGTGGTGATGTGAGCAGCCCCCCCCTTCTTCCCCCCGCTCGCATGTGGCCACCCAGGCTGTGACTATATTTAGGCTTGGTCGGTCCCGAGAGGCCCGACAGACACAGAAATGTGAGCCGAGGCCTCTGACCAGGCCCCGGCACGGCTGCAAAACATTACCGGGGCAGAGATGGGCTTCTCCTGAGCCAGGTACGTGCCCGTCCTCCCTCCCTTTTGTCCCGGGGCCTAGCTGGCCCCTCAGAGGAGGGAGGTGGCCCCTGGCAGCAGCCGGCTCCCACACTTGGGCCAGGGCATGGCTGCTCCTTCGTGTCCAGCGTTGGGGCATCCCCTGGGTGTCTCTGCAGGGTTTTGGGATGGGTTTGCCTCCCGCCAGTGCTTTGGGGCTGCAACTGTTTCTGGGGGAGCTGGCAGCAGTGTGCCCCTTGCCCACAAGACTGGGTGGGTGGCCTGGCATGGTGTGCCCCTTGATGGGCGAGATGGGCTGGCCCTGGGCAGTTTGGGGTCTCCTCTCTGTGCCCACCATGCCCGGCTGGTCCTGGGATATGAGGCCCCTGCATCCCCCCAGACAGAGGGGGTGGTCCTTGCCTCGGGGATGGGGCAGACACGGGTGAGTTCCAGGCTCAGCGCAGCCAGGAAGGTGCTGGAGCCGGAGGGGGCTGGGGCCCAGCTGTGCCTGTGTCGTGTCCCCCCCTTCTCTGCCCATATCCCCGTGGCACTGCCCCTGGGGGTGATGCTCGCTGATACCCTGGGAGGAGCAGAGCGCCTCTCGGGGGCTGTGCCAGCCCTGGATGGGCTCCAGCTCTGCCTCCGGCCCCCGGCGTGGCTCCCTCCTCTGGGCTGGGCTCGTCAGGGGCTTGGGCTGTGCGGGGGAGCCCCTCGGCCTGGGTGTGAATGGAGGGTGCGGACAGGGCTGCCTGGAGCCGCCCTTGGGCTGGTGCTGGCCCTGGGGAGATAAGGGCGCTGTCAGGAAGGTGGCTGCCGCCAGAGCCAGGATGCTGGTACCTGGCATGGCCGGGTGTCCCGGCGGTGACGGCGTGGAGCCGGTGGGCACGGCGGGTGCCCGCGGGGCCCGGCTGGGCGTGGGGGCGGCGCGGGGACGCTCTGCTTCACGGGGAAGGAATTCGGTCAGGCCTGTCAGGCGGGTTGGGACGATCCGAGCCGGATGCGATGGGGGTTCGCTGCGGAGTGGCACGGGCTCCCCAGGCTCCTGACAGACCACTGTGTTTGGGGGATCGAGGGGGTCCCCACAACGTGTTTGGAGGACCTGGGTTGGCTGGTCTGACGCTCTCTCCTCTCCTCCAGCGGGTGCTTATTACCCGGCACAGGGGGTGCAGCAGTTCCCAGCAGGGGTTCCCACTGCCCAGGTCATTGTGAGCCAGCAGCCGCCGATCCCCCCAAAACGAGAACGCAAGACGGTAAGGATCCATCTGCCTCCAGGCACTGGGCAGGGGGGGCTCACATGCTGGAGGGGACGGAGCCAGCCCTGTTGCCTGTGGTGCGCAGGATGGGATGTGGTGCAGAATGCAGAGGAAGGGGGCAGCACAGGGGATGCCCCCCCTCGGCTGGGGGAGCTTAGCGAGGGGACCGGGGTGCGTGGAGGGTGCTGGCGACCTTGGCCGTCCCGACGGGCAGCGTTGTGCTGAGTCACAGCTCCCGGGGGGGGCGGGGGTGCCGCGGCTGCCAACTGCTGTCTGCTCCCGGAGATGCCGGCGCTCGGAGGCCTCGCGCGGGGCCTATTTATAGCGGGGAGCCGGGCAGCTGCCGGCGTGGCCCTGTGCTGGGGGGCAGGGGGTGCTGCCGGGCTGGGGAGGGGGAACGCTGGCATTTCCTTGGCAGAGGTGCCTCCATACCCTTTGGCATCTGCTCTTGCTGCCTTGGGGGCAGGTCAGGTTTGGGGATGGGGAGAACAAGACCCGTGGCTGCACTGTGTCTCCCATCTGTGTCTCCCGCTTAGTTTCCCCCCCAGTAGGGTGCCCTGTGGCTCCTCCTGCGGGCATGGGGCCAGTGAGGCTGGGGGCATACGGGCTGTGCCTGGGGATGCACAGAGCTCGCTGTGACTTTTGCATGCCAAGGTGGATCCCCTGTGCTGTCCCTGAGGTGGGGGGTGTCCCCGCAGCCCCTGTGCTAGCATGGTGGTGCCTTGAGGTCCCCTCCAACCCCTGAAGATGGGCACTGGCCTGAGGATATGGCGCTGGCTGCCTGGCACAATGGCTTGCAAGGCCTGCCCTGCCCCACGCTGTCCTTGCCCCCCAGTCATCAGGACGGGCTGGTGTCTGTGGGGTGCTGTGCTCTGTGGGGAGGGGAGGTGGCACCCACCAGTCCCCAGGCTGTGCATGGCCAGGGCAGGCACAGCACTGGATGAGCCTCTCTCCTCTCCCCTCGAAGAAGGGGGTGTCCTGGGGGTATCAGGCACAGAGAAAGGGGCCGGCCTGTGTGCTGTGACCCCCACCCTGCTGAGAGCTTCCCCCTCTCTGCCCTGCCCTGTGGACAGATTCGGATACGAGACCCCAACCAAGGTGGCAAAGACATCACTGAAGAAATCATGTCCGGAGCAAGAACCTCATCTACCCCCACCCCTCCACAGGTAAGGGCAGCTCCCCAGTTGGAGCAGTGGGATGTGCACAGGGCCCTGCTGAACTTACTCTTTGCCTCACCTCTTCCAGGCTGGAAGTGGTTTGGAGCCCCAGGCCAATGGAGAGACCCCCCACGTAGCAGTTATTGTCCGGCCAGGTAAATGTGTGTGCCAGGGGGTGGTTGTGCCAGGCGGCACGGCTGCTGCCAGGCTCCCTGTTGTTGGCAGTGTAGGGTGTGAGATGTCAGCTCTGCTGTTCCTCCATTCACCCTGGGCTTTTGGGATCAAATGCATTCCCTACATACCTGTGAACTGGTGTCCCCCTGTTAGCTCCGGGAGAGTTCCTGGGGGCTGTCTGCTCACCCCAGCTGTCCCTTGGGCACTGGAGGACCACTGTTGTCCCCGTCACCCGTTTGTGATGTGGGTTGGCACATCTGTCCCTATGCCTCCTGCAGAGGGAGGGATCTGGAGGGGGGATGTGGGGTGAACAGTGGTCCCCATCGGAGAGCCCCCTCCTAACGCCACCCACCTTGCAGATGACCGCCCGAAGCCTGCGCTGGTGGTGAGCAAGCCCGTCTCCCTGGAGCCCAGCAAGTCGGCATCCCCGTCGCCTCCCCCTCCCCTCATCCCCGAGGTGGAGCCTGTGGTGCTCTCGGCCGTGACGCTGGTGCCAATGGAGCCCCCCGTGGACGTGGACACTAAAGTGGAGCAGGGCGAGGCGCCGCCCGACCCGCACAAGACGTTTAGCGCCATCACTACAGTGCCAGGGGCTGTGGAGCTGCCCCTCGTGCCCGCGCCCAACATGGACACGGTGGCTGTGGCCGCGGAGGAGGGGGAGGAGGAGGAGGAGGAGGAGGTGGAGGAGGAGGTCGCTGCCATTCCCCTCCCAGAGCCCACCCTGCAGGCGCCTGTGCCCCCCGAGGCGTCGCCGGTGCCCATTGTCCCCCCAATGCCAGCCGTGCCCCCGGTGCCGGCCGCGCCATCGCCGCCACCCGTTGTACCGCAGGCCCCTGAAGCACCTGCCAAACCCGCTTCCCCCAGTCCCCCACCGCCCCGGGAAGAGCCCTGCCCTGAGCCTGCTGCCGAGCCTGCTGCCGAGGCCAATGGGGTCTTAGAGGAGGTGCCCGAGCCGGTCCCCGAGGTGCCCGTGTGCCAGCTGGTGCCCGCGCCCACCCTGGACTCCCCCATCGCCCAGCCTGAAGAGCTGCCCCTGCCCAATGGGGTGGAGGGGACCAGCAGAGCGGAGCCGAGCGAGGAGCAACCTGAATCGGATGTCAGCCCCATCTCGGAGCCCGAGGAGCTGGCCCAGGCCAGCACCCCTGCCTCCCCCCCAGCAGAGGAGGAGGAGGAGGAGAGCGAAGGCCCGGGTGAGGCCCAGGAGCGGAGCTCAAGCCCAGCCCCTGCCCCTTCGCAGACCTCGGAGGCGACCGCACAAGGTTGGGGATGCTGGGCTGGGGCGTACAGGGTGCCCCAGGGTGGGTGTGGGGTGATGGAGGGGATGTCATCCAGGTGTGATGCTAGCCATGGGCTACGGGGAGGGTGTTGGAGGGGGGGACAGGGTTAGGTGACTCGGGACATGGGGGTATGGGGTGCTGGGGTGACACACAATGTGCTTGGGGATGGGGAAAGATGTCTGGGGAGCGCGTCTGTATGCAGGGGTATGGGGTGGGTGCAGAGACATGCATGTGTGGGGTGCTCTGGGTCATGGGTAGTGGGGTGTTGTGAGGGAAGTGTGTTTTATGTGATGCCTTATGTGGGTGTGTAGCATGGGTGTATTGGGGTTGTGTCTGAGGGCTGTACCCCATTGTCTGGGGATGAGGGGTGGCAGGGGAGGTGTGGAGCTGTGAGGCTGTACATAGGGGTGCCTGGGGAAAGTGGGGTGCCCTGGGGATGTGCTGGGGCAAAGATATGTCTCTTTTTTTTTTTTTTTTTAAGCACTCTGTAGAGGAGTGTGGGGCTTACATAGGGGTACTGGAGCAGGATGGGGGAGATGGGTACACGGGATGTGTTCATACAGAGCGACCTGTGCAGGGGTACAGGGGGGCTATAGGAGGTAAACCTGGGGGCAGATGTGCTTCTGGGGAGCACCTCTATAGGGGGTGGTGTATAGGGGTGCCAGAGAGGGGAGCATATATGGAGGCAGAGGTACGTATGGGGGTGTCTCCATAAGGGCTGCTCTGCAGAGGAGTGTGGGTGTCTGCAGGGATCCCCTCAGGAGGATGGGGAGTGCTGCGCTAGGGAGGAGCTGTGGATGGGGTGTTTCACAGAGGCACAGGGTAAATTCGGAGTGCAGCAGCCGGATGGGGAGAGGTGTGAGGTGCGTCTGTACGGGGTGTATTCTGGGGTGCATGTTTAGGGAGTGGGGTGCCTTGGTGGGCTGTGTGTGGGATCTGCAGGTGCCCAGGTGAGTACACAGCGTGTTTGGGAAAGAGAGCTGTGCTGGGGTGGCAGGACCACGGCCCTGTGGCTCCCCATGGCCCCATCCTGAAGTTCGCTTGGTGTTACTGGGGCCTCGCTGGTGATCCCAGAGCTGGTGTCGGGGTATGCAGGGGACTGGGAGGGTTCCTGTCTTTCACCTCCCTGCCTCTCCTCCCAGTCGCCGTGTCGGTGCCAAAGAAGAAGCGAAGGATGAAGGAGCTGAACAAGAAGGAGGCAGTAGGTGATTTGCTGGATGCCTTTAAAGAGGTGAGTGTCCTGGGAGTGTCCAGGTGTCACCCTGTGTCCCGTCTCCTCTTGTGATGAACTTTGCTTTGTGCCATCGTGTCTGGGCCACTGATGCTCCGTGATGGTAATGAGGATCTGAGGGGGAGCGGACACCTGGGTGCAGGGTGGAGGGGGCAGGACCAGGCTCGAGGTGTGACTGCTGCCTGCCTCCCTCCCTCCTGATGCAGTCTCAGATCAGTGACAGTGCCTCGGAGGCGGAGAACAAGCCCCCCGCGTCCGCCCCTGCCCGTGAAACGGAGGACGTGGCCCCTGCCCGTCCACAGGAAGAGTCAGAGGAGACGTGGGAGGAGAAGGAGGACAAGCTGGCCCCAGAGAAGGGCAAGGCTGCTGACCAGAAGTACCGCTACAAGGAAGGTGAGCCGAGCCTTAGTCCAGGCTTCTGATGGGAGCCACCATGATGGGATGCAGTGGGGGGGGGGGTGGAGGTGGCATGGTCCAGCCATCAAACCTCATGTTCTCTTCCTGTCTTGTCCCCAAACCTGGCACGGGGTGAGGGGCAGAGGCCCCAGTGGAGGGCTTCTGGCAGGAGGCAGGGAGCTGGTGGCATCTGGCTTTCTGTCGAAGCAAGCAGCGTCGTGCTCGTGGCATATTAGGCTGAGGCAGCTCTTTGGTTGTCTACATCCCACCTCACTGGTTTCCTGGGTGAGCCTGGACCTGCCACAGCTCGGAATGAAGGATGCAGGGCAGGCCACATCAAGATCTCTCCCTCTTGCCCCCCACTGTAGAGCAATGGAAGCCACTGAACCCTGAGGAGAAAAAGCGATATGACCGGGAGTTCCTGCTGGGCTTCCAGTTCATCTTTGCCAGCATGCAGAAACCTGAGGGGCTTCCCCAGATCACGGACGTGGTGCTGGACAAGGTCGGTGCGGCCCTGGAAGTTGGGGGAACATGGGTGGTACCTAGGTGGGCGTCTGGCTCCTCTTTGCAGCGTCTGCAACGAGCCTTGAGCCTGGGGTGGGTGTGTGTGGGCACCTCTGGGGCCTTTTTTCCAGTTCCTTGTCCCGGCGCTGAGGCTGGGGGATGGATCCATCCCGCTCCTCTGCCCCCGGGCATCCTCAGCCCTGTGTACCTTCGCAGGCCAACAAGACCCCACTGCGGGCCCTTGACCCCATCCGCCTCAGCGGCATGAACTGCAGCCCTGACTTCACCCCCTCCTTCGCCAACCTCGGCCGGCCTGTCATGGGCAACCGGGGCCTGGTGAGTATCTCCTTGTTTCACCCATGCCATCCCCCTCTGCCTCTCTGTGATGATCAAGCCTTTGAGCCACTGTGTCTGGGCCACTGATGTCCGTGATGGAGCTGAGGATCTGAGCAGGTGGATGGGGACGCCCCAGGAGCCAGCCTGGCTGATCCCAGACCAAAGAGCTGAGTTTCTTCTCCTTGTGTCAGCCCTCAGGGTTGGGTCCCCGCCGCTCCCAGCAGAGCCAGAGGAAGGAGCCCCGCAAAATCATTGCCACTGTGTCCCTCAATGAGGATGTCAAGCTGAACAAGGCCGAGAAGGCCTGGAAACCCAGCAGCAAGCGTGCCTCCGAGGAGGAGGATCCTGAGAACATCAAGACGCAGGTGGGAGCTGGGGCAGGTGGGCAGTGGGAGGGCGGGGGGGATGTGCCTGGCCTCTTGCTGACCCTTCTGTCCTTGCAGGAACTGCTCCGCCGTGTCCGCAGCATCCTCAACAAGCTGACACCCCAGATGTTCCAGCAGCTGATGAAGCAGGTGATGGAGTTGTCCATCGACACGGAGGAGCGGCTCAAGGGTGTCATCGACCTTGTCTTCGAGAAGGCCATCTCGGAGCCAAACTTCTCTGTTGCCTATGCTAACATGTGCCGTTGCCTTATGGGGGTGAGCAGGAGTTAGGGGGTCTCTCACTGAGCTGGCAGGGGTTTGTTCAGGGGCCTTGACTGAGGTCAGAAGGGTGCACACCCTTCTCTGTGGTGTGGAGAAGCTGGGGTGAATGGATGGATGATCAAGTCCAGAGTCTTAGCAGGGCATCACAAGGGTGTAGGGTGGCTTCTCTGTGTTTTGAGCAGTGCCTGGGCCTTAGCTGGCCAGCTTTTGGGGGAGATACAACTCATGCTCCTTGCCTGGGTTGTACCTCTTCTTGCAGCTCAAAGTGCCCACAACAGACAAGCCCACGGTGACTGTGAACTTCCGCAAGCTGCTGCTCAACCGCTGCCAGAAGGAGTTTGAGAAGGACAAGGACGATGATGAGATCTTTGAGAAGCGGCAGAAGGAGATGGACGACGCCAGTGCTGTGAGTTGGGGTGGGAGGCTGCGGCTGAGGGCTGATGTGGGTGTCCTCAGGGTGGCTCTGGGCTCTGGGCTACCCTGTGCTGCCCTCCCTGCAGCCCGAGGAGAAGGCGCGCATGAAGGACGAGCTGGAGGAGGCGCGGGACAAGGCCCGCCGGCGATCCCTGGGCAACATCAAGTTCATTGGAGAGCTCTTCAAACTGAAGATGTTGACGGAGGCCATCATGCACGACTGTGTGGTGAAGCTGCTCAAAAACCATGATGAGGAGTCTCTTGAGTGCCTTTGTCGCCTACTTACCACCATTGGCAAGGACTTGGACTTTGAGAAGGCCAAGGTACCCCTTACCCTGCCCTGCCTTGCCCTGCCCTTGCCTTTGGGAGGGATGTGACCATGGCTCTGTTCCTCTATAGCCCAGAATGGACCAGTACTTCAATCAGATGGAGAAGATCATCAAAGAGAAGAAGACATCATCCCGAATCCGTTTCATGCTGCAGGATGTGATTGACCTCAGACGGGTAAGGCGCGTCATAGCCTGCTGTTGCCCGGGACTGTCCTTTGTCCCTTGCTTGGTCCCATGGAGCTGCTGGCCCATGTCCTCTGAGTGCCGGCAGTCTGTGTGTCCCTGGGAGGGGAGAGGTGGGTATGTAAGCTGTGGCCAGCCCCAGAGACACCATGCTAGCCCCCAGCCCTTGGTTAGCATGGTAGTGGTAGTGGGCACACAGTAACCAGCAGCTGTTTAATGCAGGGGGGCTCCAGAAACTGAGCCCTTTTGTGCCAAAAGCTGCCACAGCACATGGGGAGCTGAGATGGATGGGGCAGGAGACTGGCCTGAGGCTTTGAGGGTGGGATGCCTGGGAAGGGCAGATGTCTGTGTCTCCATCCTCCAGCCAGCTCAGTGCCCTCTTCCCTCTTCCTTGCCCTCTGCAGAATAGCTGGGTACCCCGGCGAGGAGACCAGGGCCCCAAAACCATCGACCAGATCCACAAGGAAGCAGAGATGGAGGAGCATCGGGAACACATCAAAGTGCAGCAGCTCATGTCAAAGGACAAGAGGAGAGGACCCCCTGGGCCGTCCTCCAGCAGTGAGTGCCTGGGCTCGGGGTCGCCTGAGGCTGCCAAGGGTGGGTTGCTCACACTGGGCACAGCTCGAGGCTGGGCTGCGCCTGATGTCTGTCCCCTTGTGCCCAGGTGGGCGTGGGAGCCTGGTCGCAGATGATGGCTGGAACACGGTGCCCATCAGCAAGGGCAACCGGCCCATCGACACCAGCCGGCTAACAAAGATCACCAAGGTGAGGCTGGGGGTGCAGTGTGAGCAGCTGAATTGGCTGCCTGGCCAACATCCAGCCTTGGTGTGGGGTTCAGAGCTGACTCTCTCTCTCTGCCTGCAGCCTGGATCCATCGACTCCAACAACCAGCTCTTTGCACCGGGTGGGCGACTGAGCTGGGGCAAAGGCAGCAGCGGAGGGTCTGGCGCAAAGCCTGCAGATTCAGGTAGGCAGTGTGGGGCTGGCTGGGCGCCGTTGGACAGGGCGGGAGGGAGGATCCTTCCACCGACGGCTCCTGTACTGGGGAGGTGCTGAACTCTGAGACTCCCCTCTTTTCACGCCCAGCATCTGATTCAGGGCGACCAGCCACGAGCACCTTGAACCGCTTCTCAGCGCTCCAGCAGTCAACTCCCGCCGAGAGCCTGGAGTCCCGCCGCGTGGTGCAGAGGTGAGGGCCCACACGCCAAGGCGGGGCTGTGTTGCCGTGTTGCAGCCCAGGGAGGAACCCCCCCCAAATTGGGCGGTGGTCAGGCAATATATAGGCAAACATATGGCATCTGGGCTGGAATAATCCCCCTGTGGCAAGATGGGGGCTTGGAGCCAGTGATGAGTCCTGGTGGCAAAGATGGCTGACCCTACCCTGGGCTTCCTTCCTGCCATTTGGCACTTGGGGGAGCTACACCGGGGTGCTGGGTCTGATCTGGGAGCCCCAGGACCAGGTGGACATTGATGGGCTGGAGGGAGCCCTGTGGAGGCTGCAGCACGAGGTCCCCAAGTAGAGTTGGAATTGGGTTTGTTCAGGAGAGGAAATCAAAGGGGCATCTCACCACAGTCTGCAGCAGGGGGAAGGTGTGGGCAGGATGTGGCCAGGTTCTGTTCAGCTGTGCCAAGGGTCAGGGCAAAAGGCAGAGGCCGTGAGCTGAAACAGGAGAAAGGGGGGAAAAATTTTCTCCTGAGGGCGGTCAGGTGCTCAAAGACGCTTCGGGAAGGGCTGGGATCGGAGTGGGAGAGCCTTGCCTGGCAGAGCTCTGCAGTCTGGGGTCAGGGAGGGTGGTGATGGGCTCGTCATGCTGTATCTGTCTTCCTCCCACCCAGGAGCAGCTCCAGCCGTGACAGGTCAGAGAAGGCTGGGGAGAGAGGGGAGCGGGAGTCGCGTTCGGAGAAGGGCAGCGACCGCCTGGAGCGTCCTGACCGGGGGGAGCGGGCAGACAGGAACAGGTCTGCCCTCACCAAGAGGAGCTTCAGCAAAGAGACAGAGGACAGGAGCCGAGAACGGGAGAAGCAGGGTGTCCCCGAGGCCGTGCGCAAGGCTGCGAGCATGACAGAGGAACGGGACAGGAGCCGAGAGACCAGTGAGCTGGGGAGGAGCAGTGTCGGGGGGCTGGCTGCGACCTGGGGCTCTACCAGTCCCAGGCAGTGCCTGATCTTTGCTTTCTCCTCACAGTTAAGCAAGAGCCAGCACCTCCTGCAGCATCCCCCAAGCCCGCGCTGTCGGAAGAGGAGCTGGAGAAGAAATCCAAGGCGATCATAGAGGAATACCTGCACATCAATGACATGAAGGTGAGGGGGGGGGTGGCCAGGCACAGCACCACGTGCCCCCCATAACACTCTGCTTTCCTCGGTGGTAGCACTGTTGGGCAGGGAGCCGGAGGTGCCTGGATGAAGAGGAGCCGAGCTGGGCCGTGGGGCAGTAGTGACAGCCCCCTTTTTTCCCGCAGGAGGCCTTGCAGTGCGTGCAGGAGCTGGGCAGCCCCTCCTCGCTCTACATCTTCGTGCAGAACGGCATCGAGTCCACGCTGGAGAGGAGCACCATCTCCCGCGAGCACATGGGGGTCCTGCTGTGCCAGCTGGTGAAGGCGGGCACACTCTCCAAGGAACAGTACTACAAAGGGTGAGGGGCCGGGGCAGCCTGGCCCCAAGCTGGTATTTGCCCCTACTTCGATTTCAGCCCTGCCTTGAGCAGGGCTCATCACTGAGACCTCCCGAGGTCCCTCCCAGCCGAGGGCATGGTGGCTGCTGGATCCCAACAGCCCCTCCCTCTGCCCTGCAGGCTGCGGGAGATCCTGGAGATCGCGGAAGACATGGAGATCGACATCCCTCACATCTGGCTGTACCTGGCTGAACTCATCACCCCCATCCTGCAAGAGGAAGGCATTCCCATGGAGGAGCTGTTCAGGTAAGGGCTGTGCCCCTCTGTGGGGCTGCCATGGCGAGGGCTCCTGGGGGTGCAGATAGCTCAACCAGGTCTTTTGTGACCCTCAGGGAGATAACAAAGCCCCTGGTGCCCATCGGGAAGGCCACCACGCTGCTGGTCGAGGTGCTGGGCTTGTTGTGCAAGGGCATGGTAAGTGCATGGGGCTCTGTGTAGCTGCTGGCTGCTGCCTCGGGCTGGGAGGCTGCTCGGGGCAGGCAGGTTGGCATGTGGGGATTGAACCTCTCTGCCACCAGAGAGGATAGCCGGAGCCATCCCTTGCCGTGTCTGGGGCATGGGGGTGGCATGGCCAAGTTGCAGCATCCCCCTCTCTGGAGATGAAGGGTGTGAGGTGCTGAGACTGACTGTCTCTGTCCTGCAGAGCCAGAAAACCGCAGGCAAGCTGTGGCGGGACGGGGGCCTGAGCTGGAAGGAATTCCTGCCTGAGGACCAGGATGTCAACAAATTTGTCACAGAGCAGGTGGGAGCTCAGTGGCAGTGAGGGGCAAAGATAGGCTGTTGTGGGGGCGGACCCTGGGGGTCCTGCTGCCATTGTTGCCCTGTCCTGCCTTTAACAGCTGGTCTCTGCCTGCTCCCCCAGAAATTGGAGTACACGATGGGGGATAGCTCGGACACACCGAGCCGCAAGGAGCTGACCTCGGAGGAGCTGTACAAACAAATGGACAAACTGCTGAAGGAGAACCCGAACAACCAAAGAATATATGACTGGATTGAGGTGAGGGTGTGGGCGCAGCGCCCGTGGATCTGGGGGCTCCCTCCTGGCTCCCTTCCCACCTCACAGCCCCTGTCTCCTCCCTCCTCCAGGCCAACCTGAGTGAGCAGCAGGTCTCGTCCAACACCTTTATCAGGGCCCTGATGACGTCCGTGTGCCACTCGGCCATCATCTGTGAGTACCGGGGTGAGACGGGGTGGGGGTGGGTCCCCCTGCTCCTGTTGTGCCCCCCTCTCACACCCCATCTCCCGCAGTCGAGAACCCCTACCGTGTGGATGCCGTGGTCATCCGCAACCAAGCCAAGCTGCTGCAGAAGTACCTGCGGGACGAGCAGAAGGAGCTCCAGGCGCTCTACGCCCTGCAAGCCTTGGTGGTGAAATTGGACCAGCCTCCCAGTGAGTGTCGTGGGATGGGTGGGCTGGAGCGGGGGGTGGTGGCAGGTGGGTCCCCACCCCAGCAGGGTAGCTGGTGGCTGGGGAATGGCAAGGGCTCCACTTTGTCCCCACCCCAGACCTGCTACGGATGTTCTTTGACGCCCTCTACGATGAGGATGTTATCAAGGAGGAAGCTTTCTACAAGTGGGAGTCCAGCAAGGACCTGGCTGAGCAGCAGGGCAAAGGGGTGGCTCTCAAATCGGTGACAGCCTTTTTCACCTGGCTCCGGGAAGCTGAGGACGAGTCGGATAACAACTGAGCAACCGTGAGGAGGAGGAGGAGGAGGAGAAGGAGGAAGGGGGGTAGAGAGAGCAGGGCACCCTGGGGAGCAACTCCATCCCCTCCCACCCCTGGCCCCTCTGGACTTGCTGATGTCAGGGCTGAGGGACCTGCTGTGCCCCCTGCAGCCCCCCTCTCTTCAGTTCTCCTCCTCTCCCTCCTTGCCCCATCCTGGTTGTGTTTGCGAGGCCTGTACTACGTTGTGACGATAATAAACGGATGCTGACGGAGGTGATGGCTGTGGTGGGGCCCCTCGGGGCCCCTCCTCTCCCCCCTCCCAGCGCAGGCACATCAGGTCTCCAGGAGCCGGGCAGAGCACCCCTGGACTCATGTCATGGGGAGGGGGGATGGGATGGGGACATTTCTCCCCTCCTCTCCCCTCTCCTCTTCCTCCTCCCCACTTCTTGCTGAAATATAGAGAGATTATATATATATAAACTTATTAAATTTGGTTTGGGGACAGGAGCGTGATTTCTCCCCCTCCCCTGTCCTCTCTATTCTTCCATCACTGCCTGGATCCCCCCCTCTATGGTTTTTTATTTTAAATATAAATCATTCCCCCCAGCTCCTGCTCTGACACCTGGGGAGGGTGCCGGGGAGGAGGGGGGGTGACCCTTTCTCTCTGGGCCAGGCCGAGTCCCCTCCTCCCCGCCCAAAGCCCCCATCCTCCTCCCAAACGTTTAAGACCACAATTGGGCAAGCGACGGGGCGGCCCCCGCATCCGCGTCCCCTGTATTTATAGAGCGCCGGATGTGACGAGCCGCACGTGTAATTATTAAAACAAGGATTCAATTACTGGTCACGTGAATTTGTAAATAATTTTTTTTTTTTCTTTTTTTTTTTTCTTTATGGAGTATTTAATTGAAGATTTAAAGGCATCTTTTCACCTTAAAACTGGAAATAAAAGAACATTGCTAAATAATGCCCCGTGTACCGCTGTTGCCGCCCCCCTGTCCCATGTCCCTTGTGCCTGGGCTGGTGTGGGGGTGCCAGCCTAGAGCCCAGGCAGGGGCCAGCCTCCCCCAGCACCCCGAGGCAGACGGTAGGTACCCCCACCCCAGGGCTGGGAGGGTGGCACAGAGCTGGGCTGTGCTTGGAGCCAGGCCCCCTGGGATCCCCCCTCACCAGCTCTGCCTGGCACAGGGTGTCCCCAGGTGGGGTGTGCAGCCCTGCCAGCACCCCAGTGTCCCCAAGCGTCCCTTTTCCTATGGGCACAGAGGTGGCAGGACCTGGGTGCTCTGCTCTGCTCTGGGCTCTGCCTTGGGGCAGGAGGTGGGAGACATGAGCTGTTGTCTTGGGGTGACCCTTGTCTTGCAAGGTGGGGGGAATGTGGGGCAAGCCTAGGCTGCCCCCAGCCCTGCTGGGGGTCCCGGTGGGATGTCCCTGCTGGGGACAGAGGCTGCCTCCCCTCCAGCCTGGGCTGTGCTCCGGTGGGTTGGGCTGCCTTGTGCTGAGTCACTCTGGCCATGGCCCAGAGGGTACAGAATAATTAACCAGAAGCTGTTCCCCAGATGAGAGGCCAATCTGAGCTGTATCCCTGGCACCACTAGTGCTGGCAAGCAGGTGGAAGGGAAAGGCCAGCAGGTTGGGGGGGGAGGCTACTGGTCAGGAGATCCCCCTGCCCATGAGTGAGTAGAGGGAGGTCCTTGGGCTGTTCTGGTACTCTGCTTGCTAAGGGAGAGGGTGGCACCCTGGCAGTGTGTCCTGCGCCCCTCTGTGCCAGGGAAAAGGTGTTGCAACATTCATTGCCATCAGTAGGTTTCAGAATAAACAGGCATCTTTGGCTGAAAGTTAACCCCTTGGCCTGGCCTCAGCGCTGGTGAGGTGCTGCTGCCGGGGAGGTCACTGGTGCCATCAGACGCGATGCCCTAAACCCTGCACCCGCCAGCCCCAAACCCAGCCCCAGTGAGGTGGGGCCCCCAGCGAGGTGGGGCCCCCGGCCCTGTCTCAGGGGGTGCAGGTTCCCTCCAGCACCACTCCGGCCTCTGCATGTGGGGTGGCAGGCAGGCCAGACCCCCCCACTTCGGTGGGCAGGCCTGGGGCTGAAGGGAGGCTGTGTCCCTGCCCCTTGTCCCCCGCGCCCCTGTCGGGGAGGGGGGGCCGTGGCGGGGGGGGCGGCGCTGTCCGCGGTGCTGGCACGGCGCTCTCCGCGGTGCCCGGCCTTCCTCTCCTCCTCCTCAGCCCCCTCCTCTTCCTCCGTCCATCCTCCTCCTCCTCCCCGCGCCCCCCTCCTCTTCCTCCATCCCCCTCTTCCTCTTCCTCCAGCCCCCCTCTTCCTTCATCCTCCCTGTCTGTCTTCATCCCCCTTCTCCTCTCTCCTCTCACCTCCCCTTTCTCCTCTTCCTCCCGGCTTCCCTCTCCCCCATCCACCCCTTCCCTACTCTTCCTCCTCATTCACCCCCTTCGTCCTCCTCTTCCCCAGCCTTCCTCCTCCTCTCCCTCCTCCCTCTCTCTCTCCATCCTCCTCCTCTTCCTCCCCATCTCCCTCCCTCCTCCCGCCTCCCCCTCTCCCTCCTCTTCCTCCCCCAGCAGTGACGTCTCTGGACGTGCTGCTCCCCGGCCCGGCGCAGGCACCGCTCGGGGCTCCGGCACCGCGGTCCGGCCCGGCCCGGCCCAGCTCGGCCCGGCAGCTGCCTCCGGTGGGGCGCGGGCGCTGCCCGGGGCCGCCCATGCGGCCGGGGGGCGATGCGGGCGGCGCGGAGCCGGCGGTAGTGCCCGCACCGGGGCCCCCCCGGGAGCATGGGCTGCATCGGCTCCAAAACCACCATCGGTGGGTGAGCAGCACCGGGCTGGGACCGGAGGGGGGAGTTTGGGGGCTCATGGGGGGTCTGAGGATATGGAGGGAGAAGGGGGGGCTGGGGGATGTAGAGTGTAGGGGGGTGCTGGGGGGTGTGGGAGGCTGCTGGGGGGCGGCCGGGGGTGATGCGATGAGGGGGATGGGGGATATGGGAGGGTGGGGGGCGGGGGGGCCCTATGGGGGAGCTGAGGGGGTCTAGGGGATGGGGTGGTGGCATATGGAGTGGTTTATGGGCTTGGGGAAGCTGTGGGGGCTGGGGTAAATGCGGAGAGGGGCACAGACGATTGGGATGCCTAAGGGTGTGGGGCGAGATACAGGGAGCTTGAGGACCGGGGTGCACACAGGGGATAAGGGCTATGGACGGGCGGGGGTTTGGGGGCCCGGGGATGTTGCTCTGGGGAAGCTGGGTGGCCCAGCGGGTGTGGGGAGATAAGGGGGGAGGGGATGTGTAGGGACTGGGGGGATTGGAGGAGCTGGAGCACAGCCTTGGGGGAGCTGGTGGGTGGTGTGTGGGGTGCAGGGGGGCTGGGAAGGGGGTGTGGGACTGGGGCGCTGGTCAGAGGCCTGGGAGGCTATGGGGGTGCTATGAGGGGGCGAGAGGTGTTTGGGGGGGCTGTTGGAGGGGCTATGGGGGCTGGCAGGTGTGTGCTGCAGGGTGTGGAGTGCTGCGGGGGTGCCGCAGATGTCCTGGGGGTGCTGCAGGAGGGACGGGGGCGATGGGGGCTGTGGCTGTGATCCGAGGGTGTTCTGGGGGCTGGGGCTGGTGGGGGCCGGGCCCGAGCTGGGGGTGTTGCAGACATGCTGGGAGGCCCTGGGGGTGCTGTTGCTAGGAGGGGAGGGCTGTCGATGCTGGGGTATCTCCACGGGGTGCCCCTGCCCACAGCCGGGGGTGGGCACGATGCTGTCAACAGCTTCTCCAGGAGCCAGGGGCTACCCCCAGATAATAAGGGAGCACGGTTTGTCCCCCCATATCCCACCCCACAGCCAATTTATGTCAACTGGGCCCACCTCGGTGCGGGGGGAATGAGGGTCAGTGGGGGCTGGCCTGGCCTGGGGGCCGCAGTGGCAGGGGACCCTCCCGGGCCCCGGTGCTTGGGAGTCAGTCCCCAGGGGCCCATCCGTTTGGGGTGTCAGTGCCAGGAGGTCAGGGTGGAGGATGGATGCAGGTGCTTTTATTGTCCCCATCCCATTTTGCTCCTTTCCCTCTGCCCCAGAGATGGGGAACTGGGGAGGGGGGTGTTGGAGATGGTGGAGGAGCACCAGCCCCCCGCAGCACGGCCCAGCGCTGCCTCCGTCCATGTGCTCAGGCCCAATCTGTACCCTCATACCCTGGTCTAGCTGCCCCCACCCCTCCCAAAACAGCTGCCAAGCCGGGACGGGTGCCCGGTCCCCGGTGCCAGGCTGGGGCTGTGCGTTACCGCTGACACAGGCGGAAGAGTTGCCTGGGCGTGAGTCACCCGTGCTGCAGCACCCAGCTGCTCCAGAGCAGCTCTGCGACGAGTTGTGTCCGGTCTCAGACTGGGCAAGAAGCTGCTCCCCCGCGGTGGGGGGGCGAGGGGGCCCACCGGGGGAATGGAGGTGCTGATGCCAGCCCCGGCTCTTCCTGCAGTGGCTGTGGACACGACGCTGTGCGTGGAGTGGAAGGAGGTGAAAGCGCTGTCGCCGCTGAGTGCCGCCCGCCCACTGCCCCGCCTGGCACGCCAGGCCTCCTTCGACAGCCAGGACTTCCTCCAGGTACCGCCGAGCCCAGCCGTGTGGCCGAGGTGCCCGTGAGCCCGTGCCCCACGGTGGGACACCCCTCCTGGCCGTGGCCGGGGGCACGGGGGGCTCCGCTGCCCGCCTGGCCCTGCCAGCTCGCAGCCGGCTGCGGGGCTGCTCTGACGTCAGCCGCGAGCCGGGCTGTATCCTGGGAGAAATCAGTCCACGGTGCCTCGTTGCCATGGCAATGCAATTTGTTGCGCGCCTCCAAATCCCGCATCACTTCCCCCGTGGCCATGGGCTCGGGGCCTGCTGCGGCCAGGACGGGCAACGGGGACATGCAGCGGGGTGTTCTGGCATGGCGAGTGCTGCTGGGAGGCCGGCACTGGGGAGCCTGGCCATGGTGACCTTGCACACGTGTGTGTGTGTGTGTGTGTGTGTGTGTGCACAAGCTGGGGAGGATATTCAGTGGCACCAGCTTGTACAGGACACGTACGTGTGTGTGTACACGTGCAGATGCATGCGTGTGTACAGTGGGTGCTCGTGTGTGTGAGGTACAGGCACACTTGGAGCACACACAGTGAGCACACGTGTGCGTGCAGGGAGTTCACGTGTGTGCACGGTGAGGAGGGCCCTGTCTGTGGTAAGCAGGGGGTGTGTGTGTGTGAGCGTGGATGCGTGTGCGAGTGCACATGTGTGTTTCTGCTCAGTGTGTGTGTCTCAGTGTCTCTGTGTGTGGCGTGCTTACGTGAGAAGGTGTGTGTGTGCTGAGCACGTCTGTGCAGGTGTGAGCGTGCACACCGTGCACGGGTGTGCTAACCGTGAGACCCCGCACACAGGCACGGGTGTGTGTACTCACTGCCCTGCGTGTAGCGGCTGTCACCATCACTCTGCACACCTGTGCGTGTGTGCCTGTAACACACGTGTGTGCACAGACACCCGAGGCCCTGGGGGGGGACACTGAGGGGGCCGAGCCCCCTCCCAGGGCAGGGAGGTCCCAGAGGGGGAGTGGTGGCAGACAGCAGGCAGGGCGCGGGCAGGGTGGCTGGGGGCCGTGACCCCCCTGCCCGCTCCGGCAGGTCAATGTTGAGGACACTGTCGAGATGCTGCCCAAGTCGCGGCGCGCGCTGACCATCCAGGAGATTGCCGCCCTGGCCCGCTCCTCGCTGCACGGTAACTGCTCATCTGGCCCGCGGCGCGGGGGTGCCTGGGGTGGCCATCCAGAAAATGGGGGGGTCTCCTGTGGGTAAGGGGCCTGGGCTTCTTGAAGAGGGCATTGGAGTCGCCCCTCTGGGGTTTGGAGGACTCGGGGTGTCCCTGGTGGGACACAAGAGGAGGGCAATGGGGGGTGCCAGGTCCCGGGGGCCAGAGGTGGGGGCTGCCGGGTCCTGGGGTCATGGGCTCCCTGGAGGGGACTCGGGGTGCCCAGGGGGGTGCTGACGCGGGGGCACATCTGGCAGGCATCTCGCAGGTGGTGAAGGAGCACGTGACGAAGCCAACAGCCATGGCGCAGGGCCGCGTCGCCCACCTCATTGAGTGGAAGGGCTGGTGCAAGCCGGTGGAGCCGCCGGCCGCCCTGGAGAGCGCCTTCAGCTCCTACTGCCACCTGAGCGAGGGCGAGCAAGAGGCGCGCTTCGCTGCTGGTGGGCACCGCGTGGGGCACGGCCGGTGGGCGCGCTCCCCGCCGTGGGCAGGGGTGGTGGGCCGGGTTGTCCTCATCCCACTGTCCCCCCATCAGCGTCACGGCACTGCGGGCACAGAGGTGCCGGGGCAGAGGGATCCGGGGGCACCTCCCGGAGCGTGCGTGACCCGTGCCTATCCCATGCCAGGCGTGGCGGAGCAGTTTGCCATCGCTGAGGCCAAGCTGCGAGCCTGGTCCTCCGTGGACGGGGACGACTCCAACGACGAGTCCTACGATGAGGACTTCCTGCCCTCCACGGAGAGCTCGCAGCCCACCGGTAAGCATCACAGGGAGCAGGCACCCACCGGGTGGGCACGGTGTCCCGCTGCCAGTGCCAAGGGTTGAAGGAGTCCGGGGTGCCCAATCCCTGACCACCTTCCCCAGACTGGCCACCCCCTTACAGGTCAGTGCCCCTGCCTGGCACCATGGCAGGCAGTGCCATTCAGGGATGGGGAAGCCCTGCGATGTGACTCTCCCCAGCGCCAGAGTGTATTGTGCTTTTTCTTTGGTGGTCACCAGTGCCACGCACACAGAAATTTGTGGGCAAATGGTGCCTGGCACAGGGCTGCTCCCATCCTGCAGGGCGTGGGGGGGTGCAGGTGGCAGCCCCCGGTGCCATCAGCCTTGCACTGACCCCGGGCATCCCGGTTTCCTGCAGAGCTGCCCGGCACGGTGCCCGCCAGCGCGCTGCTGCGAGACCTGCTGCAGGGCCACCTGTGCCAGCTGGGCATGCGACACGGCTCCTGCGAGCCCGAGAGCGACTCCTCGCACACTCTCTCTCCTGAGACCCTCTGCTCCAGCCTCTGCAGCCTGGAGATGGTGTCCCCCTCTGAACTCACTGCCAAACTGCTGGGCTCCCTGGGGGGCGAGGACCTGCTGCTGCCCAAGCTGCCCCCCCCAGCCAGCCAAAGTGCCTTGCGGGGCCTGGCACGGCTCCGGTGCCAGGACTCCCTCTACTCCGTGTCCTACGCCGAGGCCTGCCTCTCGCCCGCTGAGGATGAGGTGGTGCTGAGCAAGGACTTCCCACTCCACCGGAAAGTCTCCGACGTTGCGTCCTCCGGGGTGGCATCGCTGGAGGAGGAGGAGGAGGCTGAAGAACCCTGATGCCCCCCTGGGGTGCCCTGCCTCTCCCTGCGGGGGTCCAGCCCCCCCGCCACTGGCCTCCGGCCGGACCCCGCACTGGGCGAGGGACAGGCCCTGCTGCTGCTCCCCCTCACTATCGGGGTGCAGAGTGGGGTCAGGGGGTTGCTGCAGCCCCCCCCCCCAGCCAGTGTGCCCCTGCCGTGCCCTGGCCCTGCTTGGCCACATCGTTGCCCTCCTGGATTTTTGCATGAGAGCAGGGAAGGGGCGCAGGGAAGGGCATGGGGGGGTCCAACCCCTGCTCTGACGCCCAGATGTGCTCCCCAAAACTGATGGGACCGAATCAGTGGGGCTAGTTGTTCGCATGTTCCCCCCCCAAGACTGGCCCGGGCTCCCCTGTTGGGCACGAGGCCCCCCCCATTGGCATGGCTGAACCTCTCTGAGCATCCCGTGGTGCCCCTGCCCCATGCCCGGCACCCTCGGCTCGGGGCGGCAATTTGGGGAGCGGGGACTTTTCTCCTCTCTCCAGCCGGCTTTTATCGGACTGAGTTTTAAACTGTGAACTGCTGCCTCAGGGCACGGGGCCGGTGGGGGGGTGCCGGGGGGGGCTGTGGAAGTGCCGCGGTACAGGGGCTTTCTATACTTTTGTACAGACGTGGGGCCGGCACAGGGAGACTGCGGGGCCGGGTGGGGGCCGGGTGGCCATGAGCCCCCAGGCTGGGGTTTTGGGCCACCAGCGACAGCATCCCCAAGCCAGCCCCGTGGCAGGGGGCTCAGCCCAGCCAGAGCCCTCCAAGTCTGCTGTGGGGCAATGCGGGGTGGAGAGAGGGGGGAGGCGGCGGGACCGACGTCCCCGTCCCTGTGTCACTCACCCCTAGCAGGGAACCAAGTGCCTACATGGAGGGCGACCAGCCCCCCCTGTCCTGGCCGGGGGTGGCACCCCGGCTCCGGGGCCCCCCTCGGGCCATGCTGGGGGTCCGGGCATACCGTTTGGGGGAGGAATGCCAGTTTTTGCCAACGCTTGTGCCCCCTTTCCCGCATGGCACTTGTTCTCGTGGGGCTGCTCGCCCACTGCATGCTGCTCCTTGCCCAGCCCAGCCACAGCCCTGCACCCCAGGGTGCCCCCAGCACCCACTACACCCCTGCTCCTGCACACCCTCCCCCCAGCACCCCCATCAACCTCCACCGGGCACAGCACCCATTCCCCTTCCCTGCCCTGGGCTGCCCAGCGTGGGACCGGCTCCCCTCTCCCTGCATGGCCAAGCTGTGAGGGTGTGCAGGGGCCAGCAGGCCCGATGCCACGCTGATGGGCTCCCTGACACCCACCACCACCACACCCTCTCCAGGGACAGCGGATACTCCCCACTACGCTGGGATGGGCTGGGGGGGTATGGGGTGCCTGCATATGGGGGGGTGGGGGGCTTTGCTCTGCCTGTGTGTGCATGTGCACACCTGGGGGTGTATGTGCATGTGCACGCGTGTGCATGCCCACGGGAGCTGCCTGAGCCCCCCCCGCCCCACTGCAGCGGTAGCCCCATGGGGTGCCCACACCCTGGCACCCCCCCCCTCCATCCCACCATGTCTCGAATAAAGTCCATTGTGCGAACTCTGCACCGGGCGCCTCTCCTTGTGGGTGGGGGGCACCTCTCCCCGGGGGGCTGGGAGCCGGTGACAGGCTGGTAGTGGCGGTGACGTGTCCCCCCGCCTGCGGCCCCGCAGGGTGACAGAGAAGCCTGGTCCCTTATCTCGCATTCCTGGGGCCGGGGTGCCTAATTATGGGCATCTGGCGGTGGTGGCAGGCGGCCGGCCCCCTCCCCTGCGGCCGGGTCCTTGCGGGGCGCAGGCAGCAGGTGCCATGGCCTCCGTGTACCGTGCCGAGCGCCTCGGTGCCTACGGCCAGGGGCATGGCGAGCCCTGCTTCGAGGGCGACCGGCGGCACAGGCCCTTCGGGCCACGGGCACATGAGGCCTTCGGGTACCCAGGTACTGGGGATGGGGAGGGTGGGAGGGCCCGTGCTACCCCAGGAAGGGCCCCCACCCCAGGGGTTATCCAGCTGCCCTGTGCCTGGGCACGGTGTGGGACCTCCCCAGCACAGACCGGGGGGGGGGGCTGGGAGGAGAGCCCCAACTGCCCCCCAGGTGCCCCATGGCTCTCTAGACTGTTGTCCAGCCCTGCCCCTTGTCAGGTCCCTCCCCACCCACCCCCTCCTAAATCCTTGATACCCCCAGTGTCCCAGCTATCTCCAGGCCCACTGTGGCCCAGCTCCCCCCTCCCCACACCCTTCTGAGCCTCCCAGTGTCCCCGGACCCCCTCAAGTCCTTTCCCATCTTCCTGGCTACCCTTATGTCCCAGACCCCTCAGTGTCCCCTGCTAGATCCCACTTTCCTGTACACCCTCCAGAGCCCCCCAGTAATGCCAGTGCCCCCCCAAACCCTCTCTCCCTAGACTTTCCTGACTGTCCCCCTTGTACCCAGCCTTCTGCACCATTCCCCTGCTGTCCCCAGGTCATCCAGTGCCCCCAGACCTGCCCAGTTCCCTCAGGTGCCCTCAGACCCCCCAGTGCCTTCTGCTACCCCTAGACCCTGAAAATAGACCCCTCCAGTACCACCCATACCCCTGGGGTCCCTGGTTGCCCATGCAACCCCCCCGGCACCCCCAATGTCCCCAAACCCCCAGTGCCACCTGCAATCCCCATCCCCATGCCCCAGTGTCACTAGCCTCTTCCACATCCCCCAATCCCCAGGTCCCATGCCCCCGTGCCTGGCAGCTTCCCGATGCCCACAGGGTCCCCGGGCACCGTGTGCCCCTGCAGCCTGGGCACCTGGGTGGGTGCCCAAGGTGACACCTACCAGGTGGTGGCCGACGTCAGCCAGTTTGAACCCCCTGACATTGTGGTGACCATCTCCAACTGCCATGTCGCTATCCAGGCTGAGAAGGTGAGGAACCCCGGGGGAGCAAAACCCTCCCCCCCCCCCCCCCTCCTGCAGGGAGGTTTAACGGCGAATGGCCTCTGCTGGCACTGGGGTGACTGGGAACTGTCCTCACTGAGAATGGGGCAATTGGGAAGTCCTGCCCCATTGCATTCTCTGTTGGGGGGGGGGGGGGGGGGGAGGGAGAGTACCTGCTGGCACTGGGGCAACTGAAAATTATCCCAACACCCCAAGACTTAGGCAACTGGGAGTTGCTTCCTGCTGGCAATGAGGTAACTGGGAATTGCCCCTGAATCACTGGGTAACTGGGAACTGCCCTGCTGAGCTCCCTGCTGGAGCCAGGGAGCTGCCCTGTCACTAGCACTGGGGTAACTGGGACTGTGCTGTGTACCACCACACCACGCCACGCCACGCAATGCCATGTCCCACCACGCCGGCTCTGCCTCCCCGCAGGTGGCTGAGGATGGCACTGTCTGTGACACCTTCACCCACAAGTGCCAGTTGCCCGAGGACACGGACCCCCTGTCGGTGAACTGTGCCCTCACTGAGGCCGGCACGCTGGTCATCACCGCCCGGCGCCGCGCCGGCACCCGCCCTGGCGAGCCCCCGCAGCTGCTGTACCGCAGTGAGGCCACGCTGTGAGCTGGCACCGAGTGAAGAAAAGCTTCTTGCCCCGAGTGGTGCCAACCCCGGTGCTGTGGTGAGGCTCGGCCAGTGCCCGTTGGCTATGCTCCCTCCCCACCTCCAGCTCCTCCTTGTTCTGGCTCTGTTTATAAAGTCATTTTATTAAATTAATATAAAAATCTCTGTATTTACATGAGGAGGGGTGCACAGCGGAGAGGTGGCAGAACCCCCCTTCCCAGCCATGAGGTGCTGAGGAGGGCGGCAGTGCCCATCCGTGTCCCTGTGGGCACCCCGACCTGGCACCCCTCCACCCCCTGTGCCACCCCAAGCAGTGACACTGTGGTGCCCGTGGGTGGGGGGATTAGGGTGGTGGCCATGCCGGGGGCACTGGGGGCTAAGAAGGACAGAGGTAGCGAAGTGGGAAGCCCCAGGAGCTGGTAGGGAGGTGGGGGCCATGAGCAGGCTGGGGGACACCTGGCCAGCCCCCGGCACAGGGAGGGAGCAGCAGCATTGGATTGAGGGTGCCCACCCCTATGCCAAGCCTTGTGCGAATGGGCACGGAGTGGGCACTCCCTGGCACCTGCCGGGGGCCCCTGCAGCAGCTGGGGACATGTCAGGGGACCCCATCTCACTGGCCCTTGGGGGCGTCATCATCGTCATCGGCCCCGGGACTGGCCTCGCGGGGCATGGGGTGGTGCTGGTGGCGGTCCCAGAGCTGGTGCAGGGCGGTGGTGTCGGGCTCGCCGGCGCTGGCAGTGCTGTCGCGGAAGCTGGCTAGTGGCGGGCGCACCTTCACCCCCTTGGCTGTCAGCGAGCCCTCGATGGCCTTGCGCAGCTGTGGGCACCGCTAAAGTCATAGGCAGGCAGCTCTGGGTGCCCCCCTCTCCCCCCTGCACCCCTCCAAACCCCCCACCCTCCCCGCTCACCTCCTTGAGGGACACCATGCCCACCAGGCGCCCGATGCTGGTGACATACGCATGGTCCAGGCCCAGCAGCGAGAAGATGGTGTGGGTCTGCAGGAAGACAGGGATGAGTTAGGGGTCTGGGGGGCCTGGGTGGGGTGTCCGGGGGGGGCGCGGGCGCACCTTGTGCAGGGAGGTGTGCTCCACCAGCTGGAAGGGCGCGGGGTCGATCTTGGCGCTGCTGAAGTCCACCAGCTCGTCCAGCTGCTGCTCCTCCCACGCCAGGATCTGGCAGGGGGATACCATGGGGCAGGGTGAGGGGACGTGGCCCCCCCAGGGTGCCAGCAAAGGGACATCAGGGTTGTCCGTCGTTCCCCGCTCTCCCCACCACCACCTCATGCCTCAGCACCCCGTTGGGATCTCCTGAGTTCCCGTGGGCAGGAGGGTCCTGCCTGCCCCTGCCCACCCCTCACCTCCGCCGGGGTCATCCTGTCACCCAGATCCAGATCCTCCTGCAAAAGGAGCGAGTGTGAGCGGGCTGGCAGGGCAGCGGGCAGCGTGCCTGCACACCGGCCACAGGCAGGGCGAGGGCAAGGCATGGGCAGGGAGACAGAGGGCATAGGCGGGGCACAGAGAGGCTGCAGGGATCCAGCAGGGCGCGGGCAGGGCACAGGTCAGGTAACATGATTGGTTGAGAGGACACAGGTCACACCATGATTGGCCGAGGTGGGACAAACCACGCTTGCCATTGGTGGAGAGAACACAGGCTGTGCCGTGATTGGCTGAGCAAAGTGGGGGAAATTCCATGGCCGTGACTGGCCGAAAGGCTCTGGGTCACGCTACGATTGGCCAGGAAGGTTTGGGACTGGGAGGACACACACTGTGATTGGTTGAGCAGAATCGGGACAGTCTGAGATTGGGTGCACAGACACAGGCCAAACATGATTGGCCAAGCAGAATCTTGCCAGGACCCTGATTGGTTCACAGATTCCATGCTGGGCTCCGATTGGCTGAGAGGAGCTGTGCCCAGCCTGTGATTGGCTGCAGCTTACCGTGATGGAAATGCGGACGTGTTTGGCCTTGCGATAGGCCCTGCCCTGGGCCTGGCACCACGTGGGGAGAGACAGAGGTGTTAGGGCACGGCGTGGTGGTGTCATGGGCAGGGATGGGACAGGCAGGGATGGGCAGGAAGGGGCAGGGATGGGAAAGGGTGGAAAGGGATGAAAAGGGACAGGCATGGCTGAGTAGGGGTGGAAGGGGATGGGACAAGAATGGTCAGGGGTGTGCAGGATGGGTCAGGGATGAGAAGGGATGGAAAGCAATGGGCAGGGATGGGCGGGAAGGGGCAGGGCCAGGCAGGGATAAGAGGGGATGGGCAGGAGTGGGAAGGGATGAAAAGGGACAGGAGTGATGGGAAAGGATGGCAGGGGGTAGAGAGGGCCAGGCAGGGATGGGCAGGGCCAGGCAGGGGCGGGCAGGGCTGGACGCTCACCTCGGTGGGCTCCGCGGAGGTGTTGGCACAGAAGAGGCTCTTGAGGGCGATGCCAGTGTGGTCAGTGGTGCCAGCTGCGGGCAGGGAGGGGGTGTCAGCGAGGGGCGCACGGGGGGTCGGGGGGGCTGTGCGCAGACTCACCCGGAGGGCTCTCGGCTGGGCTGCTGGATGCCCGCTTCAGTGCTGGCTTCAGGGGCTTGAGGGGGGCAGCGCGGGCGGGGGTGCTCGAGGAGGTCTCCGTGCTGATCTGCGAGGAACGGGGTGGTGGGGGGATGGTGGTGGGGGGCACCCTGGCCAGGCATCCCCTGAGGCGGCCGCCCCCCTCACCTGGAAGCGGATGCTGGCATCGGAGAGCTGGTGCCCGTCCTCGGCCAGCGCCTTCTGCCGCAGGGCCTGGAGCCGGCGCTGGGGGCTGAGCTGGTGGCTGAGCAGGGCCCCCACCTGCGCCCTCTCGATGGAGCCCAGCAGGATCATGGACTCTGCCGGCAGCAGAGAGGGGTTGTGTTGGCTCCCAACACCCCTTTATCTGTCCCCTCCCTGGGCCATCCCAGCCCCCAGCATTGCCCCCAGCCTGTGTCTCACCGGCCGACTCCACCAGTGGCAGACTCTTCATCTTGGTGCTGACCAGGACGTGCTGCAGGTCCCGGTACTTGCAGTTGAGGGTGACATAGCGGATGTCCCTCACCATGATGTTCTCCACCCGCACGTTGTATTTCCTGCTCAGGGAGGGTAATGGTGGCCTCAGAGTGATGCCACCCCCTCTTCTTGTGCCTGGTGAAGGGCTTGGGGACAGGGCAGGGGCTGCACACTCACTCGTGGTGGCCCCAGCCCAGCTCAGGGAGGTAGGGCAGCTTCTTGATGCGGATGATGCTGTCGTAGAGGGAGGGCTGAAGGCTCTGGGCCACGGCGTTGGCCAGGATGACGGCGATCATGACAGGCAGGATGTGCGAGATCTGCCCTGTCAGCTCAAAGACGATGACAGCCGTGGACACCGTGTGGGTGACGGCTCCCGACAGTGCAGCTGCCCCTGTGTCCGTCGCCAGGAGACACGGGGGCTGCTGTCAGGTGCTGCCAACCAGGCTGGGTCCCCACCCCTGGGGCATCCACCCCCCCCAGAGCCCTTGGGACCTCCCGGGGACATCCCCAGTGGTGGTGTTACCCCCAGTTCCTGGAGGCGCCACCTCAGCCCTGGGGAACCCACCAGCTCCTTTGGAGCATCTCCAAGTGATGCCCACCATGGTGTCCGCGTGCTGGCCCGGTGCTTACCCACCACGGCGTAGCCCCCCGGCACGATGCGGTAGGTGTTGCTGTCGGTGTGGATGCCATCGGGGAACCAGGCTGCCATGCTCTCCCCCACCAGGCGCCCAAAGGCTGCCCCTGCCCGCAGAGAGGGGCTGGGATCGGGCACAGGGACTCTCCTGACACCCGACCCGGACTCATGCCCTCTCCTCTACGCCAGTGCTGCCGGGGAAAGGGACACCTGGGGACACCCATTGGGGTACGGGCTCTCACCGATGACGAAGACAGGCATGAAGGCTCCGCAGGGCACTGGGATGGTGGTGGCCAAGGCTGACATCCAGAACTGTGTTGGGGATGCAGACACCTGTTAGTTGTCCCCCCAGCCCAGCCCTGCCTCCTGCCCCTGCCGTGCCCCACAGCTGGCTGCCATGGAGCTGCTGTACTGTGCCATGGGGCAGTCCCGCTCCTCCTTGGTGGCACCCTGCCAGCACCTCCCTGGTGGCACCTGGCCAGGACTTCCCTAGTGGCACTTGGGGTCACCCCACCAGCACCTGCTGCTGGCACCTCAGTGGCTCCCAGCCAACATCTCTTTGATGGCATGTTTGCATCATCCAGCCAACACCTTGGTGGCCTCTGGGAGCAGCCACCCAGTGCCTCCTGGTGCCACCTTTCTGGCAACCACCCAGCACTTCCCCAGCGACATTCAGGAGTCCCTTCCCAGAGGCTTCTGGCAGCGCAGCGGGACTGGCAGGGGCAGGAGGCACCCACCTTCATAAGGATGAAGACGACGAGGGTGACAAAGACATTGGAGCGGGGGTGGCGCCAGGCCTCCAGGATGCCCAAATATTCAAACTCATCGCTGAGCCCCTGCTTGGCCCACGTCTGGTTGTCGAAGAGTGTCACCAGGGTGTCCTTCTGGGTGAGCTGGTGATGGGTGGGTGTAAGCTGGGGCTGGTGGTGGCCCCGGGGTGGGGACCAGTGTGCCACCCCATGGCGTGTACCTGTCCGGCCATGAACTGTCCAAAGCCGGGCGGGAAGGTCAGCGTTGCGATGAGCAGCGTCACCAGGGCAGGAAAGAGCAGGCGCCTGGCGGGGTGGCACGGGGCAGGGAGTGACGTCGGTGCAGCCCTGGCTCCACCTCCCCGGTGCTGAGGACCGCCAGGCACCTACTTCTTCATGAGGAAGCGGTTGATGGTCTTCTGGCGGCGCATGAACTGCACAATCTTGCGGTTGAGGTAGACGAAGAGCGCACCCCCGAAGCCACTGGCGATCCTGGGCAGAGGCAAGGTGTGAGCACCCACATGTCCTCCTGCCACCACCCCGGACCGTGGGATGACACCATCGCCATCACTGCCACCCAGGGCCATGGGACGGGGTGGGCGTACTCACCCGATGACAGCGAAGGCGGGCAGCTCCTGCAGGTCAAAGGGGAAGTCGAGGCGGAAGCGGGTTTTGAACAGCGCCGTGATTGTCTCTGGGGGACAGTGGGAGTCAGGGCGGCTGTGTGGGGAGACCTCCCCTTGTTCCTCGCCCCGGTGGAGGTACCTTCATCCTTGTTCCAGACGGCGAGGACGCGGAAGATGAAGGCACTGAAGGTGGCGGCAAAGAAGCCGCGCCAGTAGTTGCGGACGGCAAAGAAGGTGGAGGTCACCTCGATGCTGAAGAGGACACCTGGCACCGGGGAGAAGCGCACGGGGGAGGCGGCGAAATCCAGGCTGGCCCCCGGTGCCTGGCATGCTTCCCACCCCGAGCCCACGCTCGTGCATGGCCCGTGGGGGTCTGGCCAGGCCCACGGACACACTATGGGGCAGTTCAAGGGCCTCCCTGGCAAAGCGTGTGGCCGGTCCCTGGCTGGCTGCAGTGGGCACGGTGGAGCAGCACTCAGCACGAGCAAGAGGGTAGTGCGAGGATGTGAGCAACGACATGGCGGGCGGTGCTGGGGGGTGGGTGCACGCAGCTGGATGGACAGACAAATGGGGCAGCGCAGCAGGCAGAGGGCAAGGGAAGAGTTAGACACGTCACCAACCTACGGGCAGGGCTCAGCGGGGCCGGAGCAGGGAGCTCCCTGGAGCACAGGGCGGCAGGGGAGAGGATGAGAGCAGACATTACACCTCTGGGAGGACGCTGCCAGCTCCTCCCTTCCTCCTCCCCGCTGAGCGGCACTGTCCTCTCCCATGCCAGCTGTCCTGGGGGTCCTGCTCGCCTTGCCGGGTGGACCCCAGTGCCCGGGCAGGAGGTGCGTGGGGGTGTGTGGGGCCCAGGGTGACCCTACCTCCGATGGGGGCAGCGAAGCAGCAGCCGACACCGACGGCGCAGGCAGCAGCCAGCATTTCGATGTTCCTCGACTCATTCTGTGGGCGAAACGGGGATGGGCAGGCACTGCTCTCCTCTGCCCCTGGCACTGCCAAACCTGCTAGGGGGCACAGGTGGAGCCCCCCCCGGGGCCAGCCCACCCTGCTCACCTCGTAGATGCCCCCAAAGAGGGAGAGGAAGCGGCTGAGCAGGGCTGCGCACATGCTGGCAATGTGGACAAATGGACCCTGTGGGGACAGCGGGGTGGCTGAGGACAGTGCCCCTCCCAGCCCCCTGACCGCCCTGCCCCGGGCACTGCCCTCACCTCCTTGCCCAGGGGCATGCCGCTGCCCAGGGCACACGTCAGCCCGATCACCTTGGCCACGAAGGTCTTGAGGGTGAGGTACTCCTTCAGCACAACGCCCCGCAGGATGGTCTTCATCTCAGGGATCCCCGAGCCTGGCACCGTGGGGACAGCCATGGAGGGGGCACACTGGGGAGCCCCTGCCCCGTAGTTGTGTGTGTGGGGAATCCTTGATGCTCTGCCACACCCCACTGCCATAGGGAGACCCCAGAGAAACGTCTCCTCGCAGTACAGCTGGCAGGAACAGCCCCATGGCCATCTGGGGACAGCTCAACCCATAGCCCTGCGGGGACTCCAATCCTGTACCCCCCAGGAGACCCTCTGAAGCTCTTAGCCCTAGGAAGACCCCCAAGACCACCAACCCCATAGCCCAAGAGGACATCCAACCCTTAACACACGAGACCTTCTGAAGATCAGCCCATACCCCTTGGAAAACCTCCAGGACTCCCAACCCCATAGCCCAGGAGGACACCCAGGTTGCTCCCAACCCACAGCCCCAGGGAGGGGCCACCCTGTTAGGGTGCAGGCAGCCCACCCCCAGTGCCCTACCCACAGCCTGGGGGGCGAGGATCTGGGTGAAGCCAGCTGAGAAGGTGATGAGCACAGTGGGGTAGGTGACCCAGGCCAGGTACTGCAGCAGCACGTTGGTGTCCAGGCCCCCGTACATCCACTTTTGGGCTGTGGGCACAGCCGGGTGGGTGGGTCACAGGTGGCAAGGGGTATGACACGGCCACCCCATGCCCCACCATGGCCCTGGGAGCTCACAGGTGCCCGCTCACCTTGGAGGCAGGTGGCGATGGCAAAGTCCATGGCCCAGCTGACCAGCGCCATGACCAGTCCCAGGAGGATGAGGAAGACCCAGTCCTCACCCACCTTAGAGATGAGGAACCGCCGGCACTGTAAGGCGCAAACTGCGGGCACAAGGAAAGGCTCAGGGCCGGGCGCCCTGGGGATGGGCACACCAGGGTGGCGGGGCCAGGCTGGCAGGGACACAAATGCTCACAAACAGCGGCACCGACCCAGCACAGCTGGCACCGCCCAGTGCAGGAGCAGCACCGTGCCCAGCCGTCACAGCCATGCCACAACCACCGGCGGGCAGGACCGGCGGGCTCCGGCTGTCACAGCCGCACACGGTGCTGTGGGCATGCACTTCCCACCAGCACGGCTCCCCTGGCACAGCCCCAGGCAGAGGGGCTGGGGGCCCCCGGCCCCCGCGGCGTGCCCGGCTATTTTGGGCCATTGTGTCCTCGCTGCCCGGCGGGCAGATGGCATTGTCCTCGGCGCCGGTGTCCCATGACAGCCAGAGAAATCCTACCCACCGCCACCGTGGTAGGGTGGGCAGCCGTGCCCAGGCCAGGTGCTGCCGTGGGGCTGTGCCCACCGGTGTCCCCCCCTGTGTCCCTACCCCCGGTGGCCCTTACCGCGGCAGGGGGCACAGCGGCCCTGGGTGTACTCCAGCAGCTCGGAGGGACGGCGGGGCCGGGACGAGTCTCCTTCCCCTTGCCCCTGCTGCAGCCGCAGCCGGGCCGCCTCATCCTTGGCGAAGGTGCCCAACTCCTGTGTGTAGCGCCCATACATCTGGGGGAGAAGGAGCGGGTGGGGGCGTCACGGGGGGCCTGGCACCCCGCCTAAGTGGGGAAACTGAGGCAGGGGAGCAGTAGGCATGCTGGCATGGCCTCCCAGGACCGGGAGGGACAGGCAGAGCCATGGCACCCCCAGGGAAAAGGCTGGGCAGATAAAGTGGCAGAGGGTGGGGAAGGGCCTCTGGTGATGGGAGCACAGCCAGCCTGGCCAAGAGACTCTCTGAGGGCTGGTATTGGGGTTGTGCTGGTGTTCAACAGGCATCTCAGCTCCATATCACCAGAAGCAGGGCTGGGATGCAACACACACCCCACATCCCCCCCCCCGGGAGGTGGCCTCAGCAGGCCACACGTGACATGAGCTGGCCGGTCTCAACCGGCAGCAGGCCGGCAGGAGGGCAGTGGGGGGGCAGGGCATACCCCCAGTCTCAGGGAAGAGGGGGGCACAGCATCAGGCATGGGGCGGTCCCTTAGCTGTGAAGAGTGGGTTGGGGGAGCAAGGGGGTGCAAGCGGCTCCGTGCCCACATAGAGAACACCCCCTCCTCCTCGGGTGCCTCCTGCCTGGCCGTGGCACGTGGCCTGGCCCTGGCAGTGGGGGGGCCCTGGCAGTGCCCCCTGTGCCAGCCAGGAGTTCTTTGTGCCCATCCTCCCCGCCGAGCCGGGGGCATTTGTCCTGCGTTGGCGGGCACTGCCAAGGACTCGGTTGCTTGGTTTCCGCCTCACTCCCCCCGGCACGACCTGAATGCCAAGTGCCAGAGATTGGCCCGGCACAAAGGGAGGCTTCAAGGCTGCGGGGGCCCTGCCAGGCTCCCACGTCGGGGCGACGTGAGCCCCATGCCGATGGCGTGCCCACCCGCCGTGCCGTGCCAGTGCAGCGCGTGGCCGCCCAGCCGGGACGCAGCCGCCCTCCTCCCTGGCACGACCCGTGCCGGCGCCCGGCCGAGGGGCGACGCCACGGGTGGGCACCACGCTTGGCACGTGGGCAGCCCAGCCCCGGCTGCCGGCGGCGGTGCCCGCCCCAGACGCCCGGGTCCCGTTCACAACACCCCCTGACTTGCTGGCACGCGCCAGCTCCCCGTGGGGACGGCATGAAGGTGCATTTCTCACGGGGCATCTCTCCTGCCCAGGTCCCTTCCCTTTGGCAGGGAGCAGAAAGCAGCCAGAGTGGCGCCGGGTGGATTCTCCACTGTCTAATACCTGGGTTGTGCTCAGCGGCAGGAGGGAGGGTGGGGAGGCAGGCAGAGAGGCGGGGGGGGGGGCACATTCATTTCCATTGCTGACCCCCTCCTGCCACGGATTTGCCCCTAAACTCCTGCTCAACATGGGCTCAGAACCTCCTCACCCTATGGAAAAGTGCCGGGGGGAAGGCACAAGCCAGGCGGAGATGCCGGCACGGCCACCTCGGGTGGCTGGATCCAGCATGGGCTGCCAGAGGAGGACCCCGGCCCCGCACGGGGCCCTGCGTTCAAAGGCTCCCTTCGGGCGGAGCTTGTTTCCTCTGGAAGACGAAACGGGCCGGCACCCCGAGGATTGCTGTCCCCCTGCCAAGCGCCTGCCTCCCCCGGCCCCACAGCTGCCCCACTGCCGGCCCTGGCTGGAACTGCATCACCCCCAGGCTGGGTGTCCCCCAAACCCACCTCCTGAAGCCCTGCCAGGGGCTGCCACACCGTCCCCCAGGTGTTGGGGACTCGGCAGGATGCCCAGCCCCAGGGGGTCCAGCCTGCTTTTGGGGGGAGGATTTTGCTCCCCCTCTGCCCCCCATTTGCAGCCAGCCCCACTTGCAACCACAGGGATGCAAGCGAAGGGGCTGTGCCACCCCGCTGCCACCTGCCACCCTGTGCCACCCCTCTGCCCTGTGCCACGGCCCCACGCACAGGACATGGGACCCCAGGGGTGCCCGTGCCGGACAGCCACGGCGGCTGTGCCCGCAGTCCTGGGCAGCGGGCCAGTGGTGGGCTCTCTCCTTCCTCCTCCTCCTCCTCCTCCCACTCGGGTTATTTTTCCACAAAGGCCTTTTGAAACACAAACAGCCCCGGGACTCCGGCCTCCGCCGTGAAGCAGCTGAACAATCACAGTGCCGGGCAAGCAGGGAGCGGGCACAGGGAGGGGGGCCTGGCAGGGGGCACCTGGGGACACGGGTGCAGGCCAAGGCCGCTATGGCGATCCCCAGCTCCTGCGTGGCAGGCACCGGCCACACCGCAGTCCCCGGGCAGTGCCAGCCCGCAGTGCCCGCTCTGCCCGAGTGATGCTGCGCCTGGGGCAGGCGCTGGCATCTGGTGCTGCCGTGTCCCCGTGCCACCCTGTCCCATAGCACTGAGCTTGCCTGGCAGCAGTGCCCACCTCCACACAGCTGATGCAGGCCAACCTTCGCCCCGAAACCATGATCCTGGAAGGGGTGTTTAAAGACGGGGGGGGGTGTCCCCCCAGCCTGGCAGCGAGCAGGCGGAGGCCAAGGGGGTGTGTGTCACGCTGCTCGTCTTAGCCAGGCTCTAATCACCCTGAGCAGCTCCGCAGCGAACAAGGGCAGTTTGTCAGGCTTAATCCCCCCCCTCCTCCAGGGAACCTTTGCTCCCCACCGTGGCAGCATGGCATGTGGGGGGCACGGGGGCTGGCACTCACCCCAGCACCCCTGGCACCGTATGGGGTCCCCAGGGAGGGGCACCGTGGCTGTGCCAGCCCCCAGAGATGCCATGGCCATGGCACCCCGGGGCTGGTGAAATCTGGGAGGGGGGTAAGGACATGGGGTGGAGACGGGGCTCTTGGGGCTGTAATGTCTCAGCTGTGGGCGCAGGCAGCAGGAGCTGTCCCAAGGGTTGTCCCCAGGGCTGTCCCCAGGGCTGTCTGGCTCAGAGCAGCCCATACCAGGATCCGGCTGGATCCTGACCCTCCTGGCAGGTGCCAGCAGGAGCTGGTGGTGGCTCGGATGCACAGGGGGAGGGCTGGGCACCCCTCCTGCCCGGCATGTGCCCAGGCAGCTCCCAAAAGCCAGACGTGAGGCTATGGGCCAGGAGCTTGCACCCAGCCTCACCCACGAGCCCCAGGCAGTTTCATGAGCCTCACTGCAGCCCAGAGGCTATGGGGATGGGCATCCTGGGGCACCCAGGGCATGGGTGCTACCCCGCCCGGAGGAAAGGAGGGCAAAGTCTGCTGCGCCATGCAAGGCTGCCCCGATGCCAGCCTGGTGTGCCTGTCCCCTCCCGCACCGCCCGTAGGCTCCTCTGCCCCGTGGAGCCTGGCTGGGCTGGCCTCTGCCCACCCACCACGAACGTGACACCGAGGGGGACAGTCTGGTGCTGAGCGGGGGGGAAGGGGGAAAGATGCACCCCCATGACTCACATCAGACGGTGCTGCACACCCCTGCTCGTGCCCCCGGCTCAGCCCTGCTGAGAAGGCACCGCGGGGCCGATAAGATCGTGGAGACGCGGCACAGCCAGGGCTGCCATGGCTGGCTGGTGCCTCGCAGCCGCCTGACAGCAATGGGGAAGGGGCAGCCTGGGGTGGGCACTGAGGGGCACTCCCTAGACAAGGGCTCTGGGTGCTTGGAATGACGATGCGGCGGGTGCTCGACGCAGCAGTTCCCTGATGCTGCCCCGTGCCCGTGTGCCAGGTGGGCAAGTCTCGGCAGGGCCGGCCCCACTCACAGCAACTGGCTCAGGCTCTCGACAAACACGGGCAGTGTGGGCACGGGTACCCTGCAGCGGCTCAGCCCCCACCTTCCCTGCCCATCTGAATGCCTTTGCCAGGGCAAAGTACCCGTTTGTGGAGCCACCCCAGGCACCGTCCCAAGCGGAGGCCAGGGAGAAGCACCTTTGCTCAGGATGTCTGAGGGTCGTGGGCAGTGGAGGGGCTGTGGGCACAGCGGGGAGGGACGACACCCCCGGGACAGCTGGGCACCCGGGTGCCAGTGGGGAGGCGTTGGATGAGGAGGAGTCATAAACGTGGGGCTAAGGTTGCAGGCAGGGGAGATATGCTATCTCGGGACAGAGGGCTGGGGACGTGTGGCAAGGGGGTGAAGGGTGCCTGGGCAGTCCCTCTGGGAGCCCCCCTCAGGGTGGGCATCATCCCCCCAGCGATGAGAAGTTGTGAGGGGAGGGGAAGGGGGTGTGTGTAAAAGTCCTGCCCTGGGGGTGGGGGCTCAGTTGGGCTCCCCCAGCGCTGAGGGGGCTGCAGAGCGATACCCCTGCCCGGCCACAGCCCGCAGACAGCACCCCACACCGGGCACCGCGGAGCTCATCGGCACTGCCCCCCTGAGCGGGGCAGCACCCCCAAACCGCCCGCCTCCCCCAGGCGTCCCGCCTTGCCCGGTGCCCCCCCCCCCCCGGTGTCCCCCCGGTGCTGGCCGCGCTCACCAGGGTCTGCTCATACTGCAGCGCCCGCTGCGCCTCGCTGTCGGAGGCCATGGTGCCGCCGCCGCTCCTGGCCGTGCCGGTGCCGGTGCCCGCGGCGGCTCCTCCCGGGCCCTGCGGGGCGGGCCCGGGGCACTGCCCGGGGGAGGGACCGGCCGCGCTCCGCCTCCGCCGGCAGCGCCCGGCACCGGCAGCCAGCGCCGAGCACCCGGCGCCGGGCAGGGGCAGGGGGTTCCCGGCCGGGGGAGGGCGGGGGGGGCTCTGCCCTGCAGCCGGGTCCCTTCCACCCGCGATCTTTCTTTGCCCACCGGGTTTCCCAGCTGAGGATGGCACCCGGGAGCAGCCGGTGGGTGCAGGTTGGGGAGGGGGGTAAGAGCTGGCGTGGCGTGACCGCGGGTACAGATCCCTGCGGGACATTGCCCCCTCTTCCCACGGGGGGCTGGCACCGCCACTGGTGCCGGTTTCCCCGTGGATCCTCCCCGGTGGGATGTGGGCAGCAGGGCAGGGGCAGGGAGGACCGTGCCGGGGGCACCGTGGGCAGCCAGGGTCATGGCTATGGCTGGCTGGAGGCCAGATCTGGGGGGCAGAGTGCCTCTGAGGTCTTGGCGCTGAGGGTACAGGGGGGCCCGTGGCTGCCCACGGGTGGCAGGGCAGCTCAGCACTGTGGGGGCTCACCAGAGGAACCCCAAAACTGGCAGGGAGCTCGTCCTTACCGTGGTGCTGCTCAGCGTCCCGGCACTGCCAGCCCCAGGGAAGGCAGGTGGGCTCCACGTTTCGCTGCCAAACCCGGTGGGCAGCAGCGGCTCAGCCCTCTCCAGAGGGGCACACGGGCACAGCTTGGCACCGGCCATCCTCGGGCAAGGCGCTCCGGCATGGCAGGCTGGCTGTGGGACCTCCGTCTCACCGCTGCCACGGGCTCAGGGGCAGCCAGGGCAGCTGGCAAGGCCGAGCTTGCTCTCCTCCTCAGGGCACTGCGTGGCAGCTTCGTGGCAAGAACTGGGTGCAGGGAAAGTCGGAGCTGTGGCACTTCCAGACTGGTGCTGTGGGACCGGGACCGGGCTAGTTCTTGCTGCCCGGGTGCCACCCTCCAGTTTGACGTTAGCACCCCAAGGGTGGGTGATGATGGCTGGGCTGGGGGCTGGGATATGCCCTGCGCCAGCCTGGGAGGGTTCATCGCCGGACATGAACCAGTTTGCAGCAGGGAGGTGATAAAATGGGTTGCCCGCTCATTGTGTCCCCAGGCACGGAGCTCCCTCCTTGCTTGTCAGCTCCTGGCACTGCCCCACAGCAACTGGGACGCTCATCCGGAGGGGCAGTCCCGTGCCAGGACACACGCTCTGCCCGCTGCCACCAGCATGCCCGGCTGTGGGCCACCAGTACACTGTAAGGCCACCACGGGTGCTGCCACCCTGCTGGCACAGGCACCCACATGGCCATGGGCACACACGGAGCAGGACACCCAGCTCAGCCCCCAGGGCTCTGAGACAGTCCAGTATGCCCCAGTGCCACCCTCCTCTTGTCCTACCACTACCTCAGTCTAGCCCCATGTTGCCTCTGGTGCAGTCCCAGTACAGGCTAAACGCTGTCCCACTATGGTATTGTTCTTGTGCCAGTATGCCTCAGCATGGTCCCAGTAGAGCCCAGTGTTACTTTCCTTAGAGCTCTAGCACTGTTCCAGTATGGCCCAGTACAGCTCTAGTGCTGTCCCACTCACCCCATTCTGCTGTGCTGGGATAATGGCCCCAGAGGTGCCCCAGTCCCTCACATCAGGGATGGAAGGGCAGGTAGCAGTACTGGGGCTCCCAGGGGCTCCATGAGCCATGTGAGGCCTTAGTCCAGTGCAGGTGTACTGGGGTGACTGGGGGAGCGCTGTCCCTGGTCTGCCCTCTTGCTGTGTGACACACCCAGCCCCAGGCACTCAGCTTGATATGGGTGCTGCTGGCTTAGGCTCTTTGTTTCACCACAGAAGGGGACAGTGCCACCCTACAAGCACCACACCACAGCCCACTGGGGGTGCCCCCAGTCTGGCACTGACTCCCAGGCCACATGCTCCCCAAATACCCCCCCCAGCATACACATCCCCTAAACCTAGCAAGGCCAGGGCCGGCAAATCCCAAAGCACAGGAAGCCGGTGGGCAATATCTCTGTTTTTAATAAATACATCGTGACCCCCGTCCACAGGCACCATAAATTATGTGACGAGCCCAGGCGAGACAGGGGCCAGAGAGATTTTACACTATGTACAAGGCAGGCGTGATGCCCGCTGTGCCCGCCGGCCAGGGGGGCTGGGAGCGGGAGGGCAGGGGTGCCCCAGCCTCCGCCAGCCCGGCCACTGCCCGCTGGCATGAGCGGGCAGGGCAGCCCTGGCATCGCGGCCGTGCTGAGACGGGGTGCCCAGGCTGGGTGCCTGGCCACATCCACCCCGCCGTGCTCCTCTGTGCCCCCCATCCTGCGCGGAGGTGATGGGCAGCAGGGACCCCCTCACGGCCACCCGGCCTCACTGCATGCTCGCCCCGCTCCGGGCAGCGGTCACTGCTCAGCGGCTCCACACCTCCGCCCTGGCATCGTGGACCTTCTCCCGCACATCTGGGGGGGCATCTGGGGCTGTGAGGGGGGAAAGTGGGACTGAGAAACAGACATGGGGGGTGCCAGGAGGGTGCTTGGGTTGGTCTCAGCCCTGTCTCGGCACCTGAGGGGTCTGAGGAGCTGCACGGGGCACAGGGGGGTGTTTGGGGGAGCAGTGCCCACGTGCGAGCACTCACACTCACCGCGGCACTTGGCGCAGCAGGGGTTGTCCCTCCTGGGGGGGCCGGTGCAGGCGGCTGGTGGGCACTCCTGGCGCTGGCAGTGTGTCTCCCCCGCCTGTGGGGCAGAAAGTGGGGCTGAGCACAGGGGTTGGGGGGCTGGTGGCTCCTCAGGGTGCAGTGGAGGCCTGAGATGCCACCCTGGGCTGCTCTCCCACCCATTCCCAAAGCACTGGGGACTGGCACAGGGGCATCTTTTTCTTCCCCTGATGCCACCCAAGGCCTGGCACACTCACCACACACCAGCACAGGATACACTTCATTTCTCCGAAGGGGGGTACGGAGGGGTGCCAGCTCTCATTGTTGAGGTACCAGCGGCGGCCAAAGCGGCATGCCCGCGGCCCGTCCGCCTGCATGGTGTCGGCCAGCTCAGGGATGCTCTTCTCTGGGGCTGTGGGAAAGGGCACTGAGGGGGCACACGTGCAGCAGGGGCACCCCACAGCATCGCTGGCATGGGTGGGGGTGCTGGGAGAGCCGAGGGCAGGAAGGGGGTGCAGGTACCTGGGCACTGCTTGCAGCAGTCGGAGGGGCTGGCGCGCACGGGGTTGGCGCAGGTGAGCCGCGGGCACTGCACCTTCTCACAGTGCACCTCGCCCGTGGTGCCCTGGAGGGAGCATGGGGGGCTCACAGGGGGCAGAGGGCAGTCGGTACATGGCACGCAGCCCACCTCCCCTGGTTTAAGCCCCTGCCCAGCAGCTCAGGGCAGCCACGCTGCAGGTCAGGGCAGTTCTGCTGCTGAACCAGGGTGGGGGTCGGGGGGGGGGGACACACTAGTATCCACACTTACCTTGCAGGTGCAAATGGCACATTTAATGAGGCCAAAGGGTGGCACGACAGGGTGCCAGCGGGTGCCAGAGCCTCGCCATGTCTTGTCCCCGTCAAAGTAGCAGCCTAAGAGAGGAGGAGGAGGAGGAGGAGGAGGTGGGCACAGCCCCCATGGGATGTGTGGGGGTGCCGGGGAGGCTGGGGAGCAGAGGTGCTCCCTTAGCCCATGTCTGCTGGAACTCACCCTCGCTACTGTCCCGTGCCCGCTCCAGCTTGAGCTCCTCCTGCTCCATCTTCTTCTCTGCAAGGAAGATAGAAGTCATGAGGGGGTGCAGGGGCTCAGAGAGGGCCCCTCTCACCTTGTATTCATGGGAAGGCCCCTGTTCCCTCAGCCCCCTGCCTGGGACCCCCCTCCAGGCCCCAGGTACCTTCACAGACAGGGCAGCACAGCTCCTCGGGGTGCACCTGGCGGGTACAGTTGAGGGGCTGGCACAGGATGGGGTCACAGATCACCGTGCGCTTCTGGGGGCAGCAGGTATGGGGCTCGTTACAGGGGGGCACCACTGATGGGTGCTGCCCCCCACCTTGCCCCTCCAGCCAGTACCTGGCAGCTGCAGATGGAACACTTCTTGTCATAGTCGGGTGCCCAGCGGGTGCCATGAGCCCGGTGCTGCCCCTCAAAGAAGCAGGAGTTGGGGTCCTTCTTCAGCTGCTCCAGATCCCTGGTCTTGATGTCCTCAGAGAGCTCGGCCTCACCTGGGGCCAGGCGGGTCCCTCCTGCATGGCACTGGTTGGGGATGTGCACCTGGATGGGCATGGAGCAGGAGGGTTGGTGCTGCCGGGGGACCCCACTTCCCATGTTGGTGCCCGGCTGCCCTCCGTGGTCAGGGCTGGTGGAGGAAGCACCCACAATCACAGTACACACCATGCCGAGCTGCTGGGACCATGCCACGGTGTGACCCCAAATCCTCTCCCCTTTCCTGCCCCGCTCTGGGCAGTGTCACCTGGGACTGGAGACCCCAGGCAGTGGTGGGGATGGGTAGGGGTGCCCTGCCCAGGTGGGGACCTACCCGTCCCCGCATCTCCCCGTGGGGGTGGGCTTTGGTGCTGACTTGCAGGAAAGCAGTGCCCTGTGCCAGGTGCTGCAGCAGGTCGGCATCCAGGTCCTTCACCACCCCCTGAGCCTGTGGGGGCAAGATGGACAGGGAGGGGGGCATGAGGGCTGACCCGAGCCCCACTGTGGGGTGTCCCAGCTGGGTCCCCGCCTCACCTCGGTGCTGTAGAAGCCCTTGAGCAGACGCTTGTGCTGGTGGGGACGGGCACCCATCTCACCCAGCTCAGCCACCCCATGGAGGTGGGCGCTGACAGTGCCGTCGGCCAGGCGGCCCAGCCCCGCCACCGAGATCTCGTAGTGCAGGTGGCAATGCTCATCCAGTGAGAGCCAGGCGTGCCCCCCGGCACCGCTGCCCACTGGGGGGGACACCAGCTGCCCTGCCAGCGCCACGGGCATCTCTGCACACAGACAGGGGCCGTGGGAGATAGCAGGCGGGGGACCTGCCCCGCTACTCCTGCCACCACCCCTGGTGCCCCACAGATACCTGTGTAGCGGGCGAGCAGCCCGCTGTAGGGCAGGGAGATGACCTGGCCCCGCAGCTCGCCCTCTGCCCAGTCCTTGGTGGCCACATTGAGGAAGAGCTCGTTCTGCAACAGCATGTGGGCATCGCGGGCGCTGGGGCTCTGCCAGGTGCCCTGGGCCTGCCGCCAGTGGGAGACATTGAAGGTTGGGAAGGGGAGCCACCCAAGGCCCCCATGCCATCCCCCCCACTGCCACCCAGTGCTCACCAGCCCATCCTTGTAGCTGGGTGTCATGTCAAACAGGATGTTTCTCTTGCTCTTCCGCCGGGGTTTGGTCTCCAGTGTGATGCCCACCACTTCACTGGCAGTACCCACCACCTGCACCTGCAGGAAGGGTGCCAAGGGGCAGTGCTGGGGAGGGAGAAGACACTCCTGGGACCTCCAGGAGGGAGGATGAGTGCCCTCTGCTTACCTGGTACTCCAGGGTGCCATTCTCATGAAGTGCCAGCTTGGCTGAGCCCACGGCACCTGTCTTGGTGGGCAGCAAGGCGTCCGCTCCACACAGCACGCTTTGGATGGCTTCAGCCCAGGGAGAGAGGCACAGGGGGGTTGAAGCGGGGCGGGGCACGGCCAACCCCCCGCCCTGCACCCGAGGGTGCCCACCCCATGCTCACTGTCACAGCTGCGGCGGGTGGTGATGGTGCCTGCCAGCTGGCGTGCGTGCCGGCCCTCCGTCTCGGCCACGATGCGGAGCTGCCCCTGCACCAGCCACTGCAGCTCGTGGGCAGACAGCTCGCTCAGCACCTCTGCAAAGTCGGGGTCCTGCTGGGGGTGGCACAGTGCCATGGCTCAGCCCTGGCATGGCGGGGACCGCAGCTGCCAGGGCACGTTGGGGAACAGACGGATTTACCTCCACAGTGATGTTGGCATGGACCTCCCGCAGAGTCTGGCCCTGGTGCAGGATGCGGACCCGGAGCGGGACCCAGGGGGATTCTGGTCATGGCAGAGGGGGTTGGACTTGCTGGACTGGGGTCTGTGACCGCTGTCCTTCTGCCCCCCCAAACCCACCCCTCCTTGCCCATCACCCCCAAACCCCTGCACCTGATCCCCTACTTTTTTGCCAGCTGCCTGTCCTGTCCTGCATGCCTGGACCCCTGCAAACACTGGGACCCCCACCATTCTCCCCTACACCCCCAAAATCCTTGAACAACCCACATCCCAAACCCATCCTTCTGCCCACCAACACCCACACCTCATATGCCCTCCTGCACCCCCTGGCCCCACACCCCCTGATAGGTACACAGCACCCCCCACCCATGCACACCTCAAATCATGCAACAACCCCATGCACACCTCAGCACCTCCATGCCATGCACAGCCCCTTTAAGTACCCCGAGCCCTACACCCAGCCTGTGCCCCCACCCTGACCCTACAGATGCTGACCCACACATCCCAAGCCACATAAATGCCATGCACCCCCCACCCAGCCCTACTCAGCTCCCCCCAGGCAGTGCCAGGCTCTGTGGGGTGCCCATGCTCACTCTCACCCCCGGCGCCAGGCTCCAGCAGCCCCCGGGCCATGAGGATGAAGTGCAGGTTGTTCTCAGTGTCGCTCAGCGTCAGCATGGCCATGCCCCCAGCGCCCAGGTGTGTGGGGTCCGATGAGGTCAGGATGGCACCGAAGGTCTCTGTGAGGGGAAGAGACGGTGTGAGGGGCATCCCGGTGAGCACCCATCGGGTGGGCACGCGGGAGATGGTTTTACCTGCGAAGAGCGCCCGGTGCTTGAGGATGTGCCCGTGGACCTCTCCAGAGGGCTGCGCCCGGGTGATGAGGGACACGCGGAGCTGCTCCCCCCGCAGCAACTGGACGTTGGCCTTGGACACCGTCCTCCACATCCCGCAGAGCTATGGATGAAGGCAAGGCTGGGCAGGGGCTGGGGGCGCACCGCATGCTCAGGCAGGGCGAGGAAGGGATGCTGTGAGCCCCTGCCCTCCTGGCCCCTCTCACCATGCCATCCTCAGGGGCAGCACTCTTCTGCACGGGGTGTTCAAACAGCACGTTGCCCTCGGGGTCGCTGAAACGCACCCGGCTCGGCCGCCCCAGCCTGTGAGTACCCAGGGGGTGAGCAAGGATCCCCCTTTCTGGCCCCTGCTCCCCTGGCACTACCCCCCATCACCACCGGGCACAGGGGTGCATCGGGTAGGACTTAGAGTGGTCGCCAGCGATTTGGGGTGGGCAAGGGAAGGATGACGTTCCCCTGGGATGCCAAGCGCCATGTTCTGCCCGCCCACGTCTGGGCTGGCCCAACGCTGCCATCCTGCCGGGTGCCAGCTCGGCACGGGTGCCCTGGGGTCCCCTGCCCCAGAGTGGTGCCAGGATGGCACAGAGCAGGTGGGGGGTCCCCGCCAGGAAAGGCGGCAGGGCAGGACCCGCCGGGAGCCAAGTGCTCAGGCCGGCTATAAATTAGGAGCATTTTCGGCTCCGTTTGGCTCCCCCAGTCGGAGCTGGAAATTAGTCACCACTTTACTATGCAAAGGGGCCTGGAAGCGAGGAAGAGCAGAAGAACGTGGAGCGGGATGGAGGGAGGGAGAGGAGAGGCTCTGCTGCCGGCAGGCGTCCGGGGAGGGCCCGGCGAGGCTGGGGACCTGGCGGCGGTGCCCACCGGCAGAGCCTGCGGGCCGGCACGGCGCCTCGGCCCGCTGCGCCCACGTCCTCCACCGAGGCCTGGAGCGCTTCCCGTTTGTTCCTGCTCCAGACCTGGAGGCGAAGGGGTGAGGCCGGGCCGGCACCATGGGCGTGCCGAAATCCCGCTGCTTGCCCAGGCTGGACCCCCAGCACATCACCCCCCTCCCCAAATCTCTCGCTCTGCCAGTGCAAGGGGGGACGTTGGAGGGGAAACTGAGGCACAAGCACCGTTGCATCCCCCCCTTTTCCAGCAGGGTGCCCTCTGCCAGCTTGGGCAGAAGACAGGGGCATGACTCACCGCTCGTAGCTGATGGAGAAGAGCAGGTAGGAGCGCAGCAGGGTGAAGCGAGCCTTGGCCACTGCGCTGGACGTGGGGTGCCATGGCTCCGGGCCGCTCGTCAGCAAGGCCACAAACTCTGGGGAGGGGATGTTGATGATGGTGGGGAGTGCAGGGGGGCGCCCCGCACTGCTGCTGCCCTCCTGGGTGGGTGGCTCACCTGTGCGGGCATCGTCGCGGGCCAGTCCCTCGGAGCTGAGGTAGGAGCGGTCGTTGTAGGGCTTGTCCAGGTGGTCCTCCTTGTCCTGGAAGTACTCAAACGTGTCGAAGGGGGGTGTGGGGCTCTTCTCCAGGGGGCCTGGCAAGGCTGGGGTAGGGTGGGCACAGGGTGAGACCACTGCATGCAAGAGCTTGGGGTGGGGGGCAATATTAAATCCCTCCTCCCCAGATAGACTGAGACATGCCCCGTGAATGACCGTGGGGCTCTGCGCTGGGGTGCGGGGGGCATGCGGGGGCCATGCTGGGAGCAGGCAGATGGACAGGCAGGGTGTTTAGCCCTTGCACCCTCTCTGTACCCCTCCCAGGGCTGTGCCCGTCAGGGCTTCCCCCTGCCCAGCACTTCGCAGGCACCCCGAGGGCACTGGCAACCTCCATAACCAAGTGAGCAGCCCTTTTTGGGGGTAGGGGGTGTGTGTGAGCAGTACCCCCTTTCCCAGGCCCACGGGGGACCCTGTGGGTGCAGGGGGGGGCTCCCCGCAGGGAGGCACCCCCTGGTCTCACCTTTGGGGCAGGTGTGGCAGCAGTGCCCGGGCAGCAGCGTGGCTCGGGGGCAGGAGGGCACGGGGCAGTCCTGCTTCATGTTCTTGCAGTTCACTCTCCCCGCGGGCTTCCCCCGGCGGGTCCTCTGCTGCGGGGGGGGGGGGGGGGAGAGCCGTGCCAAGCCGTGCCGAGCCGTGCCAAGGTGTGCCCCCCGCCCTGCACAGCCTGACTCCCCCCCATCCCGGCCCATCTGGAGCCCCCGCGGGCAGCCCGGACACCTTGCGCAGCCCCCAGCTGCCTGTACCGCAGCCAAGCCCGGCCCCCCCCCGGCCCCCAGCCCCCTGCCCAGCTGTGAGCGGCCCCGCCAGCCCCGGCCTCGGGGGGCTGCTCGGAGGGAGGGAGGGGGCCGGGGGCCATCCCCGAGGAGGGGGAGGAGGAATGAAGCCTGATCCTTTAAACCCCCCTTGTGCTCCCCGCTGCCGCGGCGGGGGGGCACACACACACATCCAGGTGTCCGCTGGCCGGAGGGATCCCCGCTTCCCTTTTCCGTGCGGGTGGCGTGTGTTGAATGAGGGGGTCGGAGTCCCGCCCCGCCAGCCCCCTCCCCAGCGGGGCCGGACCCTGGGGGATCTCCCGGGGGGAAGGGGGGTGCGGGGGCACTCACCGGCTCGCAGTGGCAGATAACGCAGCGCATGACCCCGAAGGGCTCCCCCAGGTCCGGGTGCCACGTCTCCTCCAGGGCATAGAAGCGTCCCCCGAAAGCGCAGCCTGCGGAGACCCCCACCCACACCCCCGCCGCCGCCCCCGGTCACCTCCGGGCCGCGGGCACCCCCCTGCCGCAGCCCCGGACAGCGGCCGGCACCGCCCCGCCGGTCCCAGCGGCCGCTCCCGCTCCCGGTCCCGCTCCCGGTGCCGGTCCCGGCCAGCCGGGGGGCCCGGAGCGGGATGCCGGGTGCAAGAAAAGGAGAGGGGGTGTGCAGGCTTGCGGTGCAAGGACGGGGGGTGCGGGTGGCAGGGAGGGGGTGCACGAAGCGGGATGCACGAAGCCGGAGGGGGGGTGGGGGTGCGGCAGCGGTTTATATAGGACGGGGGGGTGCCCGGAGCGGGGAAAGGAAGCGGGGGGGCGGGGGGGGGAGCTCCTACCTGCCGCCCCCCCGGGGGGCAGCGGGTCCGTGTCGGGCCGGATGGGCAGGGCGAGCTTGGGGCGGGCGGCGCGGCCGGGCAGGAGCAGGGCGAGCAGCAGGAGCAGGGCGGCGCGCATGGTGCCGGCCGGCCGGGGCAGGCAGGCGGCCGGGGGCGGGGAGGGGGGGCCGGGCGCTGCCTGTCGCTGCCGCCGCCTCTGCCCGGCCGCCGGCTCCGGCTCCGCTTTATAGGCGGCGGCATGGGCAAGCGGGAGCTGCGAGCCCTGTGCAAACAAAGGCCCCGCTAATGAGGCGCAGGCAGCGGCCGGCCCGGGGGGGGGGGGGGGGCGCGACACGGGACGGGACGCGCCCCCGTCGCGATCCGACCCTCCACCTCCCCCCCAACCCCGGCCCCGGGCCGCCCCCGGTGGGCACGGGCCGTCCTGCGGTACCCCGGGGCACGCAGCTACCCGCCGGCCATGGGGTACACTCTGGATTCGGGGTGTCCTGGGGACCCCCCCCCCCATTCCACTGCTCTCCCCCCAGGCATGACATGCACCCCTGGGTGTAGAGCATCCCTACTCACATGCCAGCCCCAGGGCATGGGGTACCTGAGGGATGCCTTCATCCACATACTCCCCTCAGGGCAAGGGGCACCCCCAGGGTGTGGGCATCTTGAGAACACCCCCCCCACAGTCCACGCAACACCCACGGGGACATAGGGCACTGTGGAGACACTGCCACCCCCCCACCCCACCCCGCAGCCCTTCCACAGAGCTTGGGGTGTTTCTGGGAGCTGGACATCCTGGGTGTGCCCCCATCCACATGTCCCCCTGTCCCCCCAGGACACGAACCCCCCGGGAGTCCCCCATCCACATAAGCCCCCTCGGGGATAATGCATGTGTGGGACACCCCCATTCAAATGTCCCCCCCCTCAATCATACTCTCCCCTGGCATGGGGCATCTTCTGGGCACAGGGCATCCTGGGGGCACCCCATCTGCACAGCCCACCTTCAGGCATGAGCCCTCCCAGGGCTTACTGGGGCCCTCTAGGCATGGGTCATCCTGGGGACTCCTCCATCCACTCAGCCCCCTCCCAGGCCGCTTGGCACCCCAGGACACAGGGCACTGTGGGGCACTGTCTGGATGGACCCCCTGCAGACCACCCCCCCGCAGCCAGCCCTTCCCCAGGACATACAGATCCTCCAGCCCCTCAGCACCCCCGAGCATGTGCCCCCTCCCCCCGCAATTCACACTGCACTCTGCAAAGTCACACGCACCCCACAACTTGTGCCCTCGACACCCCCAAATCCCTCCAGCTGCTGCCCAGCCAGGGCAGGGGAAGGCTCCGGAGCGGGACCTCGTGCTCCTGCCCACCAGTGACAGCGGCCGTGGGGGGACAGGAGCCCGGATGCCTGGGTTCCCTTGTCCAGGGAGGGGAGGGGGCAGCCGTGGAGGAGGCTGAGAGAGCAGCACCCAGCACTGGTCCCGCTCTTCACCCACATGTGCCCGGGCTGGTGAGGGTGGCGGCGGTGGGCAGTGAGCAGACACCATGGAAAGGCCTGAGGAGAGCATCATCCAGCTGGGGAAACTGAGGCACACACTGCAGGGACGTGGGGGCTGGTGGGGAGGGGGGCCAGCACGTGCCACCCGTGTCCCTGGCCTTGCCACCCCTGCCGAGGGTGTCAGGGAGGGGTGTGGGTGGTGGGAGCGTGGCGGGCGGGCGCCCAGGGAGGGGAAGGCGGGTGGGGAGGGGAGGAGGGGGAAGCGCAGGGCTGCCAAAATCAACTCCGGGCGGTACAAACACCCGGCCAGCTGCGCGGTGTAGCTAGGGAAACACGGCACAGCTGGAGCACAACAGGCCCCTGCCTCCCCAGAAGGCTCCTCCTGGGTCTCCCCGCAGCCCGGTGAGCGGCTGGGGGGGCTGCGGCCCACCGCCCCGTGCCCCCGATGCCAGGGTTGCCCATCCCTGGCTTGCCCATCCCATTTCCTGCCCCGGTTTGGCACATGTCCCGTGCAGCGGGCACCTCTCCTGGGGAGGGCAGTGAGGCGTGGGGGCTTGGCCATGCTGGGGTCCTGCCCCGTGGCAGGAGCCGGTGTGAGGCAGCGAGGAGCGAGGGGCAGCCAGGACCCCCCAGCGGGACGGCCCGCTGGTATCACCAGTGCTGGGACACAGCCAGGGCCCTGGGCATCCCCTGGGCATGGCCGTGCCTGACACCCTGCTGCTCACAAGAACTTCCTACGAGCAGGGACCATGACGGGCAGCATGGCACCCCCGGCCCTGTGCCCTCCCCGCTGTCCCTGGCAGTGCCACTGACCTGTCCCCTGTCCTCTCTCCCGGCGTCCCCACTGGCCCGGGATCCGGCAGCGTGGTGTGCAGGGGAGGGCTGGGGTCTGCGTGGCCGTGCCAGCGTCACCATGCGGTGGTGCCCACTGCGGCGCGGCAGCGGCCCTGAGGGACGGCGGGACGCGAGCGGGGCCGAGGAGGGAGGAGGCGGGAGATGGCTCCCGGCCGCCCCACCGGTGCCAGGAATCCGGCGCTGGCTCCGCGCACCCAGAGCTCGTCACAGTCTCCTGGCTTGGCCGCGGGACGCGGGGAAGCGGCGGGGGAAGCTCCCTCCCCTTTCCAGGGAAAGGAAGGCGAGACGGGGAATCCGCCTGGCCGCGGCCCTCAGCATGGGGGAAACTGAGGCACGGGGTGGCAGAGTGAGGTGGGGGGGGCGTTCCAAGGGTGTCCTGACACTGCCAGGCTGGGACTAGGGTGGTATGCTGGCACGGGCCCTGGCAGGGCAGGAGGGTGCTGGGCATCCTCGCCTGGGGAGGGGGCATCGTCACTGCAGTGGGAGCACACAGGCAGGGGGAAAACAGATGCCCCAGCCGCGCCTGGGCATTCCTCATCCACAGCCCTGGCTGTCTCTGGAAATGCCAAGGGGTGCCCCCAGGCGAGGGGCAGGGGGCAGCTTGCCAGAGCCAGTGGGCGCCTCGGGGGTCCCTGTGCCGGCGGGGAGGGGGTGTCGCCGGCCGGGGGTGGCTCTGGGAAAGGGTCCCGGTCCCACCAGCTGCTTCCCAGCACCCGCACATGTGTGCCGGCAGCGCCCTGCACAAAGGCGGCTCTGAGGCGCTCCGGAGCCGGGCCTGGCGCCGACACAGCCCCAGCGGGGCCGCCGGCTGCGGGCAGCTGGAGCCGCGCGGGGATGGAGCCGGCCGGCCATCGGCAGTCCCGGCCACCCCGCCGGCACCTCTACCCGGAGCGGGCAGCCGGCTCGTGGGACACCCCGACGGTGGCCCCCAAAACAGTCCGCAGCGCTGCCGGGGCTTCGCGGGCACGTGCCCTGCCCGGCGGCGAGGGTGCGGCGGAGGGTCCTGGCAGGCCGCGGTGCCAGGGCCGTGCCGTGCCTGGCACTGGGGCGTCGCGGCGGGCCCTCGCCAGCGCTCCTGCCCCACGCAGCTCCCTATTGTCTGGCCTCATTAGCCGCTGCCTGCTCGCGGCTTTGAACATGGGCCGGGCTCGGGGCGGCAGGAAGGAGCCTCTGCTCCCCGGGGATGGGGTCGAGGCGAAACCGCACGCCCCGGTTCCCCCCTTCCCACAGCCTCCCCCTGTCTCCCAGGCACCTCCACACCCCCTCCTCCTTCCCGTGCCAGGCGCAAGCCTGGAGCCGCGAAGGTGCCCGGGGGGGACCCCCTCTCTCCAAAAAGAGCCCCCCTCGACTGGCGCGCCTCGGCGCAGGGCGCAGAGACCATCGGCCTCCCCAAAGCTTTGTGCTGAGCGCAGCTTGCCCCGTGACTAATCCCCCCAGCCTCGCACACACGCGGCGGGAGGGGGGGGGCTGTTGTAATGGGTGGAAATATCTCATAATTCACGTTGGACACGGGGATTACAGCCGTTCCGGCAATATTTGCACAACTGGTAGGTGGCTTGTAGGGCTGGGCTGCCTCAAGACGAAGGCCGGGGGGGTCTGGGGATGGAGGGGGTTTTGGGGGTGGCAGGTATGGGGAGGGGGATGCAGCTTGAGGGGGTGATGGAGGGGGGCGGAAAGTGGCTGTTTTCTGTCTGCAAACACATGGAGTTTATTATGGAGGGCGTATTGCCGGCGTGGCAGAGATGGCTGGGGCTCTCACCTCCATCCCGGCCCCTGCGGTGGGCACAGCTCGGGGAGCAGGATGGAGACCCCAAAACAGCCTCATCTGCCATGCCAGGCAGATCCTGGCCGTGCCCCAGGGCACATGTCTGCTCCCAGCACCCGTCTGCCCCACAGAGCTCCCTGCTTATAGGAGCACCCAAAGGTGCTGTGTCCCCCTGGCCCCAAATGTCCCCTCCTCAAAGGCCTTAGGGGGTGACCCTGGCAGGAGGAAGGCGGGGGGCATGCAGGGCATGGGATGGCCGTGTTTGGCATGGGGATTAGCAAGCTCCCAGAGTGATGGTGGTCTCCCCCCTCCCCACCGGACATGCAGGCAAATATTTGTGCCCAGACTTCGCAGGACGGCGAGAAGGAATTTCATTCTTGCGCCCACCTGCGGCTCAGCCGCCTGGCATTAACCCCTTCACCGCCCCGCGGGATGGAGGGAGAAGGGCGAGGTGCCCTCCTGGCCCCGTCCGCCCCGTGCTCCCCATTGGGGTGAGGAGCTCAGCCAAGGAACGGGATGGGGTAAGGGGGCACAGTGGGATCACCCCAGGTGCCAGCAAGACCACTGGCACAAAGCACCATGGCACAAGGCAGGGCCTGTGGGAATCCTCTGGGCTGCACCCACGGCTTTGTACCAGGGTGCCAGGCAGTGTGTGGCCTGCCAGGAATTGGGAGAGGTGAGGAAAACCCTGCCAGTCTCTACCCCCCATGAGCTGCAGCACCCAGGGCAAGGTGCCCCATGCAAGCCCCTTCACCCAGCAGTGTCACGGTGCTTTCCTGGGACGGCCTGCTGGGAAGCAGTGCGGGGTGTGGAGGGCGGCCATGGGGATCAGGATTTGCCCACGGATGTTTATTGGCAACTTGCAAATGTGAAAAAAGGTCCGGAGGGGGCAGGGGGCACCCAGCTCCCGGGGGCTGCCTGCACTAAAGGAGGGGGCCAGCCTGGGTAGGGGGTCCTCCCGCTGCCTGGCACCCCCAGAGCCCTGCTGTGCTCCTTTCCCTGGCCCCGGGGCCAGCTGTGCCCTGAGCAAACGGGGCTGTTTGCTCACGCCAGGATTAGCCTCTCTCTTTGTTCCTTTGACTTTCTCTTCCCTTTATGCCGGACCCTTTTATGGGGGCTTCAAAGGGGGCTGGGACCCCCCTCCCTGCCCCTGGAAGCTCAGGTTTGCTTCCCATGAGCCCCCCCCCCGCCTTGCACTGACATCCTGGGGGTGCCCACCGAGCACATCTGGGTGGCCTGTGGGGACAGCAGCTGTGCCACCTGTCCATGATCTCCCCCCCCCGCCTACTCCCCTTGCCACCTGGCACCTCCGACTGCCCTCGGCACCTTGGAGAAGTGGGTGTGAACGGCTGCCCCCCGCAGCGGGATTCCCGGCACTTTGCACCCTGTAAGCAGAGGTGGGAAACTTGGCACTGGGATCCGGCCAGCTGTGCAGCCCCGCGGCCCCCGCCCGGCTTCCTGCCCCCTGCCAGACCCCGGCCTGTGTCGCCCGGAGCCTCCATGCCTCTTTGGGGTCCCTGAGCCTCACCCACTGCCCCCACACCCCCTCCCTCCACAGCACACAGCATCCCTGGATTTAGGCTAGGAAAAACATGGTGAGCCAGCAGCGGGGGCTCCCCCCCCCGCCCCCCCCAATCCCTCTGCCCCCCTGGCATGGGCAGAAAATGCCAGCAATGCCCTTTCCAGCAGAAGAATACCAGGCTGCCCACAGGCACGGGCTCCCGCTGCCTGCCAGCTTCTGGCACAGCTGAAAATGAGCATTTTGGAGTGAAGGTACTACTGTGGGCAGTTTGAGGTGCCTCGGTGCCCTCTGGGGTCCAGCAGACCTCCAGTTTCCAGCTGCCCTCTGGTTTCCCCCAGTGGGTTCATTTGCTTAATTATGAGGGCAAGCCGGGAGTGCAGGGCACCGCAGCTCTCCAGCCTGTCATTGTCAATGTTTTTGCACCCAAGGAAGGACAGGGACCCAGGCACAGCAGGGACTGGCACGGGGCTGGTGGCAGGAGCGGGGCCAGTGCTGGCAGAGGGGCTGAGGGTGCTGGCGGGCGCGTTTGCAGCTTGTCACGTCCGCAGAGACGGGACACGGCCGTGTGGGGGAAGCCCGGCGGTGTTTGACCCCGGTGCTCGCGGGTCCCACCACTGCCAGCTGTGCCCCGGGCGAGCCGGGCTGCCAGCCCCATCCCCGGAGCCTCAGCACCTGCTGGACCCCCCGTCCGGGCATCCCGCGACCTGCAAGGTGGGCTGCTGGGGGCCAAGCAGGGCATGGGGCAGGCGGAGCAGCGCCGAGGTGTTTACTCTGACTGTTGTCACCCGGCCAGGCGCTGCCGGGAACCGCTGGCCGCAGGGACAGGGGTGGGAGCGTGCAAGAGCATGTGAGAAGAGGGGTGTGAGAAGGAAGCACGCGGACTGCAGGGAGAGCGGGGACAAGAGGATGTGGTCTGGTGGGGGTCCGCACCAAGGGAAGCGTGTGGGGGGCTACCCGGCCCCAGGGGTTATCTGAGCATGTACCCTGACGCGTGCGCAGGAAGTGCGCATGTGCACACGTAGGTCTGAGGGTGCACGTGGGGTGTGTGTACGTGTGCCGCACAGACACACGTGCTTCTAGACACGGGTGTGGGTGTGTGCACCCTCCCCTCCCCAGCAGCCAGAATGCCCTGGGGGGGGTGGCTTTGCCAGGGAGTGTCGTGGCCATGCCAGGGCCTGGTGCTGGACAGACCGCCAGTGCTTCTGTTACCCAGGGAGGGGGCATCTGTGGGTGCTTCACCCACCCCAGCCCCAGCCAATACCCCTGGCCCAGGGACTGTGTGCCAGCCAGACCCCTGTGCTCCATCACCCTCCCCAGCTCAGAGGGGTCCCCGTGCCCCACAGCCACACCAGGGATCTCCGCCTCCCTGAGTCACATCTGGGTGACAGGTGCAGGGGTCAGGGCCCAACTCTGGGCAAGGGTCACTGGGGTTGGGGTCCACCTCTGGGTAAGAATCACTGGAGTTGGAGCTCACCTCCGTGTGAGGGTCACCAGGGTTTTGGGTCCACTTCTGGGTAAAAGTCAAGGAGATGGGGTCTACCTCTGGGTGAAGGTGACCAGGGTTTGGGGTCCACCTCTAGGTGAAGGTCAAGGGAAAGGGGTCCACCTCTGGGTGAAGGTGACCAGGAATGGGGACCATTTCTGGGTGAGGGTCAAGGGGGTGGGATCCACCTCTGGGTGAGGGCCACCAGGCTTGGAGCCCACCTTTAGGTTAGGGTTTTTTATGGCCTTCATGCCTGGCTGCTGCAGCTGAGAGCAAGACCCCATCAGGGCTGATGGTCACGGGGCCACCCAGCACAGGTCACCCATGCCATCTCTTTCACAGGTACCAGGGCCACCTTCACTCCCTGGACAGGGCACCGGCCACCGAGGTCCCAGCAGGCGAGCGCTCAGGCCAGGGGGCAGGTGAGCAGCCCTGGAGGGCGCCCAGGGACGCCCTTCCCGTGCCCCGAGCCAAGGGAGGAAGCGGCTGGAGGCAGGAAGCCGTCCCCCGGGCCCGGGGCCCCTGCTGCGATTTTACTTGAAGGTCAGCGGCGACACAACAGGAAATCGCACTGCCTCGGCTGGGCGGCCGGGTGCGAGCCAGAGAGCAGAGTCGTGCCGCCCCAGGGGTGCTCCTGGCCCCCGGCCCTCCGTTCCGGCTGGGCGGCTCGCGGGGAGCCCGCGCCACCACCGCCCTCCATGGAAGGGGGACGGGAGCCGGGGAGCAGCCACTGGCCCCAGGGTGGAAGATACAGGGCCGAAGCCCCCAGCTGAGCATGGAGCTGAACAGTGAGTGTGTGGCGAAAAGGGGGGACGGGAGCCAGCAGGAAGGGGCATTGCATTGGCAGTGGACACCATGGCCGCACAGCCAGAGCATCCCTTGCATAGGCACCCCAAGAAATGAGCCCCACATGTAGGCAGCAAACCCCAAGGGTGGCTCTGGTTTGGTTGGACCTGGTCATTACTGGCGCAATAGGGCAGCCAAGCATCTTTCCATGCCCGGCCTTGGGAAATGGGATGTGGGCTTTTGGGGACAGCCGTAGTGCCAAGGCAGGCGGTGAGGCAAGTGAATGCACAGAGGGGCTTTGGAGAGGAGATACCTGTCACCAGGATGGGCAGTCACTGGGCACAGCAGCCACCTGGCTGAGAGGTGCCTGGGGCAGCAGCGTGCCAGCAGGCGAGCCCTTGGCCGGCGCAGCGGCGAGGAGCAGATGTACGCTGCAGGATGCTGCAGGCAGGGATTCCCTGAAGCGCACGTGACGCCCGGAGCTGCTCCTGGCACAGATCGGGAGGGCTGGCCTTGGTCTGCACAGGGAGCACAGTTCTGCTCCCCACCTGCAGCCCAGACTAGAGCAAAGCCAAAAACCCTGGCACAGCCATGGCTGTGCACCCCTCGGCACATACCACCGGCACAGAAACCCTTGCTCTCCGCAGTGAGCACTGGGCACCTGCGCCGACTGACCAGAGGGCAGCACCACGCTCTCCTCAGCCCCCCTAGACCTCCCCCTGTGCCGCCACCATGGGGCCATCAACGCCACCGCTGGGCTGAGGGGCTACCACTGCAGGTGTGACCCTGGGCTGGAGCTGCCCAGGGAGGGTGGCACAGTGCCCAAGGTAACCCCATCTCCCCCAGGAGTGCTCCTCCTCACATCCTTCCTCCTGCACATAGAAGAGGGCCACGCCAGCCCAACACGGCTGGTCTGCGACAACAGACTTATCCAGAAGTACATTGGGGAGGCCAAAGACATGGAGAAGAGAGCGGTGAGTATATATTCCCCCCCCCCCCAAAACCCAACGCCAGGGACGAGCACAGCTCCTGGTATCTCACCTCAGCACCTCCTCTCCCTCGCAGAGCCAGTGCCAGGCACTGCCCGCACTCAGCTGCCCCGTGGTGCTGCCCTTGGTGGGCTTCAGGCTCCAGCAGTGGAAATCCAAATCGGTGAGTGGGGCTGGGAAGATGGTGCTGCCACCAGGGTGCCCACAGGGTTGGAGGAGGAGTCCCTGGGTTGGCACAGGCACCAGAAATGCTGAACAAGATGCCTGTGCGCATACCTAGTGGCACAGGGGGGTGGAGGATCCCCTCCAGACCCAGGGTGGGCAGAGGAATAAATTGGGCCTGGGGGCCAGCCTGCTCACTGCCTGCTCCCCCAGAACGAGACCAAGCGGCGGGAGATCCTCTGCGACCTGGCACTGCTGGTGGGCGCCATGGCAGGGGCCCAGCGCCAGGTGACCCAGGAGTGTGGGGCCATGCAGCTCAGCCAGCTGTACCAGCATGCCAGCTCCTTCCTCCTGCTCCTGCAGACCTTCAGCTGGGAGGTGAGACCTTCCCACACGAGTCACACCACCCTGGTGCAGGTGCTGGCTGAGCTGGCCTGGGCACAATGGCATCTGTCACCCCTCTGGTCCCACTCTCGCCCCTCAGGCAGGACCCTGGGAGCCAGGCTGCTCCCTACGCTCCATGGAGCAGATCCACATCACCAGCATCTTCCTCACCTACCGGCAGCTGGTGCAGGGCAAGCTGCGCTTCTTCTTCCATGACCTGGCCAAGGACTTGTGCAACCAGAGCCAGGAGGGTGGCAGAAACCCTGTGTAGGGCCCGGTGAGGCTGTGCACAGGGTTCACCCCTGTTCCTAGGTCAGGGGAATCCTGCTGGACACTAAGCTGTGCTCTGGGTGCCCAGGAAGGTGCCCACAGGGAAAGGGTTTGCTCCTGTTCAAGCCTACGGTGACCGCACGGCCCACGGAGGCAGACAGCAGCAACACCCGTGCACCAGGGAGCACAGGCCCTGCTCCCGCCCAGGCAAGCACCTCTACTGTGAATGCTTTAGAATTAAAGAGCTATTTTTCTAAAGGGTTGTTTTGTGTCCTCCATTTCCCCACCGCTGCGGCCCTGGCAAGGGGACCGTGCACCCCCAGGGGCCTCACAGTAAGAGGCAGCCCCTCGGGGATGTGCTCTGGGTCTCTCCCCTGCGCCCAGCTCCCTCCCGCGGCAGCCGCCAGCTCCGCAGGGCAGGCAGGCTCTGTCGGGCACCAGAGCCCACTTGGGGACGAGAGCTACCGCTCCTCACCCTCTACAACTTCACCTGCCTCTCTCCAGCCCCAGTGTGCCCGGCAGGGTGGCAGAGAAGAGCCCAAGGCAGGTTTGGACTGTCTGTTCTTTGGGAAAGCAGTGTGGATCCCCTTTGCCCCCGTGGAAGTTTACCCACTTCCTGCCAGCCTCATCTCAGCCAGCAGAGCCAGATATAGAAAAAACATCCCAGTTTAATCAAGAAAAAGCCGAGCCTGCCTCAGGATGGCTCCTCAGGAAGCGGTCGACAGCCCTGAGCCTGCTTTTGAGGCACAGGAGGGCAGAGTTGAGGAGATGCCCAGCAGGCAGGACTGTAGAGCACCCAACACAGGTTCCACTTGGCCATCAGACACCTCTCTCCATGAAGAGGGGGCTGTGGATTCCAGCAGGAGTCAGAAGAGGCCGGGATGAAAAGGGGGACTGCCCCTTCCTCCCCCAGCTTCGGAGGGGCCAGGCAGCACAGATGCTGGGGCAGGATTTGGGGTCCCAGGGCTTCTGTTTGCTCGCCAGCAGAATGTCTCCGGGGTCAGCCCATGGAGGCAGGAGGTCTCCTAGAAGGCCAGCTTCTTCATCAGCAGGTAAACTCGAGAGTCCACTTCAAACCCATGCAGGTTGTTTGCGTCTCCCTGCAGTCGCATAAGCAGCCCCCCATAGGACACGTAGGCAGAGCTGGGGTGGGAGGAGAGGAGTGGTGAAAGCGGGGAATCCCACAGGAGACCCGGGCTGAGATCCCAGTGCCTCCCCCACACCACCCCAGAATACCATGTCCCCCCCCTCCTGCTGACAGGCACTCACAGGCGCGTGGCTGCCTCTGTGGAGGTCTCATCCCCTTCAATCCTGTACACCTTGCCGTACATCACATACTCGAACTGGTCTGCCCTGCAACAGGATGACGGGAGTTCAGAGACAGGTCAAAGCCAGGTGTTCCCCCAGCTGAGTGTCCTTTGGGAGAAGGTACCTCACAGCTCCTCAGCACTTCATCTTTTCCCTCATCCACCCCCACATAGGTCCTGGCTGGACCCCTGTACCTGGACGGCCTGTCGTCCGTGGGGTTATACTCGCCGTCATCCAGGGTGCCATCTTCATACAAGGTGCTGGCGATGACCAGGCGGAATTTGTCCCCTGGGAGGGGAGAGCAGAGTGGTGAGATGGCGGGGGCATAGCCAGAGCAGCAGCGGTCACAGCAGATCTCAGGGTGGTGGCAAGGAGCCCCCCTGAGGGGTTTTAGCACAAACCCTGTCCCTGCCTTCAGTCCTCCAACAGGACTGTGGGGAATGAGGGGGGGAAAAAAAAAAAAAAAAAAAAAAAAAAAAAAAAATCACACTGGATACTCTGTCTCCCTGTCCTCCACAGACACTGGTCACCACCACAGAGAACACCAGTGCCACCAGGACACTGCTGCTGTTTACATAAGACACAGCAACAAACTCACAGAGAGAGTCCCAGAGAGCTTGTCTGAGCCCTGAGCAGGTACACGAGACCCTGCAGCAGCAGTTCTAGCCCTTCTGTGCTTCACTGAGGGTAAGACTCTCTTTTCCACCCACCTAGTATATTTAGCCCCAAAAGCTCATTTCAAAAGGTGTTCCTTAAAGCTTGGTTACCTCCAGCTGAGGCAGTTTCACTAAACAGCACCTCTAGGGAATTGGCTGGAGATGAGCCCAAACAAATACAGTGAGGTGAAACAGAATCCAGGTCAGTCCCAGCACACTGAGAGTGCCCAGTACCTCCTGGGACCTGGGAACAGCACAGAGGCCCACAGAAGTCTGAGATAGCTCATTCCTTGTTCACAGCAAACTCAGTCTCCCTCCTCTAACCTCACTCCATCCTGGCACACTCTGGACTAGCAGCCCAATAGCTTACCAAGGTCCACGGGGTAGATCTGGATGTTCACGTCCAAAATGAGGTCCATCTTGAAGGATTCACTTTCACAGTGCAGGCGAGACACTGGGGAGAGCAGCAGAGTTGGGGACAAGGACAGAAAAGACCCCCAGGGGGTGAGTGTGAGCAGGGTGCCAGGGCCAGGCCATTCCTGCTCCCACTCTACCCCGTGCTAGCATCTGAGCTGTTCAGGGCAAGAGGTGCACAGGGTTTGGGGAAGGATGCCAGAGTCTGGGAGCTGACTGGGATGTGCACAGGCAGGGTGAGGAACACGGTGTGGTGGGAAATGGAGCGCACCAGGGGCCCGGGGGTGTGGAGCACAGGCGGCGGGCTGGGGAAGCAGGGCGCCCCGGGGCGTGGCAGCACACGGCGGGGGTCAGTGCCAGGGTGCAGGGGGCACCGCCGGAGGGAAGAGCAGAGCAGGGACCGGGACAGGCGCGGGGAGCAGGCCGGGCTGAGGGAGGGCACAGGACCCCCGCGGGAGGGCCGGGCCGGGCCCAGCAGCTCCGGGCTGAGGCGGCGGGGGCCCGGGCGGGGGCCCGGCGGGCGGGCGGGGTGACGCGGGGCTCCACTCACCACGGTCGAACTTCTTGCCCTCGGGGTCGATGTCCTTCACGTCGAAGATGTCCTCGAAGAGGATCCCGGCCATGGCGGCAGCCCCGCGTCCGCTCGCGCCCGGCGCCCGCCAGTGACGCACCCGCACTCCCGCCACGCGCCGCCAGGCGGGGGCCCTTGCGCCGCGGGCCGGAAGTGGCCTCGGGGTGGGCGGGGCGACGCCTGCGCACTGCGCCGGCCGGCGGCGGGTGTCCGCGCGGCCCTAGTGCCCGCCGGCCCCGGTTCGCCCGTCGCGGTGGGGCTGCAGCCCGGTCTCTGGGCAGCGCGGAGCGGCCGGGCCGCGGCGGATTCCCGCCCGGTGCTGCGATTCCGGGGGGATGGGGCACTGCAAAAGGGGGCGGTGGGATGGGGGGGTACTGCAGCGGGGTGGGGCCGCACGGCAGTGGAGGTGCATTGCAGTCGGGGGTGTTTTGCAGTGGGGGGGGCATTGCAGTGCGCGGGGGCTGCGATGGCGGGGCGTTGCAGTGGGGTGTATTACAGTGGGGGGCATTGATATGGGGGGCATTGCGATGGGGGGGTGCATTGCGATGCGGGGCATTGTAGTGGGGGGCATTACAGTGGGGGCATATTACAATGGAGGGCGTTGCAGTGGGGGCGCACGGCAGTCGGGTGCACAGCAGTGGGGGGTGCACTGCCGGGGGGGGGCTGCTCTCGGACCCTTTCGGGGGTGCCTGTGCCGCGGGGGGCCCGGCCCGGTGCCGGCAGGGGGAGCTGCGAGGCCGCGGATGGCGCCGCGTGGAGTCGCCCAAGCCACAGCGTCACCCACGGCCACGGGCGGGCCCCGGCCCGGAGCCGCCCCAGCCAGCGGCCCCCGCCTGGGGAGGTCCGAGCCTCGTAGCCACCGCCGTCCCCTACCCCGTCCCGCCCCGCCTTGAGGCGCGGGACACAGGGGCTCCAGCCGGAGCGCCCCGGCCTCAGCATCAGTGTCATGAGCTGCGCAGACTCAGCCAGCGATGGGGCTGGGGAGTTGCAGCCTCCCCCGGCCCCTTCCCCCTCCCACACCGGCCACGCGAGGGAGGGACAGGGAACGACCATCAACCCGTGGCCTGCCGATGAACCGTGACGGGAGCGGGGGGGTCTGGCAGGGCTGGGGGCAGCGCACCCGTTGCAGGGCCACGGGGTGCTCGTCTGGCATCTGGTTGGGAGCTGCCGGCACGGGGTCAGGAGTTCAGCCCTGGCCCCCCTCGGCCCCCGAATGCCACCGCCAACCCCCCTTAACCGATTTTTCCCTGTCTCGGGCCGAGGCGGGGTAGCGGGGACCCTGCCCCTGCTTTGGGCAGGGAGTGCTGCCCGGACGTGGCGCCGAGGGTGCTGGCACGGAGATGGGTGGCCGGGGCAGGTGTCCTGGTGTGACAGGGATGGGGAAGGTGGGTGGCACGGCGCCGTGTGCACAGCACATGCCAGCAGCCCGCTGGGGACCACGAGGCCGTGCGTGGGGACATCCATGGGACACGGGTCCACGTGCATGGCCCCGGTGCCTGTGGCTGTGTGGGGACATCGCCCACGCTGTCCCTGGGAGCCGGACACCTCCAGGAGGTGGCCTAGGGTGGCACCCGGAGCCGAGGTGCCCCCAGAATCTGTCCCAAGATGCCTGCGGTCCCCAGGTGTGAGCTCTCCACGGCGTGTCCCCGCTGTGACCCGGTGGCAGCACACCCCCACACACACCTGCGGCACAGGCAGGGGACAGGGCAGTGTGGTGACATGCAGCGGGGATGCTGGCATGACGGGGGGGCTGGTGCCAGGGGGATGGTGGCCCAGCAGGGGGGTGCGTGGGCAGTTCATGGCGGGGTCACCCCTCGGCGGTGGCCCTCAGCGAGGACAGCCTTAATGCGCTGCGACGTGACCTCGGCTTCTTCTAATCATCGTCTGGGTCGGCAACTCCCCCCAGCCCTGAGCCCCCTCCCCGCTCTGCCCACCCAGTCTCAAGGGGGCACAAACCTCCCTGCCAGAGTGGGGGCCATGTCCAGGCGCTCCGCATGGTGCAAGGCGTGGGGTGCAGACCCCTTCCCCACAAGCTCCCTGCGCCCTCCCTGGTGTCCTGCACCCTGGGGTGTCCCTGTCTGCTGTGAGGGGTGTGGGGCTGGGTTGCGGGGGGCTTGGGCACTGCTGCATGGCGGGCTATGAGGGGGGCACCCGGAGCTGTGTGTCCTGCCAGGGGGTGGCAGCAACACACCGAGCATGGCAGAGCACCCCCAGGGTGTGCCGGCGGCAGGGACCCCTACCCCAGCCAGGCTCACCAGTATGACCAGTTGCCCTCTCCAGCATCCCCAGGGTGCCATCCTTGAGGGATGTGACCCACCAGACTGGAGCAGGGCAGCGTGGGGCACAGGGCAGTTCTTCGGGGAGGGGGCCATGTGCCATCCCCGGCCCCATGCTCAGGGGTATGGTGCCATTCGGGCTGGGGGGCTCTGGCATGGCTGTGCCCCCTGCTTGGATGATCTCAGGGCCACTGCAGGGTGACACAAAGGGCTTATCCCACCCGGCTGTCCCGGCCTGCCCCTGATGAGACCTGGCACACTCGGTGCAGGCCGGCAGGCAGCCAGGGCTGTGCTCACCAGCCGGTGAGGCAGCCCCCCCAGCGATGCTGCTGCCCGCAGCCCCTGCCAGCCGGCAGTGCCGTCTGTCTCCCTGCCCTTGCAGGACCGGGGCACACCTGAGCCCCGACCCAGGGTGCAGGCGGGCATGGCCCCACGCGGGGGTCACGGGCATGCAGCCACCCGCAGGCCCAGCTGGTGGAGACAGGCAGGGGCAGGTTTCCAGGTGCCCCCCAGATGCCATGGGGCCAGGGTGGCAGCAGGAGCCTGGCATGGCCCTGAATCCCCGGGTGCTGGCTGTGTGGCCCGGCCACAGTGCCAAGCCCCCTCCTTGGCCCCGCGCCCAGGCACTCGGGGGGCAGGATTGGCTGGGGCGGGGGCTCACCCTGACATAAATCCGTCCAGGATTGGCAGAGGACAGGGCACCCCGCTTTTCCCTGCACCACATCCCCATCTGGCTCTGCCCGCATGCCCGCTGCCTCGCTGACCCTGTGCCATGCTATGCTGCGCCATGCTGTGCCACAGGAGTGTGGGTGGCCAGAGGGACCCTAATGCCAGCTCTGTGCTGCAGGGGGGTGAGCAGACGGTCCCGGAGTGCTGGGGGATCGCTACTGCCTTCAGTGCTGTTGCCCGGGGAGCGCCCATTTTCCAGCCAGGTGCCTGGCGTCGCCTCCTTATCTGGGATTAAACAAACCCTCCCCAGATCCGGCGCCAGACGCTGCCCCTGTGCCCATGGGATCAGCCAGCCCCTACCCCAGGGCCCCCCCATGCCCGCTGCTCCCTCCCTCCATGCTGGGCTGTGGGGGGCACCCAGGCCATGGGTGAAGAGACCCCCAAAAGCTGACCCCACCCCCCCTTGCTCTGGTTGTGCCGTAGTCCCTGGGGTGGCATTAGGGTGGCTGGGGCAGGCATACCTGGGGGGGGGCACATGGCCATTACCTCCAAAGCAGGGCACAGGGTGGCACCATCTTTGCCCTTGCCTTGGAGCACCCCCAAAACATCGGACCGCAAAATGGGACCCACTGGGGGGATCTGCAGTCCCACCATGGCTGAGGAGGTGCCTGTGCCCCTGGCATGGTGGATCCTGGCAATCCCGGTGCCCGTGGTGCCAGGCTCCCCAGAGCGGGGGTGCAGCCCCCACCCCCTGCCTCGTTAGCTGCTTGGCTGTTATCTCCTGCTGATAAATTATACAACACAAGCGCGCCTTTGAAACGTGGCCAGGCCTCCATCCGGCAGGGCGGCCTTTGGGAGCCCAACACCAGCCATTTGTGGGCTGCCTCCGGCTGCCTTGGCTGGGGAGGGGGACGGGGATGTGGTTTCGGGTACTGCTCTGGTGAGGGGGTGCTGGGGACAGGCTGCTGGGCTGCAATATGGACCTGAGAGCAAAAGCAGAGGGGCAGTGGGGCTGGGAAACCTGCCTGCACCCCTGCCTGCACCCTGTGCCCATACCCACTGCTTGCAACCCTGCCTGTGCCGTCACCCATCCCCACCTGCATTCCTACACATAGCCCTCACCTGTGCCCATGCTTCTGCCTGCCTCCCTGCCTGCACCCCTTGCTCACATCCCCAGATTGTACCCCTGCTCGCTGCCCAGTTTGGGGTGCAGGGTGGCAGCGGTGCCCAGGCTGTCGGCCGGTGCTTCAGAGGCAGCGGCGGCCCCTGTTATCTGCCGGCACAAAGGAGCCGAAAAGCCGCCGTTACGGGAGCAAACAAGGGCAGGGTGAGGCCAGGAGGGCGGGCAGCCACTGGCACCCGCGGGCACCCACTCCAGTGGCGTCATGGCAGGCGGCAGGGTGAGGGGCAGGGTGGCACTGTCCCCATGCCCGGGGATGGGGGTCCCCCCCATGCACCCCGATGTCAAGGAACCAAAGCCATGTGGGCTGCCCAGGGCAGTGCTGCTGGCTGTTGTGTGTTGCACACATGTGTGCACATGTGTGCTCTTCCACCAGCTCCAGGAGTGACCCCATGGCGTGCAGCAATGGGCTGCAGTGGCCTCGGGGTTGTCCATCCCCTGCACCCTGCTGGGTTGGTCCCCACCTGGGCTGGGGGCTGGGCAGGAAGAGAGGAAGCCAAAATTAAGCTGTTAATGAGCCCGTCTGTCACCAGGCCACCAATTACACAGGCTGGGAACAAGGAGATGATGGAGGGTGATGTGGCGGGGGGAGGGCACCAGGATGCAGGGGTACCCAGCATGGGGGCAGCTCGGAGGGGGGTGTCACCATGTCTCAATAGCTTCCCCATCATCACCTGCAACCAGCCCCCTCCCCCAGGGATTGCAGCCACGTCTTGTGGGGTGGGGGACAGAGGGGACCAAGGGGTGGTGGGGCCACAGCCATGCCAGGAGCCCTGGGGATTAGCACCTTCCCGCTGTCCCCATCTGAGGCCCTGGACAAAAAAATGAGCTTTTGGAGAAATAAACCCAACCACTATCCCTGGCTGGCACAAGGGGTGTCACCTGTGTCACAAGCTGGCTGTTCTCTGCACTCAGGGCATGGAGTGGCAAATGCCTATAGGGAACAAATGGCTGTACCGTCGGGATGCTCCCAGACCCTCTGGCTGCTCCTGGCCCCGGGAAGGGGTACAGCAAGAAAGGGGCTTATAGCCCCCCTGCCATTGCTCTGCTCAAGACTGGTTCATGGCAGAGGCCCCTGTCCCCATCTTGGTCCCTGTCCCCAGCTGGGATGGGCCAGGGCAGCCAAATTCCTCCGGGCTGATGCTGACGTCGGTTTTTCCGCAACACCTCTTGGGAGCGAGGCCGGGTGCCCAGCCGGGCTGGCGGAGGGACAGGCCATCTCCCCCAGCTGTCATCACGCCTGCCTGTCCCTGCAATGGCCCTTAGTGGCACCCGGTCCCAGGAGGGACCTGGGGGCTGCCGGAGCCAGGGCTGGGAGCCTGCAGGAACCGGTCCCTGGAGCTTCGCGGTGGTGAGGGGCCTCACGCTGGGCACCGGCAGTGTCCGGCAGCTGCCTGCCATGCCCCGGCCAGACCCACCGAGCCGAACCCGGCCAAGCCAGAGGGTGGGCTGGGATCAGAGCCGGGGGATTTTGCCGGGCTCCGAATTAATTTAACGACTTTGGAAGACAAACAGATTAGGGAGCTGTGGGGATCGGGAAGAGGATCAGCTGAATTGGAAGCAGAGGCGGACAGCAGCACCCTGCCCAAACCCTACTCCCCCCTGCCTGAACCCCCACCCCAGCACTCTGCAGCACCCCAGACCGTCCCCGCCCTGCCAGCCCAGGGTGCCTCCACGGGGTCCTCGCAGTCCCCTCCCATGGCTAAGCCCATGGCTGGGCTGGTCGGGGCAGGCTCTTCCCTCCAGCCTGGGTCTTGGCCGTGCGTCAGCAGCCTCCGGGCGTTGCTGCCTTCCCCTTCCCTTTCCCTGCCCGTCCCTTTCCCGCTCTCCATACCCCCTGTCCCTGCCCTCCCCTCCCCCAGCACCCCATATCCCCACCCGCATCCCCAGATGCATCCTGGTCGTGTCCCCTCACACCTCTCCTCGCATGCCATGGAGCCGCTGCTGAAATAAGCGGTCCTGAAATAAGCTTCCTCCTGGGGCCCCATGAATCTCAGCAAAGCACCGAGTCGGGGTGGGGGGCAGTCCTGCAGCCTTCTTTGCTGGCAGGGTGCCCTGCCTGATCCCCATATCCCCCCCGCCCCGGAGCCCCAGGAGGGTTTGGGGTTGCATTATCACCCTGATAGCATCAGGTCCCCGGGGCAGCCCCGCTCACGGGAGATTGGATCACAGGTAATGAACAACATCTGGGCATGGGGGCTGGGGACAGAGGGGACGGCTCTGTCCCCCTCCAGCAGCCAGGCACATCTCTGGGGATACTGAGCAGCATCAGGCCAACGGGCTTTGGTTCCTGTTTCAGGGTGACACCCCCACAGCAGGACCCCCAGCACCATTCATGACCCAAGCCCGGCCAGTCTCAGCCAGGCTTTGATAGTGCAGCTGAGAGACGGTGCCAGGCCACGGTGGCCTGGGGGTCCCTGAGGAGGAGGGGGCCATGGTGAGGAAGGCCGAGTGCGGGGGACAACCTCCTGCTGGCTGTGGCCCCCCCGTCCCCGCCATCCCCCTCCCACCACCGCTTCCTGCGCAGGCGGCCCAGGGAGGCGATGAAAGCAGCCCCAGCAGATGTTTCTGGCTTGTTTTCATCTCATTAGCTGTTTCCTCTTTTATTATGGGATAAATTATTAATTGTTCAGTGCAAGGAAGAAAGGAAAGAGAAATCCTGACGGAGATCCCGCAGGCCTGGGGAGAGTGGTGGGCAGGGGCTGGCATAGCCTGGGGCAAGGGGAGGGCAGGGGGGATTTGGGGTCCCTGGTGTGGAGACAACACTTTGCAGTGCCACCAACCCCCAGGGTGTGTCTCCCCTAAAAAAGGGGGGTGATCTGGGGTGCAGGAGGTGCTCCGGGAGCAGGGCAGGGGTGGGCTGCATGGGGGCTGCCGGCACCTGGCCTCCGTCAGCAGTCGGTGGAAGTAACCCGAATAGACAGGGAGACAGCGGGGCCAGGCGTGGGACCCAGACCACCGGGCACCCATCTGCAAGCCCCCATCTGGAAACCCCCCAACCCC